>NC_140170.1:188450762-188948262 GCF_963971535.1 Notolepis coatsorum
AAACTGCCTCTCTGCACTGCTGCGGTCAGGCAAGCGCTACCGGAGTCTCATGGGAGAGAGACAGAGACTCAGAAGGAGCTTCTATCCCCAGGCAAGCGCTACCGGAGCCTCATGGGAGAGAGACAGAGACTCAGAAGGAGCTTCTATCCCCAGGCCATCAGGATGATCGAGGACTCTATGTAACATCAACCCATCCATCTACAGTCATTGCACACACATCCACATAATAATAATAATAATAATAATAATAATAATAATAATAATAATAATAATAATAATAATAATAATAATAATAATAATAATAATAATAATAATAATAATAATAATAATAATAATAATAATAATAATAATAATAATAATAATAATAATAATAATAATAATAATAATAATAATAATAATAATAATAATAATAATAATAATAATAATAATAATAATAATAATAATAATAATAATAATAATAATAATAATAATAATAATAATAATAATAATAATAATAATAATAATTCATTTAATTTATATAGCGCTTCTCAATGACCCGAAGTCGCTGACAATAGTCGGGAGCAAAGTAAAAACAAATAAACAAAAACAAAAGGAACATGAGACCATAGGGGGAACAGGGAAGACAGCATGATAGCACAAAAAGACAGGATGGAGGGGGGGGGGGGGGGGGGTTATGGGTGGGGGGGGGTTGAAGGCAAGGGAGAACAGGTGGGTTTTGAGGCGAGCTTTGAAGGTGGAGAGTGTAGGGGAGTCTCTGATGGACTGGGGGAGGGAGTTCCAGAGTCGGGGTGCAGTGCGAGAGAAGGCCCGATCACCAACGTTTTTGAGTTTGGATGTCGGGACAGTGAGGGAGGCAGTGGAGGAGGACCGGAGGGAACGGGTGGGGCGGTAGGGAAGAAGGAGATCAGTCAGGTAGGCACACACGCACTTTAAACATTCACTTTAACATTAGCTTTAGACACTTTAAACACTATATACACCATATTTGATCTATTTATTACAAAAATATTTCCTCTACATCCATACCTAATTTTAGCATTTAGCATTTTTTTTTTCTTTTTTTTTTGCATTTTGTACCTCATTGTTTGCATTTTGTACTTAATTTTGTACTATAGGTTGTACTTTAGTTTGTATATCGTACATTTTGTATAGTGTATTAAGCACATTCTCAGGGATACAGAACTTTAAACGTGAAAAATAAAACAAAACTTGAACAACTGACTTTCCTCTCAGCAGGTTCTCCTCAGAGCAGGATAAACTGACAGCCCTACTGACAGCCCTAATATATATATATATATATATATATATATATATATATATATATATATATATATATATATATATATATATATATATATATATATATATATATATATATATATATATATATATATATATATATATATATATATATATATATATAATATATATAATATAATATATATATATATAATATAATATATATATATAAATATATATAATAATATATATATAATATAATATATATATATATATATATATTAGGGCTGTCAGTTTATCGCGTTAATTAGATTAATTAATTACACAGCAAATTATCGCATTATGAAAATTAATTCAAAATTAATTACAATTTTTTTTTTTTTTATCTCATTCATTCCATAAGAACGTAGAATACACATTACAGACTTTTTTTATATGGTCCATTTGCATGTTCTTGGTATCTGATTCTAGGGACATCTATGGATCTCAGGGAATGTATTCCCAGTGTCAGAAATACTGTATCTGTTACTAGGCTTGAGTAAATTGTAATAAACCAAATGAGAATATCAATACAATTTTTTTTTATCTTTGACTGTGAATAACACTATGCTCAAATTGACCAGACCTGACAAATCTAAGCAAATTAATAGATGGAAGATGATTAAACAGAAGGTTTTGTAGATACAGTACTGAATTCTGCCATCCGGACACATGCTATTTGAAATATGATTATAGAATATAGAATATCAGGCATAAAATGGTTATGCGATTAAAATGCGATTAATTAGATTAATTAATTACAAATCCTGTAATTAATTAGATTAATTTTTTTAATCGCCTGACAGCACTAATATATATATATATTAGTGCTGTCAAACGATTAAAATATTTAACTCGATTAATCGCATGATTGTCCATAGTTAACTCACGATTAATCGCAAATTAATCGCATTCTTTTTTTTTTTACCTTAAACAGATCTTTTTCAAGTTCCAAGTTTTAATACTCTTATCAACATGCGAGTCAACAAATGCTTGCTTTGTGCAGCCATTTAACACAAAAGGATGACCCTCATGCATTGCAAATTTGCATCAAATTCAAAACAGAGTGATGCACAAAATAACTTAAAAGAAAATAATAATTTAAAACAATGAATAAAGTGTGCATGAAATAATAGGGGAAAGAAAACGTTAGGAACTTGTTACATTCACACACACAAGGGCTGATTAATCACACCCCCCCCCTCTCTCCCTCACACACACACTCTCCCAGCTCTTTTTCTCTTTTGCCCCTTCCTCATCTCTCTAGTCTCACCCCCCTCTCTCTCTATCTCACACACACACACACACACACACACACACACACACACACACACACACACACACACACACACACACACTTCAGAAACAAACATAGTATCAATGAGAGCATCAATAATACACCTGAGTGAAGTCTAGTAAAAAAAAATTTTTTTTTTTTTTTTTTTTTTAGTTAATCTTGAGTTAAAAAAATTAGTGGCATTAATAGAATCGGGAGTTAACGCGATATTAACGCGATATATTTGACAGCCTTAATATATATATATATATATATATGGTGAGACGTGCTGCATTTATGAACGTGTGAATATAAATTGGATTTCTTACTGGATCTAGGCCGGTGGGAAGAGGCTCTGTTTATCTATCGAAAATCTATCGAATTTGATTGGTGGTTGTCAGCTGGTATTCAATCGTCCAGCTTTCCACGGTGACCACCGTGACGTTCTGTGAGAGGAGAAAGAATCTAACGAAGAACTTATTTAATACGAAGAAGACATCTTGTATTATGTGTCTTTTATCCAAAACATTCTAAAACACATATACTACTATCTACCATGTACTATGCCTATACTAATACTGTACCTACTATGCCTATACTACTATCTACTATGCTACTATGTCTATACTACTATCTAATATGTACTATGCGTCTATGTCTATACTACTATCGAATATGTACTATGCTACTATGTCTATACAATTATCTAATATGTACTATGCATCTATCTCTATACTACTATCTAATATGTACTATGTGTCTATGTCTATACTACTATCTAATATGTACTATGCGTCTATGTCTATATTCCTATCTAATATGTACTATGCTACTATATCTATACTACTACGCTACTATGTCTACACTACTATCTAATATGTACTATGTTAAAAAAAAGTACTACTATCTACTATGTACTATGCTACTATATCTATACTACTACCTACTATGCTACTATGTCTACACTACTATCTAACATGTACTATGTTAATTGTTTTTTTACTACTATCTACTATGTACTATGCTACTATGCCTATACAAATACCTACTATCTAATATGTACTATGCGTCTATGTCTATACTACTATCTAATATGTACTATGTTTATACTACTATCTAATATGTACTATGCTACTATGTCTATACTACTATCTACTATGTTACTATGTTTATACTACTATCTACTACCTACTATGCTACTATATCTACACTACTATGCACTCAAGTTGAAGAATTGTACCCTTCCTGCTGACTTTGTGTACACAACTTGTAAATCACTTTGGATAAAGGTGTTAGCTAAATGACTAAATGTAAATGTAATAGTATACAAACCATAGTTGAAATGGTTGTACAAGGAGAGAGAGAGAGAGAGAGAGAGAGAGGGGGGGTGCATATTCAGAGAGAGAAGGTGGGGAGAGAGAGAGATAAGAGAGAGATTGGGAGAGAGAAAAGAAAGTGAGAGGAGCATTCAGAATGAGAAAGGGGTGAAAGATGAGTGTACATGGAAAATTAGACAGAAGCAATGGAGAGGGGAGGGGAGAGAGAGAGAGAGAGAGAGAGAGAGAGAGAGAGAGAGAGAGAGAGAGAGCGAGAGAGAGAGAGAGAGAGAGCGAGAGAGAGAGAGAGAGAGAGAGAGAGCGAGAGAGAGAGAGAGAGAGAGAGAGAGAGAAGAGAGAGAGAGAGAGAGCAAGAGAGAGAGCCTATGGGGTAGAGGAGATTGCGTAAGTCCTTCACCTCACATGCCTGACACATAAGAGATGGAGAGAGAGAGCGAGAGATGGTGATGAGAGCTTTCAAATGAGAGAGTGAGAGAAACCACGATAGAGAGAGAGACAGAAAGCCAGAGGGAGAGGTTAATGAGAGGTCTCTAGAGAGAGAGAGAGCGATTGAGAAAGAGAGAGACAGCGGGATCGAGTGCGAGAGAGACTGGGATTGATGGACACAGAAAGTCAGAGGGAGAGACAGAGAGCAGGGTTGATAGAACACAGATGGAAGATGGAGAGAGAGAGAGAGAGAGAGAGAGAGAGAGAGAGAGAGAGAGAGAGAGAGAGAGAGAGAGAGAGAGAGAGAGAGAGAGAGAGAGAGAGAGAGAGAGAGAGAGAGAGAGAGAGAGAGAGAGAGAGAGGCTGATTTGGAGGGTGTATGAAGTCATTCCAGTCATCACATGTCTGTCTGTCTGTCTGTCTGTCTGTCTGTCTGCCTGCCCTGCCTGCCTGCCTGCCTGCCTGCCTGCCTGCCTGCCTGCCTGCCTGCCTGCCTGTCTGTCTGTATGTCTGTCTGTCTGTCTGTCTGTCTGCCTGCCTGCCTGCCTGCCTGCCTGCCTGCCTGCCTGCCTGCCTGCCTGCCTGCCTGCCTGCCTGCCTGCCTGTCTGCCTGCCTGCCTGCCTGCCTGCCTGCCTGCCTGGAGCTAACAGACTGCAGTCGTGGAGCAGCTCTCCGACAGGCACGGCGTGACAAAAGGCTCTTATCAGAGACCCAGGCTGGAGGAGGAGTGGAAAGTGCTGACGCACTGACGTGGACGAAAAAATTGTTAATTCCAATGCAGATTTCATGCCCTTGTTCAGGACATCGGCAGTCACACAGGATGTGTTTTATAATCAGTTTATTGTTAATTGTTAATACAGCTGATAACACCGTTGCTCGGATCACCGACGACGGGCCACACGCCATCAGGGGCCCCGACCACCAGAGTCCCCCAAGAGGCCCCTGGTCTGTGTGCAGATGATGAACTGCATTGTCTCACTCACTTCAGTCGTAAACTTGTAAACGGTAAAGGGCTGCATTTTATATAACAGCGATTTACAATTTGTTCCTCACATTTGACTCATTCACTCACACCGACGGCGGAGGCGACCATGCACGGTGCCGACCTGCTCATCGGGAGCTAGGGCTGAGCCCAAACGTTCGAACGTTCGGACCTTCGTTCGTTATGTTGGCATTCGAATTGTAAATCAACATTCGAATTTAAAAAAAAAATTATAACTTTTTTTAATATATTATTTTTATGTGTCTATTCATTCTGTTTAAACCAATGGGGTTTTTCTTCACAGTTGCAGATAAAGACTAACCCTAACTACACTAATATTATAGTAGAAAGTTGATTTAATGAAAAAAAATACTAATTTAATCAGATTAATGACTTTATTCGAATTGAGGATTTTTTTTCGGGGACAGCCCGAAAGCAGCGGTGGCCTAAAGATTAGAGAAGCGGGTTTATGACCGGAAGGTTGCCGGTTCGATCCCCCGGACCGGCAGGGGGAAATCTGGGCTGGGGAAGTGAATGAATAACTCTCTCCCATGATACCCTTAACACCAACCGCTGAAGTGCCCTTGAGCAAGGCACTAAACCCCCAACTGCTCCCAGGTGTGAATGGAACTGTGTGAATGTGAAGCAGGGCGTAGCTGAAAAAGAGCATCCGTGCTCAGAGAACCTACCCTGGGTAAATAAAGGGGGAAAAATATAAATAAATTAGGGGTTAAATGTCTTGCTCAAGGACACTTCGACACGCTGCCCGGGCGGAGTGGGAATCGAACCAGGAACCTCCAGATTACCAGACGACTGCTCTACCTCCTGAGCCACTGTCGCCAGATGGAATATGTGCTCATGCTAGCATGATTGTATATGAAAGCGTCCCAGTATACTATTTAAAGTACGAGGGCGATTTGGTCAGAAAAGCCCTAAGCTAGTATCAGAAGCAGTTTTTTTGAAGAACGTTCTTCTCTGTCCCCTAGTCTTCTCTGTCCCCTAGTCTTCTCTGTCCCCTAGTCTTCTCTGTCCCCTAGTCTTCTCTGTCCCCTAGTCGTGTCTGTCCCCTAGTCGTGTCTGTCCCCTAGTCGTGTCTGTCCCCTAGTCTTCTCTGTCCCCTAGTCTTCTCTGTCCTCTAGTCTTCTCTGTCCTCTAGTCTTCTCTGTCCCCTAGTCTTCTCTGTCCCCTAGTCTTCTCTGTCTCCTAGTCCTCTCTGTCCCCTAGTCCTCTCTGTCCCCTAGTCTTCTCTGTCCCCTAGTCTTCTCTGTCCCCTAGTCCTCTCTGTCCCCTAGTCTTCTCTGTCTCCTAGTCTTCTCTGTCCCCTAGTCTTCTCTGTCTCCTAGTCTTCTCTGTCCCCTAGTCTTCTCTGTCCCCTAGTCTTCTCTGTCCCCTAGTCTTCTCTGTCCCCTAGTCGTGTCTGTCCCCTAGTCTTCTCTGTCCCCTAGTCTTCTCTGTCCCCTAGTCGTGTCTGTTCCCTAGTCTTCTCTGTCCCCTAGTCTTCTCTGTCCCCTAGTCTTCTCTGTCCCCTAGTCTTCTCTGTCCCCTAGTCCTCTCTGTCCCCTAGTCTTCTCTGTCCCCTAGTCCTCTCTGTCCCCTAGTCTTCTCTGTCCCCTAGTCCTCTCTGTCCCCTAGTCCTCTCTGTCCCCTAGTCTTCTCTGTCCCCTAGTCCTCTATGTCCCCTAGTCTTCTCTGTCCCCTAGTCTTCTCTGTCCCCTAGTCTTCTCTGTCCCCTAGTCTTCTCTGTCTCCTAGTCGTGTCTGTCCCCTAGTCCTCTCTGTCCCCTAGTCGTGTCTGTCTCCTAGTCTTCTCTGTCCCCTAGTCTTCTCTGTCCCCTAGTCTTCTCTGTCCCCTAGTCTTCTCTGTCCCCTAGTCTTCTCTGTCCCCTAGTCTTCTCTGTCCCCTAGTCTTCTCTGTCCCGTAGTCTTCTCTGTCCTCTAGTCTTCTCTGTCCCCTAGTCTTCTCTGTCCCCTAGTCCTCTCTGTCCCCTAGTCTTCTCTGTCCCCTAGTCCTCTCTGTCCCCTAGTCTTCTGTCCCCTAGTCGTGTCTGTCCCCTAGTCCTCTCTGTCTCCTAGTCCTCTGTCCCCTAGTCGTGTCTGTCCCCTAGTCGTGTCTGTCCCCTAGTCATCTCTGTCTCCTAGTCCTCTCTGTCCCCTAGTCCTCTGTCCCCTAGTCGTGTCTGTCCCCTAGTCGTGTCTGTCCCCTAGTCCTCTCTGTCTCCTAGTCTTCTCTGTCCCCTAGTCTTCTCTGTCCTAGTCGTGTCTGTCCCCTAGTCTTCTCTGTCTCCTAGTCTTCTCTGTCCTCTAGTCGTCTCTGTCCCCTAGTCTTCTCTGTCCCCTAGTCTTCTCTGTCCCCTAGTCCTCTCTGTCTCCTAGTCTTCTCTGTCCCCTAGTCTTCTCTGTCCCCTAGTCTTCTCTGTCTCCTAGTCTTCTCTGTCCTAGTCTTCTCTGTCCCCTAGTCTTCTCTGTCCTAGTCTTCTCTGTCCCCTAGTCTTCTCTGTCCTAGTCTTCTCTGTCTCCTAGTCTTCTCTGTCCCCTAGTCTTCTCTGTCTCCTAGTCGTGTCTGTCCCCTAGTCTTCTCTGTCCCCTAGTCTTCTCTGTCCCCTAGTCGTCTCTGTCCCCTAGTCTTCTCTGTCCCCTAGTCTTCTCTGTCCCCTAGTCTTCTCTGTCCCCTAGTCTTCTCTGTCCCCTAGTCTTCTCTGTCCCCTAGTCTTCTCTGTCCCCTAGTCTTCTCTGTCCCCTAGTCTTCTCTGTCCCCTAGTCTTCTCTGTCTCCTAGTCTTCTCTGTCTCCTAGTCTTCTCTGTCTCCTAGTCTTCTCTATCCCCTAGTCCTCTCTGTCCCCTAGTCCTCTCTGTCCCCTAGTCCTCTGTCTCCTAGTCTTCTCTGTCCCCTAGTCCTCTCTGTCCCCTAGTCCTCTGTCCCCTAGTCCTCTGTCCCCTAGTCGTGTCTGTCCCCTAGTCTTCTCTGTCCCCTAGTCCTCTCTGTCCTCTAGTCTTCTCTGTCCCCTAGTCCTCTGTCCCCTAGTCGTGTCTGTCCCCTAGTCCTCTCTGTCCCCTAGTCTTCTCTGTCCCCTAGTCTTCTCTGTCCTAGTCGTGTCTGTCCCCTAGTCTTCTCTGTCTCCTAGTCTTCTGTCCCCTAGTCTTCTGTCCCCTAGTCCTCTCTGTCCCCTAGTCCTCTCTGTCCCCTAGTCCTCTGTCTCCTAGTCTTCTCTGTCCCCTAGTCCTCTCTGTCCCTAGTCTTCTGTCCCCTAGTCCTCTCTGTCCCCTAGTCCTCTCTGTCCCCTAGTCTTCTGTGTCCCCTAGTCCTCTCTGTCCCCTAGTCCTCTCTGTCCCCTAGTCCTCTCTGTCCCCTAGTCTTCTCTGTCCCCTAGTCCTCTCTGTCCCCTAGTCCTCTCTGTCTCCTAGTCTTCTCTGTCCCCTAGTCTTCTCTGTCCCCTAGTCTTCTCTGTCCCCTAGTCTTCTCTGTCCCCTAGTAATCTCTGTCCTCTAGTCTTCTCTGTCCCCTAGTCTTCTCTGTCCCCTAGTCCTCTCTGTCCCCTAGTCTTCTCTGTCCCCTAGTCTTCTCTGTCCCCTAGTCTTCTCTGTCCCCTAGTCCTCTCTGTCCTCTAGTCTTCTCTGTCCCCTAGTCTTCTCTGTCTCCTAGTCTTCTCTGTCCCCTAGTCTTCTCTGTCCCCTAGTCTTCTCTGTCCCCTAGTCTTTGTATGTTGTCGTGTATGTCATAAATGTCATTATGAATTGAAAATGGGGGACCCTGATGTAAACAAGACGAAAGTATTTCTCTGGTCTGCATCCCCTTAACAATTGTGTGTATTGAGTCGTACTGTATTGTACTCATTCTGCAATCTGTTAATAAAGTTTTCAATCAATCAAAAAAGGTCAGAGCCGGACATCAAAGAGTAAATTATAGGTTGCTATAATACATGCCTGTATAGCAATATACAGAAGATATGTATATATGCCTCAAATGAATAATAATGCATAATGCTGGTTAGTTACAGAGCAGGGGACACAAACAGGCTGGATAAGCTGGTCAGGAAGGCCAGTAGCGTGGTTGGGCTGGAGCTGGACTCCCTAGCGAGGGTGGCGGAGAGGAGGAGCCTTGCTAAGCATTCATGAAATACTTGAATCCCTTTCATGTCATGGGGCAACTTGATAATTGAGTGAGAAAACACTTGTTTAAAATGCTTTTTGATTTGTAACCAGTTGTATAAATGTAAATAAGCACAGCACTGGTGGCAATACAATATTTTAAACGATGCATGTACCTTTCACTCACATGCAAATACTTGAATTAATATGAATGAATAATTTCATGCCATGGGGCAACTTGATAGAGTGATACAATTAATTTTGTTTATTATTAATTGAATTTATTGAGTGATACAACACTTTAAAATACTTGTACAGCACTACAATGGCTGCTCTGCTTCTGGTCTCCAGTCCAGTGGCGTTGCTGGCTATTGGGCTCTTAGACAAATGTTATTCTTAGAACAATAGACCCGTTACTGATATTGGGAGTTGTGCCTATAATTTACTATTTTCTCTGACCTGGTGAATGACCTGCTATGGGTTTGTTAATAGTAGACAGCCCTTGGGTGAACAATTATTGTTGTAATTAGGAATCTCTTTTGTAATGTCTATCAATATAATAAAATGTTTATTTCTGTTTTTATTATTTCTCTATTATCTTGTCATTATTGAAATACGTTTCTGTCCTGTGATGTCTTAATGTATTATTATTATTGTGTTGTTGTGTCTTTCATGTGAAAAAAAAAGAAAAAAAGAGACTTGTACAGCAGTGGTGCCAATAAAATATTTTCTATGAACCCCAATGGCTGAAAAGAGTTGTCTGATCTGCTATTGGTAAAATAATGTAACCTAATATACTTACCTTTATAGCTTACCTGCTACACTTACCCCCTGTAGGCTACCTGTCTAGATAAACCTAACTTCCTTTATACTTACCGGTCATACGTAGCTATACAAAAAATTATAACAATAATAAATAAATGCATGTAAAAAAAAAAATTTGACTTCGTGTTGCTGCGTGTTGCTTTTTAACAGCGGAGGAGTGCAAGAATGTGACAATGTGACCATGTGACCGCGGCAGCGCGAGAGAGCGGCAGTGCGGAAATAGGCTGTCTATTGCCATTCTCTAAGACAAACGCTAACCTTAACCAGCTCCTTAACAGCGCCTAAACGTAACCCTTCTAACCTTAACCAACTCCGAAACAATGCCTAACCTTAACCTTAACCTTAACCATGCCTAACCTTAACCGGCAAAAGAATACACGTTAAAAAAAAAAAAATTGATGGGATTCAAACTTGTCACCAACGGACCGCAGGACCGCAGCGCTGCCAGGTGAGCTAAGCTTCGAATGAAAATCATCGCGGATTACGGCTACATAATGCCGCAAGCTCTGCCGCTACGCTCTGCGGCTGCCAATCAGGGAAAACACGGAAGCACTCTGCAGCACTCCTCCGCTGTTAATAAGCAATAAGCGTCCCCCCCATACTAGCTCATGTCCCCCCTCTGCCCCCTTGTTAAAAAAAATCCTAGAATCGCCACTGCAGAGAATCAGACGAGCTCTTCGAAAGCAGCTTTGTCCAACAGATGAGAAGTATGAAACAGGAGCAAAGTGTTCTACAAAAGGACAGACCGTGTTGAATGGAAAGGTCCTGGGGTTGTGATGGGGCAAGATGGGGTGGTGATTTTTGTACGTCATGGTGGGACATATGGAAAGGCTACAGGAAAACACAGCAACTGGTACAACCTACAGTACTTAGAACCTTTTGACATCACCGGTACTATGGGGTCAGCTGAGCTGATCTTACTACAATCTTCAGGTTAAGCCACGACTAGATGGTGTAGAACTATGCTCTGATATGCAGGAAAATTATGTATTAGTAACAGAGGGTGTATCATTTGATAAGGCTAAACAAGATGAAATCAGTAGCTGGAAGAAAAGGTAGGTGTTTGAGGATGTGAAAAATGTGGGTCAAAGACAGGTGTCAATGAGATGGGGGTGTACGCTTAAAGAAACCCCTGATGGTATCATACCCAAAGCGCGGCTAGGGGTTTTGAAGAATTCAACACTCAAGATCTACAGAAGGACTCGCCTACATGCTCATCAGAGTCCCTTAGATTACTCACGTCAGTCCTGTGTCAGAAAACATGGACATTGAACTCTATGGACATAAAGTCAGCTTTTCTTCAAGGAATGGAGCCGTCTCTGGATATACACATCCGCCCTCCTCCTGAGGCTAAAAGTGACGGGACTATGTGGAAGCTGAAGAAGTGTGTCTATGGACTCGCTGATGTCTCCCTCTACTGGTAAAAAACAGAGTAAAAGCAACGATGATCGAAACAGGGGCCACTATGTCACAAGTTGATCCTGCTGTATTCTACTGGCTTGATGAAGACTGTAGTGTGACTGGTGTTCTTGCCTGTCATGTGGATGATTTCATCTGGGGTGGCTCACAGGCATTTGCCACGACGACCATCCCCCACCTCAAAACAGTTTTCCAGGTGGGACGTGAGGAACAAGACAACTTTCGCTATGTGGGGATGGAACTCTTAAGTGCTTGTGCAACAGGAGATCTACATAAAGAACCTTCAGCCCATTCTCATAGACCCATCAAGAGCGTTGCACCGTGATGCTCTTCTCACAGAGTGTGAGACTGACAACCTAAGGTCAAAGATAGGACAACTCTTGTGGGTGGCTAGACAGAGTAGGCCAGATATGGTGTTCGATACATGTGTCCTTGCAACCAATCTAAAACATGCTACTGTGCAAACCATGCATGAAGCAAATAAGGATGGTACGAAAACTGAAATCAGAACATGTCACCCTGAAGTTTCACAACTTAGGAAAGGAGGACTGTTTGAAGCTTGTTGTTTGAAGCTTGTTGTTTTCAGCGACGCATCCGTGGGAAACCTCCCAGATGGGGGAACACAAGGAGGGCATCTCATCGTTCTGATGGGTGAGAAAGGACGATTCTCTCCAATCTGCTGGAAATCAAAAAGGATCAGAAGAGTGGTTCGGAGCACGCTGGCAGGAGAGACACTAGCCCTGGCTGATGGTATTGATAATGCCATATTTTTGTCCTCCCTCTACTGTGAACTCACCACAGGTATGGTCAAACAGCGCACCCTACCTGTGATGTGTGTTACAGACAACTTCTCCCTTGTGGAGGCTATCAAATCCACCAAGTCAGTGACTGAGAAACGACTGAGACTGGAAATAAGTGGAATCAAAGAACTTATCCAGAACAAAAAGGATCCAATGGATTCTGTGGTCTACTACGAAGGACCAGCAGTACAAGGGAGCACCTTCCCTTGTGCTGCTTAAAGCACTGAAGGATGGACAGTGGAAGCTAGATGACTGAATAACTGGTTATGACTGAGTTTATTTTTTTTTGTTTTCTTGAAATATCCTTGCAGTCTATTTTTTTTTTTTTTTTTTTTAATAGTGAGATTTGGGTTTTTGTTTTCTTGAAATATCCTTGCAGTGTATTTTTGTTTAAAAAAAGAGAGTGAGATTGTTAAGTTAACTTCTACTGCAGCCTTTACGGTAATCTGTAAAGAGGTGAATGGGCGCTGTTGTTGTGCGTCACTTGTTTTGGACTGTAGGGAGGCTGTGGCCACGACGCTGTGGAGAGCGTGAAATAAACTCGAGTACAAAGTCGTCTTATTTGGAAGCTAACAGTAACACTAAGTCACTCCCGTCGCTAGATTCCAACGGTCGAAGGTCTCATTTATGGCACAACCAGCGGCACACCGTGACCAGGCCTGTGGCTTCTCTGAAGATAACAAACCAGACAATGACGGACATCCGTTGCTTATTACAGAGTGCAACAAAATATCATGTTTTGTTTTTATTTGGGGAGAAGTGTCCGACAGTGGGACGTCAGCGTTAGAACCTGTGCCAGAGGTAGTGAGCGCTGCTGAACCAGGAGCCAGGAGTGTGAAGGTCTACAAGGTCTACACCTATAGACTCACACCGGCCTGCTGGAGTGTAGACTGGCAGACAGTCAAAGATCAAAAGTAGAAGCACTTCATACGGCATTAGAATCCCTTTATCAAGTAGTACGGAATCTGTAACGATGATCCGTAGCTAATTGTTTATTTATCAAACCTTAGTGTGAAGTACTTTAACCCTTTCACTACCACACTACAGAAGGTTAACCCCTTCACTCACAAAGGGTTAACACTTCTGCAGTGTGGTAGTGAAAGGGTTAACCCTTTGTCGTGTGGCAGTGACAGGGTTAACCTTCAGTATTGTCACAGTGAAAGGGTTAACCATTTGTTAGTGTGGTAGTGAAAGGGTTAACCTTCTGTAGTGTGAAGTGTGGTAGTGAAGGGGCTAACCTTCTCTAGTGTGGTAGTGAAAGGGTTAACCTCCTCTCACCTGTAATAACTAACCTGGGCATAAAAATGGACCCCCCCCCCCCTGACCTTTGACTCCCACATTAAGCACCTGTGCAAAACCTCATTCTTCCACCTTAGAAACATAGCAAGACTCCGTCCGACACTCACCCTACCAGATGCGGAAAAGCTCGTTCACGCCTTTGTCTCCTCAAGGCTTGACTACTGCAACGCACTGCTCATCGGGATCCCTAGCAAGAGCATCCAGAAGCTCCAACACATCCAGAACTGTGCCGCTAGGATCCTGATGAGAGTGCGGAAATATGATCACATCACACCCATACTCCATTCCCTACACTGGCTCCCTGTCTCCTCCAGGCTTGAATACAAGGTCTCCCTCCTCACCCATCAGTGCATCCACAGCAACGCCCCCTCCTATCTAAAGGAGCTCATCGCTCCCCCGACCTCCACCCGCTCCCTCCGCTCTGGACACTCAAACACACTCCAACCCAAACACAGGACACACCTCTGCACCATGGGTGACCGGGCCTTCTGCTCAGCTGCTCCTCGGCTGTGGAATGCCCTCCCCGACCATCTGAGAGCACCACAGTCCGTTGAGGTTTTTAAAAGGGGCCTAAAAACATTTAACAAGGCATTTGCCTGAATTATTATTTTACTTTTATTTTTACTTCTATTCATTTTATTATTATTTTATTTTTATGTTCTTCCATTTCATTGGTTGTTTTATTCATTTTAATTGTTTTTATTCATTTAACTTTTTACCTTTATCTCCTGTAGCACTTTGAGATTTTCACAAATATAAAGTGCGGTACAAATTTAATTTATTATTATCTCACTGTGGAGAATACAGAGCGTTTGTTTCTCCAGTGGGTCGAAAGTCTTTCTCTGATCTGCACCCCCTTAACAATTGTGTGTATTGAGCCGTACTGTATTGTACCCATTCTGCAATCTGTTAATAAAATGTTCAATCAATCAATCAATCAATCAATCAATCAATCAATCAATGTTGTTACTCCAGTGTGTAGTTACTCCAGTGTGTAGTTACTCCAGTGTGTTGCTCCAACACAGTGATTACATTTGCAGATGACACCACAGTGATCGGCCGAATCACCTACAGGAGAGAGGTTAACAACCTGGCAAAGTGGTGCCAGGAGAACAACCTCTCCCCCAATGTGGAAAACACAGAGAAACTGGTCATAGACTACAGAAGAGGGGGAGAGAAGCTGGTCATAGACTACAGGAGAGGGGGAGAGAAGCTGGTCATAGACTACAGGAGAGAAGCTGGTCATAGACTACAGGAGAGGGGGAGAGAAGCTGGTCATAGACTACAGGAGAGAAGCTGGTCATAGACTACAGGAGAGGAGGAGAGAAGCTGGTCATAGACTACAGGAGAGGAGGAGAGAAGCTGGTCATAGACTACAGGAGAGGGGGAGAGAAGCTGGTCATAGACTACAGGAGAGGGGGAGAGAAGCTGGTCATAGACTACAGGAGAGGGGGAGAGAAGCTGGTCATAGACTAAAGGAGAGAAGCTGGTCATAGACTACAGGAGAGGGGGAGAGAAGCTGGTCATAGACTACAGGAGAGGAGGAGAGAAGCTGGTCATAGACTACAGGAGAGGAGGAGAGAAGCTGGTCATAGACTACAGGAAAGGAGGAGAGAAGCTGGTCATAGACTACAGGAGAGGAGGAGAGAAGCTGGTCATAGACTACAGGAGAGGAGTAGAGAAGCTGGTCATAGACTACAGGAGAGGAGAGAAGCTGGTCATAGACTACAGGAGAGGGGGAGAGAAGCTGGTCATAGACTACAGGAGAGGAGGAGAGAAGCTGATCATAGACTACAGGAGAGGGGGAGAGAAGCTGGTCATAGACTACAGGAGAGGAGGAGAGAAGCTGGTCATAGACTACAGGAGAGGGGGAGAGAAGCTGGTCATAGACTACAGGAGAGGGGGAGAGAAGCTGGTCATAGACTACAGGAGAGGGGGAGAGAAGCTGGTCATAGACTACAGGAGAGGAGGAGAGAAGCTGGTCATAGACTACAGGAGAGGGGGAGAGAAGCTGGTCATAGACTACAGGAGAGGGGGAGAGAAGCTGGTCATAGACTACAGGAGAGGGGGAGAGAAGCTGGTCATAGACTACAGGAGAGGAGGAGAGAAGCTGGTCATAGACTACAGGAGAGGGGGAGAGAAGCTGGTCATAGACTACAGGAGAGGGGGAGAGAAGCTGGTCATAGACTACAGGAGAGGATGAGAGAAGCTGGTCATAGACTACAGGAGAGAAGCTGGTCATAGACTACAGGAGAGGGGGAGAGAAGCTGGACCCCATCACCATCGACGGGGCTGCAGTGGAGAGAGTCAGCAGCTTTAAGTGTCTCGGTGTCCACATCACCAACAAACTCACCTGGGACGTCCACATAATCATGTGGTAAAGAAGGCCCAACAACGCCTCTACCACCTCAGGAGGCTGAAGAAGTCCGGCATGACACCCAAGATCTTGAAGGTGTTCTACAGGGGGACAACAGAGAGCGTCCTGACGGGGTGCATCACCGCCTGGAGGGGGAACTGCACCGACCTCAACCTCAGAGCGCTGAGCAGAGTCGTTTCTTTAATAGTTGTCATACAGAAGTACAGAATACTTTCATACAAAATGCTTCTTACTGTTACGCTCCAGAGACTGTGCTAGACAAGATAGTATCAAATAACATAGTATAGCATGTAGTTTAGAAGAAGAAAATGAGGTCACAGTGTTCGGTATAGACATATGTACAATGTTCTGAGTTACCATATAATATACAATACTATGCAGTGTACTAATGTACAGTACTATATAGTGCAAAGCAGAAATGGGATGAGGTACAATTTAGGTACAATTTACAGTAAGGTGTACGAGTTGTAGTGCAATCCTTCATCAATAAATATAAAGTGTGGGGAGTGGGTGCTACAGTGTGTTTGTTTAAAGTGGGTGTGTGCTATAAAGTGTGTGGAGTGGGTGCTACAGTGTGTTTGTTTAAAGTGAGTGTGTGCGTGTGGATGTGTGTGCTATGTGCGTTTGGTGGTTGTTGTTGTGTAGGGGAGGATCTATGGTGGTTGTTGTTGTGTAGTGTTCATTCATTGTTCGTTTAGCAGCCTGATGGCCTGGGGATAGAAGCTTCTTCTGAGTCTTTCTGTGCTCGCCTTGAGACTCCGGTATCGCTTGCCTGACCGCAGCAGTTCAAAGAGGCAGTTGTTCGGGTGACTGGAGTCTTTAATGATTCTCTTAGCCTTGCCCTTGCAACACTTGTTGTAAATGTTCTGGAGGGTGGGGAGCCCCCCTCCAATTGTGCGTTCGGCTGAACGTGTCACTCTTTGTAGTCTGCTTCGGTCTTGTGCAGTGCTATTCCCAAACCAGGAGGTGATGTTGCCGGTCAAGATGCTCTCTATTGTACATGAGTAGAAGTTCTTAAGGATCTTCTGACTGACTTGGAACTTCCTTAGGCGCCTGAGGAAGTAGAGGCGTTGTCGTGCCTTCTTCACAACACTGTCAATGTGTGTGGTCCATGTCAAGTCCTCGGATATGTAGGCTCCGAGGTACTTAAAGCTGTTGACTCTCTCAACCGGTGCCCCGTCGATGCTGAGGGGGCTGTAGTCCTTGACCCCCGACCTCCTGAAGTCCACAATCATCTCCTTTGTTTTGCTGACGTTCAGGGAGAGGCTGTTTTCCTGGCACCATCCCGCCAGGACCTTGACCTCTTCCAGGTAGGCCCTCTCGTCATTGGCAGAGATCAGGCCCACCACCACTGTGTCGTCAGCAAATTTGATGATTGTATTGCTACTCCGCTGAGCCACACAGTCGTGTGTGTACAGGGAGTAGAGGAGGGGATTCAGAACACAGCCCTGGGGGGCCCCTATGTTGAGGGTGATGGATGAGGAGGTGCAGTTGCCTGCTCTCACCACCTGGGGTCTGCCAGTCAGGAAGTCCAAGACCCACTGGCAGAGGTCCTAGTTCAAGCCCAGGTCCCTGAGCTTGGCTATGAGTATGGAGGGGACTATGGTATTGAATGCCGAGCTGTAGTCGATGAATAGCATTCTCACATAGTTCCCCTGCCTCTTGTCCAGGTGTGATGCTGCTGTGTGCAGCACATGGGCTATGGCGTCCTCCGTGGACCTGTTGGGGCGGTATGCAAATTGCAGGGGGTCCATGTTGATGGGGAGGGAGGAGCAGATGTAGCCCTTTACTAGCTTCTCAAAGCACTTCATGGCTATGGAGGTGAGAGCTACAGGGCGGTAGTCGTTGAGGCAAGCAGGCTTGGATTTTTTGGGTACAGGGATAATAGTGGACTTCTTCAGGCAGGTGGGGATGACAGCCTGTTCTAAGGACAGGTTGAAGATGTCAGTGAATACTGGGGCCAGTTGGTCGGCACAGACTTTTAGGACGCGGCCGGGGATGCCGTCCGGACCTGCTGCCTTCCTGATATTCACTTTTTTAAAGGTCCGCCTCACCTCATGCTCTGTTACCCTGACACTGTCCTCCTTACGTTGTATCGCGCCACCTTGTGGTCATTCATGTTGCCTGCCACTAGGCCGTCGTTGTATGCTTTGGTGCGCTCTCTCAGAGCTTCACGGACGGATTTGTCTACCCAGGGTTTTTGATTTGGGTAAACTCTCATTTTGGTAGTGAGGACAGCAGAGTCGTGAGGACAGCACTAAAGATCTGTGGATGTGAGCTTCCCCCCGTCCAGGACAATATGAGAGCCGGTGCATTAAAAAAGCCCAGAAAATTATCAAGGACCTTAATCACCCCATTTTATTTAGGATTCTTTTCGGCGACCCCACACTTAATGTATCACGTAATTTCAACGTGGAATATCAAAATAAAAGCACACGTTGTTGAACTTGATCATGCATATTTATTTGAAAATGAAATTACAGCACTGTTATCAATGAATATCAACAAAAGCAACAGAATTGTTTCTGTATACACATTTATAAAACAAGGCCTATTTAGCCAAAAAAGTTTAAAAAAAAAAGAAGAAAAAAAAAAACGTAATGGGAAGGGTGTGCTTGTACAGTTGAACAGTTCCAAGATACACTGCAACAGATTTTCAAAAAATTATCATTGTTGCACATAGATGAAGCCTTTCATACAAAGTAGGTTAAAAGGTAATATTAAATTTTCATACTTCTGAGTTAGTTACTCCTAAGAGATCAATTCACACCCTCCCACTTATCTTGACGCTTACAATTCATCCATATTATTAAATGGTAAATGGTTGCATTTATATAGCGCTTTTATCCAAATCGCTTTACAATTTGTTCCTCACATTTGTACCCATTCACTCACATTCACACACCGACGGCGGAGGCAACCATGCAAGGTGCCAACCTGCTCATCGGGAGCAATTAGGGGTTAAGTGTCTTGCTCAAGGACATTTCGACACGCTGCCCGGGAGGAGCGGAATCGAACCTGGAACCTCCGGATTACCAGACGACTGCTCTACCTCCCGAGCTAATGTCGCCACATATTATTAGCATAGCATACATTCTAATGAGAATGTTTCAGTTTGGATCAATTCACTTTTTAATTCAAGATGTAGATTTTATTTCAAATATTGTACAAGTTCCATCATGAAAAGGTTTTGCTATCCAACCTAATGACAAGTAAATGTGAATGGATGTTCTATCATCAAAGTAAACAACTTGTTTTGATTTTTAATTGATTGAATTTAAAGTGAACTGATTCCAACCCTATACCGTTTTGATAGAAAAACCACTAAAGATGATAAATTCATATAAGGAACATCCATTCCTTTAAAAGAATACGAAAGACGACAATACATGGAACATTACTCTAAAATAAACACTTCTTCTTGTGTAGTACTAGGAATGTTGACAATATGTGTGACATTAGATTTAAAAAAATCACTAGTATCCATATAAAAATCCATACGAGAAGCAGTTTCCTCCTCCAGTGTGTACAACGTGTTTGTTAACCATCTTGGCTTTTGGCTGGTCACCCCATACTGAGGTCAGAAAGTTCCTATGATCCCAGTATTTAAAACACCAGAACAATGTGGTGTTATATTTTATATTTATTAACTTGACCTTCTCTCCCCAGCAACCTCCTGCAAAGCCTCACAGTCCCTCCTCTTTCTACCTTTTTACCCTGCCCTCCAATCTCCCCCCAATCCCATTCAATCTTGTTTTCTGTAGCTCAAATGTATCCCATTGCCCCACTTTGCCTTTTATGTCTATGTCTGTGTTTGTGTATTGTATGTTTGTTTTTGTTTTGCTGCCATTTTGGCCAAGACCCTATTCCCCGTACCTGGCTAACTGAGTTAGCCGGATAATTTTCAGCATAGCTTGACTTAAGCCAGACATTTCCGTTCCCCGACGTCGGATTTTCTAAGTCGCTATGGCAACAGATCGAAAAGTTTGAACTTTAGTTGAGTTAGCTGGATATAAGCTGGCCACTCCCTCGGAACAAAATGGCAGCTCCCTTCCTCAGAGATTGATTGGAAACGTTATTAACAGATTGCAGAATGGGGTACAATACAGTACGGCTCAATACACACAATTGTTAAGGGGATGCAGACCCAGAGAAAGACTTTCGTCTTGTTTACATCAGGGTCCCCCATTTTCAATTCATAATGACATTTATGACATGCATGACATACAGATATACAGATATATCATGACATTTATGACATACATGACATACAGATATACACTACTGTTACATTTGTGACATACAAGATATGCAAATATACAGTACTGTTAAACAGAGATCCTAACAGAAAATATATATACGAGGGGGAGGAAACTGTACATTGGGAGGGGGTGGGAGGGGGTGTTTGGACATTTACGGGGGCCAGTTTAGAATTGCAGCCTCCCGTAGGTGCTCTTTGATCCCATTATACCATTCTGAATAATGTTTTCGCGAGATGATTTCCAGAATGTATTGATTTCATAGAATGTGTGAAATAGGCCTATAATTAAAAACAATTAAAATACATTAAACTGGTAAAATAAATGCTTTTGAAATGTAAAATAATAGACCCAAAATTCTGATAATAAATCATATTCAGCCTATGGATTTCCTATACTGCACGACACCTGTTTGAGCTGCGGGATGAGGCGCGCTTGTTTCTGATGGAGAATGCGTCCCAGATCGCTGCCCACCTCCGATGCCGACTAGATATCAATTGAGGGGGAATACGCACAGCTATACCTACCTATTCGAAAAAAACATTATCTGCACTGACTTACAGATTGAAGTACAGATCACGTCTGAATGAATGTAGAGGATGATCTCCGAGTCGCTGTCTCCAAAATTAAACCCAGACTATGCCCATCCATCTCATTAGGTGAGTTGAACATTATAGCCTTCTAAATGAAACACGCTATATGTATTCATTTTATGGTTGTTTGATTATTGTGTTATTTTGTGTAGTTATTGTGCGTGTTAAAAGCCTCCAATGCATATGTGTGCGTGTGAACGTTTGCATGTTTCAACCACCTCTATATAATAGTGGGGGTCGCGGCTCTCTGACACCGTTATTTCGAGGGTCGCGGCCTGAAAACTTTAGGAACGATGTATTTATTATATTACATGATACCTAAGCGCATACAGTACAGATAAGTATCTATTAATTCGTATCAATTAGATATACTCTTTATCTTTGGGCTTGTTTTTGTATACTTATTCTGAAAGAGTTGAAATAATTATTTTCGCTAGCAAGATCTCATTCGATTATTCATTCCATTAAGCCTATTGCCAGCAGTAACATTTAAATAAATATAATCTGATTGATTGGGGTAATGAGGGACTTAAAATGTGCCTATAGATTATGCATTTAACTTGTCGGCGAGGCTATTGAGCCGTACTGTATTGTACCCATTCTGCAATCTTGTTAATAAAGTTTTAAATCAATCAATCAATGCCATTAGAAAATCAGGATTTCTGCAATCGACACTTGCTGTCTTTTCAACTGAAGCGGCCGCGCGCACTTATCCTGAGTATCAAGTCTGGTTCGAATGAACGAGACTGAATCAGCGTTCGAGGAACAGGGAAATCCGGGATTCAAACATCGGGTTAATTGAATCTGGATAATGGGACTTTTGATCGACTTAGTTGAACCAGGTACGGGGAATAGGGCCCAGGTCTTGCTCAAAAAAGAGATCATTGATCTCAAGTGACTACCTGGTAAAATAAAAGGTTAAATAAATGTGTGTTCACTCTTATACCATGACATATTGTCCCAGGAACATCCACACCGTCTGTCTCACTCCTCAGAGCGACAGAAACACAACTGTTGTCTTCAATGAAAACCGTGTCTATGCTAGTACTGCTTCTCTCTCAGAGGCTTCTGTGCAGGTCAAAAGCTCCTGGTAGTAGTTTTTCATTTCAAAAGAACGTCCAAATATTACTACCACTATTATTGTTATGATTGTTGATGGACTGATGGCTGTAATGGCGTACTGAAGCGTTTTCCAGTGGTCACAATAGTAGACCTTGTTCCCTGTGTGTTGTGTATTATCAGTTTGGATGGTTTTAAATTCCTGCTACATTAGTTAAAATGGTACCTATTTTTCATGTGAAGTTTTCCCCACGGTGGTATAGTTTCTCTCCTGTGTGAATGACGTTGATATCATTTCAGGAGCATCATTATGAGTGTAACTCTTCTAATATTGGTCACAGCAGTAGGGGTTATCTCCTAGGAATGTGCAGGTGAATTGACAGGTTTGACATTTCCCTGGATCTTCTCTCCCAAGTGAATTTTCTCATGTTTACTCAAATATGCTAATGTTCTGAATCTCTTTTTTTTTTTTTTGATCAAATTTTTTTTATTATTAATTACATGAAACAGGACAACACAATAACCACAGTAACAAAAAACATAACTTTCACAGGAGAATAACAAACAATAATAATACAGAATAATAAATTATAAAGACAAAAAGAAAAAGAAACAGCGTCCAACCTATCAAATATAGATGGCTACTTCAATAACAAAAAGGGTCTTCAAAACATGGCAACCTTTCCCCACCTTTACAAAGTGGAGTGACTTAAAAGATTGTTTATGAGAGTGTTGCCGCAGATTTACTGTAGATAGCCTAGGTCCCTTACACATGTTCAAGACTGCCAAACTTGCAGAAGGTAAAGTGCAAGAAGAAAGAAATTCTTCCTCCAAGTTGGTTGACAGGTCAATCAGTCTGCCAATATTAGTCTCTTGGGGAGATGGCATGTGAATTGACATATAGCGCAGAATAGCTAAATACCAACCCCCCCTAAAATCCCCCCAGTCAGAGTTAAGAAGGACAAGACAAAAACCAAGACAGACAAGACATTTCCTCCTCCCCCTCCCCAGAGACCGCCGGACCCCCCCGATCAAGCGCCCCAACCCCGCTCAGCCGCACACTGCGGTCTTTACCTTCTCAGCTGCTGCGAACCACAGGTCAATTCCAGCCTGCCCTACCCCGATCACCCGGGCCGTGGATATCTCAAGATAAATCACATCCAATAGAGTTAGGGACCAGTTAATCATTGTAAGCTTCTCAGGCTCCTTCCATCTCATTGCTATTAGCTTCTTCGCTGCTGTGACGCCCGCTAGGACAACCCTTTTCAGTTGTACGGACGCGGGTAGTGTCGTTATATCGTTCAGGAGTAGCGTAACAGCTGTGAATGGGATAGTTAAGCCACACAGATCTGAAAGTTTGTCCATTATTGACCTCCAGAAGCGGGCCACTGGTGGGCAATCCCAATACATATGCATATAAGTGCCAGTGGCCTTTTGAGAGCACAAAGTGCACCGAGAGTCGGTTATCAGTCCCATAGCAAATAGCTTCCTAGGTGTAAGATAGGTCCTATGAATATAATTAAAATTAATTTGCTGGTGATTGGGGTTGCGGGAAGATAATGCCACATTTGCCCAAACATCATCCCAGTCAAACTCGGGGTCCAACTCCGGGATATCAACACGCCAGATTGTATCCAATGATACATTTTTATACGTGGATTGAATTAAGAGCGTATAAAAGTCGGAGACAAACCCTCTGGATGTCGTCCTGTCCACTATGAGCCTGAGGAAGGGGTGTGGGTGCAAGGCTTGAGCCCACGGTACGCCATGCGCCCTCAGTGCTGACCTTAGTTGAAGGTAAAGAAAGAAGGACTCGCCGGGAAGATCATAAAATTCTCTTAAGTCCTGAAACGCACGGAGGCCGTTCTTATCATAAATATCCTCCAGAGTATGCACTCCCCTCCTTTGCCATTGAGGAATATTAACCGGCTTGTGTCCAACAAGTAATTGCTGGTTATTAAAAATTGGAGAGTCCAGGTGCCAAGGGCATTTAACCCCACACGACCTCTGTACATTACGCCACGTTTGGATCACGTGAGTTATGATCGGTCCATACCTCAGCCGGCATTTCGCAATAGAGACAGTGGAGTACACTACATCCTGCAATCTTAGCGGAGACACCGCCGCCGCTTCTAAGGAGCGCCATGATACAGCCTCTACAGGGTCTAGCCAGCACATCAAAGGTCTCAGTGAAAAGGACCAGAAATACAGTTTAAAATCAGGGATTGCGAGGCCCCCATCTTGTTTCCTACGTTGAGTAGTAGCCCTTTTGATTCTCGGGCGTTTGTTATTCCAGACAAACTTAGATACCATCGATTGTACCTTGCGCCAGTGGTCTATTGGAGGGGGCAGGGGGAGCATTGAGCTAATAAAATTTATCCTAGGCAGGATGTTCATTTTGATTATGGAAGCCCGGGCTTGTAAGGAGTTAGGAAGGGACGACCACCTGTCTAGATCCTGGCGTATTTTATCATAAGTACCCGTGAAGTTGTACTTAGTAGTTTGGTTCAGCGTGGGGAATATCTCTATGCCCAGGTATTTAAAATGTTCTACTATGGGGATATCAGCTGGTAGTCGTACCGCCTTGGCCAGTTCATTAAGAGGTAGGCAGGCTGATTTGTTCCAGTTAATCTTAAAACCTGACAATTTACCAAAGTCGTCGATTATCCTCAATAATTTTGTGGCCGACCGGGAGGGGTCGTCCATGAAAATCAGCAGGTCATCCGCATAGAGAGCAATTTTGTGTGGAGTATTGTTGACCATTATGGGGACGATGTCCTCCGATTGCCTAATAAATTGGGCCAAAGGTTCGAGGGAAAGCGCGAACAGTCCCGGGCTCAGAGGGCAACCCTGTCTAGAAGATCTGGAGACTGGAAAGAGTGTGGAACAGTTTTTGCCTGTCAGTATCATCGCAGACGGCGAGGCATACAGGACTTTAATCATATGAATAAAACTCTTTCCAAGACCCATGACCTCAAGTACCTTCCACAGATATGACCACTCAAGTCTGTCAAACGCCTTCATGGCATCCAAAGACAGAACTGTGGATGGAGTTGTATTGTCTTTACTGTTATCGATTACATGCAACAGCCTCCTAAGATTATCTGCAGCCAGACGCCCCGGGATAAAACCAGTTTGATCGCAGTGTACCAATACAGACATAAATCTCTGCAGGCGACGGGCCAGCACCTTGGCAAACACCTTTAAATCGGCCCCGAGAAGACTCAAGGGTCTATAGCTACCACAATCATTGGGATCTTTGTCCTTTTTGAGAAGTAAAGAAATCAACGCCATATTGACATCTCTTGAGAACTCCCCTTGTTCGATAGCGTAATTGATCATATCGAGCATCAATGGACCCAGTTGGTCCCAGAAAGCTAAATACACTTCGGGTGGAATACCATCCCAGCCTGGCGCCTTACCCCTCTGCATTTCAACAATAGTCTCCCTCAATTCTACGAGAGTAATCGGTCTCCCCAGTTCCTTGGCCTCTTCCTCAGAAATGTGGGGTATCTCAAGCCCGCCAATGAACGATTCAAATCTAGAGTCATCCAGATTACCCTCTGAGCTATATAACTGTGAGTAAAACTCTTTAAAAGTGTCATTGATCTTTTTCGAATCAGTAGTGACTGCACCCTGGCTCGTCCTAATCGAGGGGATATCTGAGAAATGATCATTTGATCGTATTTTCATTGCCAATAGATGGCTAGGTCTGGAGCCGTGAAAATAGTAATTTTGTCTTGTCCTATGTATCAAAAACTCAGACTGTTGTTTAAGTATGGAGTTTATTTCTTTTTTGACTATCTTACGTTGTGTGTTTAGTCGTTCATTATAGTCAGTTTGCAAGGATGCGTATAGGTCCGCATATAATGATTCCAGTCCTTCTAGCTTTTTTGACCGGGATTTTCGCAAATTGGAGGCAAATAGTGTGACATGACCCCTGATGAATCCTTTCAATGCGTTCCACAGGACCCTAGGGTCTTCTACTGTGCCAACGTTGATCTGCAAAAATTCAGCTAGTTTACTCCTGAACTCAGAACAGAAGTCATCGTTCTTTAGCAAGGTCGAATTAAAACGCCATCTGGGAGCTCTTGCGGAGAGCCTGCCAAAGGTTGCCGTAAGGAAAATCCCCTTGTGGTCTGAGAGAGCCAAGGGAACCAATGAGACATCGAAACTATCAAACATATTAGGGGACGCGAATGCATAGTCAATTCGAGAGAAGCTTTTGTGTCTGGCTGACAGGTGAGAGTAATCTCTGAGGGTGGGGTTGCATAAGCGCCAGAGGTCTGTGAGCCCCGTGTCTTTGGCCCACATCCTGAGGGCCTTAGAGGCCCGTTTCTGGTCGCTCGTTTCAGAGGGCCCGGACCTATCTATCTCCGCATCCCAGCACGCATTAAAATCGCCACCCACAATGAGAGCGTATCCATTAAGTTCCAACATATTCTTCGTGATTGTATTATAGAACGCTGAATCAAATGTGTTAGGAGCATACAATGCTATTATAGCCATCTTCCTATGCAAGAATTCAACTTTTGCTATAGTAATCCTTCCCTCCGTGTCCGACCATACATCCAAGATTTTGATATCAAGGTTACGTCTTGTAACTATGACTACTCCTTTCGTCTTATCATCGGCTGAGGATGAGGAGATAACGTGATATTGCCGATTTGCCAGTCTTGACACGTCACCTACCATTAAATGCGTCTCACTAAGGAGAGCAAGGTCAATATTTCTCCTCTTCAATAGCCAAAGGACACTGGCACGCTTGTGTGGGGCGTTAAGCCCTCCTGCGTTCCAAATTAAAATATTCAATTTAGCCATGGTCGAGCTTGTATAAGTGCGTAGAGAACATACCCGTGCAGCCAGGCTGAGTACAGAGGTGCCGATCCCGGCGGGCCCGGACGGTCAATCCCAGGAGTTCAGAGGAGGAACACTTACACATATATAAGACAACAGTACATAGAACACATAAAAATACCACCCCAGCTACAGCCCCCCCTCCTTCTACTCTAAACCCTAACCCACCCGTCCTACTATAAGTTCCTCTATACCCACTCTCCAATCCCCACCCTATGCCCCATCCACTGAGGATGGTCATCTTCCTATCACTTCCCACTAGAGACATGGATCAATAAGACGCTTCCCACTCCCACCCCCCTCTAGATAAACCCCTGAGTAAACCCCCACTAGTCCAATAAACACAAATAATAATAAAATAAAATTCAATAAAGATATCGGTCGAGACCCACCTGAGCCCTGGCCCCAACATGAGACAACCATAATGGTAAAAATAGCCATTATTAAATAATAACTCCGCATCAACCTGCAGCCCTCTATTTCCGAATCTGCGCTTCAACATCACATTGTTATAGCCCAAAAAGGTATAGGAAAATTCAAAACAAAATTAAATTAAAGCATCCCAGCCGATAGTCTAAGGCAGGTTCGGGTCACAGGTTAATTGTGCAAAATTGTGTGAACAGTGTCAATTAAACAATGACAAAAAAAAGGGAGGAAGGGAAAAAAAAAAGGTTATGGTCAAAGTGCACCCCTTTAGCCGTCCCTCTGATCAGGCACAACGGCTGAAATGACCTAACCTATGTAAGAATAGAATTAAACACAATCATTCATTAATCAATCCGGGGATGGTAATAGGCAACACCTGACACCACCTGTCATCATACATTGTTTCAATAAAGATATCGGTCGGAGCAGTTAGTCCAAGGTAGGATCGAATCACAGTTAAATTGCTCATTCAATTGCCCTTAAAACAGCGACACTAATTATTATATAATTACTCAGCATCAACCCTGTAACCAACTACCCTGGAGTCTGCATATTAATGTCGCAACGTTATAGCATAAGTGGATCACGGAAAATTCAAAACACATTTAAGGCAGATTAGCAGTTAGTCCAAGGTAGGATCGGATCACAGTTAAATTGCTCATTCAAATGCCATTAAAACAGCGACAATAATTATTATATAATTTACTCAGCATCAACCTGTAACCATCTACCTTGGAGTCTGCATATTAATGTATCAACGTTATAGCATAAGTGCCTCACGGAAAATTCAAAACAAAATTAAGGCGAGTCAGCAGTTAGTCCAAGGTAGAACCGGATCACATTTAAATCGCGCATATAGATGACATAAAAACAGCGACAATAGGAAAGAAAAAAGAAAGGAAAAGAGGGTAATGGCTAGAGTGCAAGCCATATAACCATATAGCCATGAAGTGCAAGCCATACCCGACCCAACCGTTTATCAAATATTGTATATGCATATTCAACCGACCTTGGCATCTACTTTGGATCACCAAAGCTCAAAACAACCTGGATAAAAATAAAAAGCATACCAGAAGTTAGTTAGGGACTCGGTCACTCTTGAACTGTGCAAACCAATGTCCCTTTGAACAGCAACGTAACCATTAACGGGTCTCGAATGTCTCAGCGCAGACCATAGTCGAAGCCCGCTGGCTAGCCCGAGGCTAGCGCGTAAGCTAGTGACGAATCCGGATAGCACGTTAGCCTACTATGTACATTGTTCAGCTAGCTCGTTAGCTTCCAAAGAGGCGATACACAAGTACGACCATGAGGTCAGCTTTAGCAAGTAACAGAAGTCATTGGGAAGCCCCGCTAGTTGGATGGGCAGAGGACAGTTAGCATGTCTGGGCATGACAGCAAGTGTTTGTGAATAGTCGACCTAATCAATGTATATAGGCCCAAACCGCCAAGTCACTCACCCTCCATAGATATCAAGCAACAGACTCGGGTGTCTCCGCGAGATATTCCTTCGCTTTAGCCAACGACCAAAACAAACGCTGACCACCGACCTTCTCCAACACAGATAGTTTCGCGGGAGCGAATAACGTGGGCCTCAGGCCTAGTTTCCATAGCTTAGTCAGGACCAACTTGTACTCGGCTCTCTGAGCTTGAACCTCCGGTGTAAAGTCCTCGAAAATGGCCACTTTGTGATCGCCAAGCCTCAGAGTACCCCTTCTGGTACGAGCCGACCGCATGATGATTTCTCTCTGTTGGAGTCTGTTCAGCTTGACTATGATGGGCCTCGGTTCTTTGTTCACGCCGGGAGAAAACCTGCCCGCTCTGTAGGCCGACTCACAGATAGGAGGCGAGGGGAGGACGTCCGTCCCTAGTATCTTCTGCAGCAGTTCGGGCATGGTCTCAGAGAGACGGCCTTCACCGCTGGTCTCCGGTACTCCAACAATCCTGACGTTGTGGCGTCTATCCCGGGACTGCATCTCCTCCATCGCCGACTGTAGTTTGTTGACTTCAGCCTGCCTAGCCAGCAGGGCGGATTCAAGACCCGCCATCTTCTCACACTGTGATGATACCTCCGTCGTTAGCATGGCTAGTTCGTTAGCATTAGCCGATGAGGCAGCGTGAATCGTCTCCATCTTGTCTGTCAGCGGGACTACCGCCAGCCGTATTTCTTCTGATATCTCACGACGGAGGCTGATACAGAAATCCGCCAACGCTTTCTTCTGTGCTTCAGCGATGCGTGCCTCAGAGTCTGCGTGTACTTTCTTCTGTGCTTCAGCGATGCGTGTCTCAGAGTCTGCGTGTAGCTTGGTCATGACCAAGAGCACAGCTTCGCTTAACTCCCCGACAGCGGGAGACGGTGCGGCCATGCTCGGCGGTGCCGGTGTCGTGCCTAATTCTTTCATGGCTCTGGTTTCCACCCCCGCCATCGTAGAAAGTCGAAAAAAGTTGATGAATGTATACTAAACACGACGACCTAGCAAACAGATAAAAAACAAATAAAAATAAAATAAAGACTAATGGGGAGAAACGTATATTCAGCACGGTAGAAGGGAGCTCATGTGAAACACGTCTACTCCATGATCGCTCCATGTTCTGAATCTCTTATCACACAAATCACAACTTCTCTCCTGTGTGAATCCTCTGGTGTGTTTTCAGATGATCCAGTCGACTAAAGCTCTTCTCACACTGGTCACAAAAGTAGGGCTTCCATCCTGTGTGAATCATCTGGTGTGTTTTCAGATGAGACAGTTGACGAAAGCTCTTCTCACACTGGTCACAAAAGTAGGGCTTCCATCCTGTGTGAATCATCTGGTGTGTTTTCAGATGAGACCGTTGACGAAAGCTCTCCCCACACTGGTCACAGGAGTAGGGCTTCTCTCCTGTGTGAATTCTCTGGTGTTTTTTCAGACTAGACAGATGTCTAAAGTTCTTCCCACACTGGTCACAGGAGTAGGGCTTCTCTTCTGTGTGAATCATCTGGTGTGTTTTCAAATTCCTCAGTTGACTAAAGCTCTCCCCACACTGGTCACAGGAGTAGGGCTTCTCTCCTGTGTGAATCATCTGGTGTGACTTCAGATTACTCAGTTGACTAAAGCTCTTCCCACACTGGTCACAGGAATAGAGTTTCTTTCCTGTGTGAATGCGCTGGTGTTTATTGAGATTCATCTTTGAACTGAAGTTTTTTCCACACTGGTCACAGCAGAGACCTTTTCTTCCATCCAAGCCTCTTGGTTTCGTCCCAGGCCTGACAGGACAGCTATCTGGATGGAGATAGTGATGGAGAAGAGTGTCAGAGGAAGGAGATTTGGTGATTTTATTCAGCTTAATTTCCATGTAAGAGGTTTATAATGGTATGTAGCTGGGTTTTATAGTTTAAGAACATAGTGTAGTCCAACACCAACCAACAGAGAGGGGTTCTGACCACGGAGCGCACGCAGGACTCACCACTCACTGTGACAACGGCAGAGGTACGTACGGTTCTGAGCAGAACAAACCCACGGAAGGCAGCCGGCCCAGACAACATCCCCGGCCGTGCCCTCAGGGTCTGTTCCTCAGAGCTGGCTGACGTACTTGCTGACATTTACAACTTGTCACTAGCACAAGCTATTGTGCCCACCTGCTTCAAGACCACCACCCTCGTGCCCCTGCCAAAGAAAAACACTGTAACCTGTCTCAATGACTATCGTCCCGTTGCACTCACCCCAATAGTGATGAAGTGTTTCGAGAGGATAGTCATGTCGCACATCAAGGAGACCATCCCAGACACACTGGACCCTCTGCAGTTTGCGTACCGTCAGAACCGGTCCACTGAGGATTAGGGCTGCGCGGTTTTGGGAAATAATCTAATTGCGATTTTTCCGACAAATATCGCAATTGCGATAAAATTTGCGCAAAATTATAATTTTTTTTTTTAAAGGGGACATGCATTGCTATTCCTAGCACTATTTGGGCAACTTTACACAATTCTTGTGAGTCTATGGAAGACATCTGTAAGGTTTATTCCAAAAATAATCATCGTTTTATATTTCTAATCAAGTACTCAAAACCATCATTTTTCAGCCTCATGATTTCAGGCTGTTATTGGCTTGGCTCCACCCATACTAGCAGAATGCTTTGAGTGACAGCCACCCACCAAATAGCTCCGCCCATACTGCATCTCCCCGTCCTTCCAGGTGAATAGAAAACACTTTATACTAAACAACATGGCTGTACCGGTACTGTAACTGAGGGGTACAATTCCTTGACTGTATTGAGAGTATGGTATCATTAAACCACTACTTAGTTATGTACTTTAATTACTGGCCATACAGTACACGGTATATCTGGTGAACACCCACACAAGAATACGGCTTAACAAAGAAAGTTATATTTAGAAGTATTTATTATCAGAGCAGCAACAATAGGTTACAATATTGAGAATTATGAATTGCGCTTATATGGCGAAGAACACTTAAGTAGGTCAAGAGCGTAAGTCCATGAGCATATTAAGATGGGTATAATTGACACCACCTGTAGCATAAGAATTACATAAGGCACACTCGTAGTCAGCTGGAGATACTAAGGGGGTTCCCTCCGGTTGTAAGCCAGCAGGGGAGAGGAATGGTCGGGAGCAAAGTCTGGATCAACGAGGAATAAAGAGACTCAAGATACAGGGGACAGTGCAATAATCCTTTGGTCCGTAGACAAAGCAACAGCTATACTCCGGTATGCAAGACAGCATGGATGAAGCTAGCCAGCCTCTGTGGGTCCTAGAGGCGGGCTCGACGGTGCTCCTCACAGGGTAGATCCCACACAGCAGTGGGGTAGACGGTTCTCTGCTCCAGCAGCCACAGTACCAAAGCAATATAATCCAGCCGGAAAAGGCTCTGCATTCGCCGGTGTAGGTTCTCCGGTGTACATATCCAACGGTTCTCGTCTAGGACTCCTCGGATGGCGGCACGAGTTTAGGCCGCCCAGCCTGGATAAGTGCACTAGCTCGGTACGACGAACCGGTGGTAATGCTGGTCACTGTAGAACGGTAGCCGCACGATACACTATAAATAATAGACTATTACTTTACAATAGAATAAGTTGAACTCGACGATACAGCGTTAAACTCTGACACTTTAGCTATCAATTCGCACGCGGTTCTCAAGGCTCTATTTAGGGGCAAAAAAGGCCCACTTCACGGCACGTTGTATCGTGGTGAAGGCTTCAACGTTTTGGTCAACTCACTTTTAGGCTAAGACTACTGCTGTATCCACCTGCGACGTATTTATACGTAAGGTGAATAATCTAGTGCCAACCTCAGTTCTGTCTCGTATTACTGCGCAAACCTGGACATGTTGAGACATGTCTTAGCGGTAGCTTTGAACTTGCCATTGGGGGTATGGCCGTTGGCGCCTAGGGGTCGCTGTCCAATAGGAGAACGAATATTATGGTCTGGCCTGTACCTAGGTAAAGGGATATTCCGTGTATATATACAAAGAATATACAAGGGATATCAGACGATATACAAATATTATACAATATATCTCAAGTAATAAATATATATATTCGGTTTAATCTGACCCTTTGTAACAGCCGCCTCCTAATTAGTCCGCACCTAATTAGATAAGCAGAGACAGATTAACCGTCTTGTCCACTACTCAATGTCCGTTGTGAGGAGTAGGGCAATTCACAAAGTCAGTGGGTCATGGTCGTCAGCAAGGGAGTCAGGTAGCCTTGGCAACTCTATCAGCCTCGCCACGGGTCGGGTGTATGTCCGTCCCTGGACGAGCACTTCTGCCGCTCTGACCTTTCCGTCGGCACCAGTGATCACTTTGCTTACGCAGCCGGCCTGCCACATAGCTCGGGGTAGTGACTGGTCTATGATCATGACGACTGTGCCCTCCGTCAAATTGTCTCTTTCTTTTACCCATTTCTGGCGGGTCTGTAGAGACGGTAGATAGTGGAGGAGGAAACTGTTCCAAAAATTGTCAGCCAATACTTGACTGTACCTCCACATTCTTCGGCCGTTCGCTTCCTCAGGTCTGTACACTGTCTGTGGGAGCGCGGGGTCCAGCCGCACCATCCAGAGAGTGTTGGGGGTGACTGGGTCGACATCTGCTACATCACTTGAGACGTAACCGAGGGGCTTTGAGTTCAATACTCCCTCGATCTCTGTGAGGACTGTCGTGAGGACTTCTTCCGCCACGGTCTGGGCCCCAAGCACGGCGTACAGGGCTGTCTTTATTGAGCGTACTTCTCGTTCCCAGGTTCCCCCGAAGTGAGGGGCGTTCGGGGGGTTAAACTGGAAATCAATCTGAGAGGGAGCGAGGTGGGTCTTAAGTTCTGGGCCCATAGCTTGGAAGCTCTCTCTCAGCTCTCTTTCTCCGCCTTTGAAGTTTGTCCCGTGATCAGACAATAATATAGACGGTTTTCCTTTCCGCGCTGTGAATCTCCGGAAGGCCATAAGGAATGAGTCCGTACTCATGGTTGGAAGGAGTTCTATGTGTATCGCTCGGGTGGTCATGCATTTGAATACAATACCCCACCTCTTCTCCGTCCCTCTTCCTTTCTTCACATACAGCGGGCCGAAGCAGTCCATACCGGTGGAGTGAAAGGGCTTGTCGCCGAGTCGGAGGCGACAGGGGGGTAGGTCAGCCATCCTGGGTATACTGGGCTGTGCTCGCCACTTGCGACAGTCTAGACAGGTCCGCTGGAAGCGTCGTACTGCTTCTCTTCCTTGCAGTATCCAATAGCGACGTCTGATCTCAGCGAAGACTCTCTCTGCCCCAGCGTGGTGCACGTCCTCGTCGTATTTCTTTATGATGAGCTCTGTGACCTTGTGTCGGCTGTTGAGAACTATAGGGAACTTGACGTCATCCGTTAAGTCCGGGGCCCTTCTCAGACGACCACCCACTCTGATGAGATCATGGGCGTCGCACTCAGGGGCCAAGTGGAGCAGTCTGCTGTCTGACGGGACTGGCTTTGATCCCTGCAGAGAGTCTAGCTCATCGGGGAACGAGTCTCTTTGGGCTCGCTGTAGCAGAAGGAGTTCTGCTTCTTCGTAATTAGCTGCATTAATGTCAGTAGTGGAGGGAACCTCAGGGTGGTGCCACAGGAATGTCTTTAACTGTGCACTCTCAAGGGTGGGGCAGTCGTCTATGTTGGGGTCTGTGGGGACTGGTGTGTGTGTCAACCCACAGAACATAGATTTCTTCATCTCTGCCTCCTCTTGACTAGCCTCTCGTGGGGTGGGGTTAGGCCACTCTTCTTCCGGGAGCTTGAGGAACTCGGGACCGTCACTATAGATATTGTGACGTGTGAGGTCATCCAGGGACATTCCCCGTGTGATGACGTCTGCTGGGTTCTGTTTTGTGTCCACGTACCTCCAGCATGCTGATTCTGTTAAGTCTTGGATCTCTGTGATTCTGACTCCCACGAAGACCTTGTATCTACACGAATCGGACTGGATTCATGTGAGTACGGTCATGGAGTCTGACCACAGGATTGTTCTTTGCACCGGGATGGTGAGTTCACGTTGGATTAACGTGGCGAGTTGCGCTCCTACTAGGGCTGCGCAGAGCTCTAGACGCGGGATCGATTGTTGCTTGCGGAGGGCTATCCTTGAACGAGCCAGGATGAAGGCGGTATGTATTTCTCCTCCCTCCTCTCGGGCCCGCAAGTAGGCCACCGAACCGTAGGCTACTTCGGAGGCGTCGCTGAAGACGTGCAGGTCCATCTGACACGTCTCCAGCTGCACTGTGGGTGGGAAGTAGCTGCGGCGTATGTTGACACCTGAGAGCGAGTTGAGTTCTGTTTCCCACTCTCTCCATGTGGAAGCAAGGTGGTCGGGTATGGGGTCGTCCCAGCCCTGGTCCTTGTCCCACAGCTCTCGCACAATCATTTTTGCCCTGGTGGTGTAAGGTAGAATACATCCCAACGGGTCATATTGTCTGGCGAGTGTTCTGTATACACTCCGTCTGGTGGTCGGTAGTGAAATCGACCTTCCCTGCTCCTTGGTCAGGGGTGTGTGTCTATAATGGAGCGAGTCTGTTTTGAAGCGCCAGACTAGTCCTAATGTCATTTCTTGGGCTTCACCTGGGATGGTCGCCATCCAGGTCTCGCTGCTTGCTGCCTTGTCCTCTGGGGAGAGGCTGCGCAGTACTTGAGGGTCGCTGCTGGCCCACTGCCGGAGATCAAAGCCGCCTTTGATCAGGGAGGCGCGGAGCTTGAGTAGGAGGGCCTCGGCCTCTTCTGGCGTCGAGACGCTTTGTAGACAGTTGTCCACGTAGAAACTCTTCTCTACACTTTGTCGGACCTCCTCGTCAGCTGCTGGGTCCTCTGCGACATGTTTTTGCAGTGCGAACGTAGCACAGCATGGGCTGCATGTGGTTCCGAAAGGGAGGACCTCCCATTGGTAGATGGATGGTTGCTCATCCCCGATCCTCTCTCTCCATAAGAACCGCAGCAGGGGCTTGTCCTCTTCCACTAGTCGCACCTGCAGGAACATCCCTTTGATGTCGCCGCTGATGGCCACCTTGTTCTGGCGGAAACGTAGCAACACGCCTAGTAGAGAGGGGCCGAGTGTTGGGCCGGGCAAGAGTTCTTTATTCAGATTTTGTAATCCGATCTGGTAGCTGCAGTTAAACACAATACGATCCTTGCCGTTGTGGTGGACCTTGTGGTGGGGCACGTACCATGATTCGGTCGTCTGATCGGCCTCTTGAATGTCAATTTTCTGTATGTGTCCCGCTGTGATTAGCTTGTCAATCTCAGCGCGGTACACAGTGGCTTGAGCGGGGTCTCTGGCTAGGCGCCGCTCTGTGTTCAGTAGATATCGCTCCGTCGCTTCTTTTGAGGCGTGGAAGGTGGGCATACCCTCTCGCCTCAAGAGTGGAGTTGCGTATCTCATCACTCCATTGACCTCGACTCTCTTTGTCCTCCGCTCGAGGAGGGCTATGGCATAAATGTCTTCCTTGGAACGAATGTGTTTCTTTTCGTTCTTAAAGGGCATTGTCTCAGGGGAGCTCCAGTAGCTCACCACGTACCGCGAGTGCTATTTCAGCGCCGTGGACAACCGCGCTCGCGCGGATCTGGGGCTGAGCGCGTTCGAATCCCGGACGGCAGCCGTGCCTTTCCCAGAGTGTCTTTCCCCCCCATCTGAACCCTTTCAGCCTGCTTCTGTCGGTCGAACTTGACCAAGTATGAATGCGAAGAAAAAGCGATAAACGCTAAAAGAACCAGGTGACTGGTCAAAGTTTAAAAAAAAAAAAGGCATTGTCTCTAGTGTCCATAGCCTCTCGACGTGCTGTAAGAGGGTGGTGTCTTCTTCTGTCACTCTGGAGTGGAGGCAGCGAGTGGCTGCTGGTCGGTTGGGAGACCTGGAGAGGGGGCCTTGTAGTGTCCATCCTAGGCGGGTCTCGACTGCTGCTGGACAGCCTCTGGGCCCAATGTGGACCCGGTCCGTTGGGACGATGAGGTGTGCGTGGTCGGATCCTATGAGCAGGGTCGGGGTGGCGCCGTCGATGAGCGGTATAGGTAGTTGACGCAGGTGCACGTATTTTTCCATCAGCTTGGAGATGGGGTAGGTGTACCGCGACAGGCCTATGTCTTGGCTGGTGAAAGCGTTAGTGATCCTATACCGCCTCTCTGGCTGCCCGCTTGCTGCGATAGTGAAGGAGACGTTCTCACCCTTTATTGTCTTCAGGTCTCTTCTTATAGTACGAATTGTCATCGTTTCTTCGCTCCCCCGCAGACCCAGCTGGGCTGCAGCGGATGCGAGGAGGAGAGTCTTTTCTGACCCGTCGTCAAGGACGGCGTAAGTGTCCATGACCTTGTCCTTAGCTTAATGTCACTCGGACCACTTTCAAGAGCACTCGGGAGCTCCCGCTGCTGGCGGGGTCAATATACATGACGCTTACTCTGGTGCTGCTTGGGGGTGCGAGTTTCTTCCTGTTGCTGTCATGCAAGACGTCCAAGTGGGCGCCGTCACACCGGCTGCACCTCTTCTTCAAGCGGCACTCGGCTGCCATATGGCTGCGCGCACAGCGGTAACAGCGGCGGTTGGACTTTATCCATTGACTCACCTCGTCGGCGGTCATCTTCTTGAAAGTGTCACATTGTGACAGCCAATGTTCTTTCTCGCAGTACTGGCATACAATCTTCCACTTCTCTTTCGTCGAGGGGGTGTTGTGGTTCTTGTTCCGCGGTACTGATTCGGCTTGGTGCATGACGGTCACCAGCCTGCGGTTATCGTTGGATCTCCGAGGTCCATCTCTGGGGCTTGGTCCACTCCGCACAAACGTATCCAGTCGTAGGCTGCTGACTTCTCTCGCGAGGAAGTCGGCCAGGTCTAGGAGGGATGGCTCGGGACCGTCGGGATCACGGTGGTCTCTTTGCCGCCTGAAGCGCTCTTGTCGGGCTGCAGGGAGCTTCTCTAATATCCTTTCTACATTAGAGTTAGCGTACAGTTCGTTTCTACCCTTTTCCTTTTGGGCCCCCAGCATCCCTACCAGGGATTGTACCTTGATAGAGAGGTCATCCAATGAGCGATTGTCTGTGGCTGGGGGGAGACGGTCAATATTCCTTATCTCTTGTAACACGTAGTCCCATATGCGTCCATAACGCTGGTCGAGGGCTACTAGAGCCGCGGTGTATGGGGTACTTGAGTTGGAATATGCCAGCGCTATATTATGCGCTCTGGGCACCTTCAGGTGCTTGAGGAGGATAGCATATTTGTACGACTCATCAGGGACGTCGGACATCATAGTCTCTAAGCACATCCGTAATTCCGTGTACTGCGCTCTGTCCTCGTGCGTAAAATCCGGGAACGTCGGTGTGCCAATGTAGCACTTGTGTTAATACCAGTAACAGCTGTTTGCCACGGGCACAGTTCTAGGTTCGAATGCGACAAGGAGTAATATACACAATTAAAAGAATTGTAGACCAGAGGCAGAGTTATAACAATAAGTGATAAGGGAGATCAAGATAGTCATCATCTGGGTCCTCTCCCTCCGATTCATTCAAGCTTTCTTCTCTTGGGTTCTGTCGAGTTCTTGGTCGCTTCACTTTGACCTTTACAGTAGGTCCATCCTCCACAGGGGTAGTAGGAAGGAAGCCGCAAGGTAGCAGTAGGTCTCGGTGGAGCGTTCGTAGTGGACCATCTCTGGTTTCAGGTCTCACTACATAGACTGGGACATTTCCAGTGTGTTTCACTACAATATAGATATCTGCTTCCCACCGGTCTGCTAGCTTGTGCTTTCCTCTGATGCGGACGTTCCTGACGAGAACCCTGTCACCTTCCTGCAGGGTAGACTCAACAACTCGTTTGTCGAATCTTGCTTTGTTGCGGTCCGCCGTCTTCTGTGCATTTTCTGTAGCTACTCTGTAACTTGCTTCAAGGTGCGATCTCAAACTGCGGACGTACTGCGAGTGTGAGCCTGGTTTGTAGTTGACAGGTAAGTTGAAGGCTATGTCCACAGGCAATCTTGGCTGTCGCCCGAACATCAGTTCATACGGGGTGAATCCAGTAGTGTCGTTCTTAGTACAGTTGTAGGCGTGTACTAGGGGTTTGACGTAGTCTCGCCAATGGCTCTTCTTCTGATTCTCCAGGGTGCCCAGCATATTAAGCAGGGTCCGGTTGAAGCGTTCTACTGGGTTTCCCCTTGGATGGTACGGGGTAGTTCGTATCTTTTTGATGCCGGCCAGCTCACACAGCTCTCTAATTGTGCGGGATTGGAAATCCGCACCTTGGTCGCTGTGGAGCTTCTCCGGGATACCATAGTGGACAATGAAGTTGTCCCACAGGCATTTAGCGACTGTCCGCGCTTTTTGATTGGCGGTAGGGATCAGCTAGTACTTTATGTTTCAAGTCCACCAGAGAGGGGTTCGGCTCGCTCTCGCATTGGTGTCGCATGTGTCCATCTTCTCTACAGCTGAAACAATACCAGGGTCTGGGTCTATGGCTTGTGTAGGGCTTTGAGCTTTGAGTCTCCGACTTTTGGGCCTTGTGAGTACCTCGGTTAGTCGTCGGTTTAACTGATGCCTGGGCTTCTTGCTTGGAAACTGGCCTTGCTTGTCTGTCCTGGTTGTCCTTCACTCCCCGGACCTGTTTCTGTAGGTCTGCAACTAGCGCCTTTAAACTTTGGACTTCGGAGATGGTGTCCGGACTCGACTTTGGAGCGTATTCCTCTTCCCTTTGGGTCCAGCTGCCCTGGGCGTTACTCGATACCCTTGGCCTCAAAACATTCAGGCTCTGTCTCAGGCGGTATGCTTTGGAAGAGCGCTGGTCTTCTAAGATGCGGATTAACAGGAGGAGTTCGGTAAAGGTAGGCGGGTTGTTCCTTCTCTGTACTAGCTGCAGCTCGGTTAGCATGGCGGTGTCCCTGCAGCCTCTGATGAATTGGCTTAGCAGTTGCTGATCGAGGGCGGTGGCCGCTATGCCCCCCCGCCTATAGGTGGTAGTCAGGATCTCCTGTAGTCGCGGAAGGTAAACTGATGATTTCTCTCCAACGTATTGCACTGTACCCAGGTACTTTGCAAAAAGATCAGCTCCATCTTCAATGGCTCCGAAGGCGGCGTCGAGGCTCTCCAGGTACCTCCCTGGAGGACAGTCCGGTTCCAGGTGTCTTACGATGCCACTGGCGGGTGCCATGAGGCTATCCAGGAGTTTCCGGGATTTGTGTACATCAGACACTCTTGGGTCGTTGAGGAGAAGAGCCGCATTGTTACGCCATGTCTCGTAGTCTACTTCTCTGTCGGGCTGAGGGCTTCGCCCAGAGAAGGGTCGGAGCCTGGCTGCGTCTTCGGTTCTCATTAGGTGCTCCACAATTATCTTTTGCACCCCCGGGGGGTTGACATCCTCTTGTGTCAGAACAGGTTGTGCATTTTCTTGTGGACGCACTGCTGCTGGGGGCCCGCGGGCCTCGGGTACGGGCTCCGCTCGGCTTGGCCCGGGTGCGGGGCCTGCTTGGGTTGCAGGACCCGGACCCGGTGGGGGGTGGTTCTTTGGCCCCCAGATCACTGCGTCCTGGGGGTTTTCGTCGAGGGCGGTGCTCATGGCGACGAGTTCTCTCTTGAGGACGGCCCCCAGGGCTTCGCCCCTCCTCGCCGCTATCCCCGCTATATGTTGGATAAACATCTGTGTAGCCGCGTCGCTATCTACCGGGTCATATACGCTGGCCAAATCTGTAATGTCGTACTCCGCTTGGGGCGTCGCTAGTCGGAACTTGGTAACTACTTGCGGGCCGTCGTATTCTATAATAACCTGTGAGTCGGGATCGCCGCCGTCAGGAGCGACCACGAACGTCCTCTGAATGGTGCCGCGTCCCAGCAGGTGTTCATGCAGTTTAGGGTCAGAGGTAATATCAACTATACCGCGGACTAGGAGTGACTGAGTGAGTCTCACGCTGCTAGTTCGAACTACTTCCATCGCTACACTCTATTTACCCTTCTGCCTTAAAGGCTAATAATCCAGTTAACTGTGATATACTCCTCCTGGCTGGCTCGCCAAATTTATGTAGCACTTGTGTTAATACCAGTAACAGCTGTTTGCCACGGGCACAGTTCTAGGTTCGAATGCGACAAGGAGTAATATACACAATTAAAAGAATTGTAGACCAGAGGCAGAGTTATAACAATAACCGGTGTTTTACTTAAAAGCGCGCTAGATAAACAGTAATAATACATACGTACGTAAAGTACAACTTATGCTTTGAAGTATCCCTTTTAGATTAGGTCAGTAACCTTTCCTTGCGGGAGGGTTAGGTCGATATCAAGGCCTAGGTCGATTGGATCAACACATTGGGGTTCATTCAGACGTCTCTGAGGTTATCATCGGTAACTCTATATTAGTTTATCAGGGAATGCAAATACCTTATTAGGTGAATTGGCCCGTTAAACTCTTTAAACCAGGAAGTGATTCGGCGATAATCGAGGTCTATTATGACATCACCACAACCGGTGTAGAAGGTTCTATATTCTAGAATGTTCTATGTTCTAGAAGGTTCTATTATAACATCATACAATGGCAGAATATCTGTATCCATATATCCAGTTAAATCAATTCAAATACAAAATACAATATCAAACTAACATAAGATGAACGGGATCGCCTCCCTTGGAAGTCCTTGTAGTCTCGTTCAGTTCAATCCTACCGGACTAGTGGTGTAGCAATAGTTGAGCACTAGGTGAGCCTCATGGGTATTCACATCAGGCTGCCATTAGTCTTATCAAATGTTCCGGGGTTGGCTCGCCATCGGGTATCTATCCAGCCGAGCACGCTTGGTGAGGGGTGGTCTGGACTGCTCCGGGGTGCTGGTGGAGATTTGCGGCTTCCAGTCGGTTGGTTAGTCCGGTCCGTCTGGGTGATGTTGCGGGTCCAGTGGTTGATGAGAAAGAGACTGGCTGCTTGAGAGCTGGCTGAATATATAGGAAACCAAGATGTTCCGGAACGTTCGATATGACATCATAGGATGACATCACAAAGGTTCCAGAACCTTCAAATCATGACATCATACCCTATATACAGGAAGTGGGACCTCATGGTAAAACAGGAAGTGGTAGCCAGAGATAAACAGGAACTATTTATGTAATCGATAATTATGAATCTGAACCCGGGGTTACACCAAGGTACGATGCCATGGATGGCTGGCACATCGGTGAGCGTTGGGGGAGAGGCCTCCTGGGCGAGTCTCCCCGTACGTGTCGTCGTGGGCTGGTACTTGGTGGGTACCAAAGCCCGGGTACCCAGGTGCTGTTCCTCGGGGCTGGCTGTGCGTCAAACTCACCCCTGAGTTGAGTCGGGGGTCTGTAGCGCAGGGCCTCGGGGGTAAAGTCTGGGCTGTACTGGACCTCCTGGTCCTGTGGAGTACGATGCTGCTGGTGGGCTTGACCTTCCTCCTCTTCCTCTTCCTCTGCTAGGTCTTCTAGATCTTGAAGTCGTCTATTCAGTCTCTCGGCGGCATAGGCCGGTTCTTCCCGGTTGCTGGGTCTCGCATGGACCGGTCGGGGAGGGGGTTCGGAGACGTGGATAGGCTCTTTCTGTTGGCCGGGCTCCGGGTCACTTGGTCGGGTAGGGGAAGGTGCCCTAGACCCTTGTCTTGATGATGCCCTGGAGCTCCGTGCGGAGAGAGGGGGTGTCGCCCTGGCAATCAATTGCTCCATTATCTGCGCTTGTAGTCGGTCGCGCTCTGCTTCGCGCTTGATGTGAGCGAGGTCGCGCTCTGCTTCGCGCTGGGCTTGGGCTGCGTCGCGCTGTGCATTGGCGGCGTCGCGCTGTGCATCGGCGGCGGCGCGCTGGGCATCGGCGCGGTCTCTTTCAATATTCTCTTCCGTCTGGAGGCGTCTGGTCTCCAGGCGTATGCGGTCGTCATCACTCCTTTGCTGCGCCTGGAAGCGCTCTCGCTGGGTTGCAGAGTGTTCGCGTTCACTAAGGGCTTGCGCTTGGAGTTGCGCGTGAAGGCGCTCTCTTTGGTCTGCAGATTGTTCGCGCTCACTCAGTTGTTGAGCCTGCAGGCGTTCTCTTTCCATGGTAGAGTGTTCGCGCTCACTTAGCTGTTGCGCCCGGAGGCGTTCTTGTTCCATGGAAGAATGTTCGCGCTCGCTAAGCGTCTGTGCTTGGAGTCGATCGCGTTCAGTGGAGGCTGCCAGGGTGGCGATGAATGCCTGCGCCAGCATCTTGTCCGCCTCGCTGGGGGAAGACACTGATGGAGGTGATCGGCTTCTGACAGTGCTCGTTGGAGATCTGTTCTCCTGGCGCGCTCCGAGGAGGTCTATCTCCTGGGCGCGCTTCTCTTCTGGTAGTGGGTCGGGTTCCGTCCCTGGAGCGCTTTCTTTATCCTGGAGCTCTCCGGGGACCGTCCCGTTGACGTTGTCGGGGGGTATAGTCATGTCATGTCCCTCCTGGTCCCCCCCGTGAGCTTGGTCAGTTACGTTAGAACCCACTAGGGTCTCTACTGGCAAGGTCGCCTAGTCGCTAGGGTTTGACATGCTTTTACTATCCGCTTTTCCCGCATTTAACGTCTGTATAAAGCTAGGTATTAGACTGGCAGCGTAGTCCTCTAGGTAAGGAGGTGGCTGACGTCTGCGCTGCGGGCGTTCTAGCTTAGGAGAGCCGTTTGTGGAGTGTTCACCGCTGGCCATGGTTAATATCAATATTATATTTAGATATTACACTGATATTCCTCCGGCTCGAAGGACCAATTGTAACCGAGGGGTACAATTCCCTGACTGTATTGAGAGTATGGTATCATTAAACCACTACTTAGTTATGTACTTTAATTACTGGCCATACAGTACACGGTATATCTGGTGAACACCCACACAAGAATACGGCTTAACAAAGAAAGTTATATTTAGAAGTATTTATTATCAGAGCAGCAACAATAGGTTACAATATTGAGAATTATGAATTGCGCTTATATGGCGAAGAACACTTAAGTAGGTCAAGAGCGTAAGTCCATGAGCATATTAAGATGGGTATAATTGACACCACCTGTAGCATTGTGTTCAGTTTGGATCAATTCACTTTTTAATTCAAGATGTAGATTTTATTTCAAATATTGTACAAGTTCCATCATGAAAAGGTTTTGCTATCCAACCTAATGACAAGTAAATGTGAATGGATGTTCTATCATCAAAGTAAACAACTTGTTTTGATTTTTAATCGTTTGAATTTAAAGTGAATTGATTCCAACCCTATACCGTTTTGATAGAAAAACCACTAAAGATGATAAATTCATATAAGGAACATCCATTCCTTTAAAAGAATAGGAAAGACGACAATACATGGAACATTACTCTAAAATATACACTTCTTGTGTAGTACTAGGAATGTTGACAATATGTGTGACATTAGATTAAAAAAAGAAGAGAAGCAGTTTCCCCCTCCAGTGTGTACAACGTGTTTGTTAACCATCTTGGCTTTTGGCTGGTCACCCCATACTGAGGTCAGAAAGTTCCTATGATCCCAGTATTTAAAACACCAGAACAATGTGGTGTTATATTTTATATTTATTAACTTGACCTTCTCTCCCCAGCAACCTCCTGCAAAGCCTCACTGTCCCTCCTCTTTCTACCGTTTTACCCTGCCCTCCAATCTCCCCCAATCCCATTCAATCTTGTTTTCTGTAGCTCAAATGTATCCCATTGCCCCACTTTGCCTTTTATGTCTATGTCTGTGTTTGTGTATTGTATGTTTGTTTTTGTTTTGCTGCCATTTTGGCCAAGACCCTATTCCCCGTACCTGGCTAACTGAGTTAGCCGGATAATTTTCAGCATAGTTTGACTTAAGCCAGACATTTCCGTTCCCCGACGTCGGATTTTCTAAGTCGCTATGGCAACAGATCGAAAAGTTTGAACCTGCTCCAGAGCAGGTTTAGTTGAGTTAGCTGGATATAAGCTGGCCATTCCCTCGGAACAAAATGGCAGCTCCCTTCCTCAGAGATTGATTGGAAACGTTATTAACAGATTGCAGAATGGGGTACAATACAGTACGGCTCAATACACACAATTGTTAAGGGGATGCAGACCCAGAGAAAGACTTTCGTCTTGTTTACATCAGGGTCCCCCATTTTCAATTCATAATGACATTTATGACATGCATGACATACAGATATACAGATATATCATGACATTTATGACATACATGACATACAGATATACAGTACCGTTACATTTGTGACATACAAGATATGCAAATATACAGTACTGTTAAACAGAGATCCTAACAGAAAATATATATACGAGGGGGAGGAAACTGTACATTGGGAGGGGGTGGGTGGGTGGGAGGGGGTGTTTGGACATTTACGGGGGCCAGTTTAGAATTGCAGCCTCCCGTAGGTGCTCTTTGATCCCATTATACTATTCTGAATAATGTTTTCGCGAGATGATTTCCAGAATGTATTGATTTCATAGAATGTGTGAAATAGGCCTATAATTAAAAACAATTAAAATACATTAACACTTTGGCTGCCATGGGTTAAATTCATTATCAACCGTAGGTTGCCGGCTCTATTTGTCTATAGAGAAAGTCCCCTTCTTTGCAGGGCTATAACTTTTTAAATTCTATTGCTACATTGCCATTATTAGGGCCCATTCAAAGTCCTATATGTATTGTTCATTGTGTAGCAACGTTAAACTTTTTCATTCACATATTCATAGTAAAGTATGGTCTAATGTATAAGTATGTTTTCATCTCTTTCTGCAGCTTTCTCCAGAACGTGATCTATAGCCCCAAATACATTATATTGATGATGCAATACAGTTTTATGGCAATCAGCACGATATAAAAAATTCCAACTAGACGTACTTCTAGAAGTTACTACACGTCATCTGATGTTGACCGGATGGGCTAGGGGGCGTTTATAATTCCGTGGGCAGCGTTATACCAATCATCTAATGTGGGTCAAATGTTGATAATAGCAGTTAGTATCGAAGACGGTAACTTTACACGCTAAAACTCACCCCAGTCTCCGCGCGCCGTTGGGCGATCATCGTAGAGTAGAAATTGTATCATTATGGGATGTAGATTTACCCGGTCCATCTCCAGCTTGTATAATGGTATATACGTCCAAATCATGTTGTTTATCGAGTTATTGGCAATCGATCGCTGTGTATTGTGACGAGCTAGAATGCCGGGACCTATAGCGAGTGCCCGGAAGTAATACGGCCGTCCAGCACAACCTCTATGGCGCTTCCTGTTAAGCGATTGCGCCGATCGGCCACCAGATGGCGCTCCTGAACCGCCAGAGAGCTCAGTGGGTCCTCCTGGTGGATCTCAGGCCAGCGGAGAGGAAATATGAATCCGATTCCAGATTTTTGAAATATTGATATTAAAGACACTGTAAAACGTCATCGGCAACTTGAGCATGGCCGGGAATGACGCTTTAACACGGCTCCTGGCAGCCAAAGTGTTAAACTGGTCAAATAAATGCTTTTGAAATGTAAAATAATAGACCCAAAATTCTGATAATAAATCATATTCAGCCTATGGATTTCCTATACTGCACAACACCTGTTTGAGCTGCGGGATGAGGCGCGCTTGTTTCTGATGGAGAATGCGTCCCAGATCGCTGCCCACCTCCGATGCCGACTAGATATCAATTGAGGGGGAATACGCACAGCTATACCTACCTATTCGAAAAAAACATTATCTGCACTGACTTATATAAAAAATAAGTACAGATCACGTCTGAATGAATGTAGAGGATGATCTCCGAGTCGCTGTCTCCAAAATTAAACCCAGACTATGCCCATCCATCTCATTAGGTGAGTTGAACATTATAGCCTTCTAAATGAAACACGCTATATGTATTCATTTTATGGTTGTTTGATTATTGTGTAGTTATTGTGCGTGTTAAAAGCCTCCAATGCATATGTGTGCGTGTGAACGTTTGCATGTTTCAACCACCTCTATATAATAGTGGGGGTCGCGGCTTTCTGACACCGTTATTTCGGGGGTCGCGGCCTGAAAACTTTAGGAACGATGTATTTATTATATTACATGATACCTAAGCGCATACAGTACAGATAAGTATCTATTAATTCGTATCAATTAGATATACTCTTTATCTTTGGGCTTGTTTTTGTATACTTATTCTGAAAGAGTTGAAATAATTATTTTCGCTAGCAAGATCTCATTCGATTATTCATTCCATTAAGCCTATTGCCAGCAGTAACATTTAAATAAATATAATCTGATTGATTGGGGTAATGAGGGACTTAAAATGTGCCTATAGATTATGCATTTAACTTGTCGGCGAGGCTATTGAGCCGTACTGTATTGTACCCATTCTGCAATCTTGTTAATAAAGTTTTAAATCAATCAATCAATGCCGTTAGAAAATCAGGATTTCTGCGATCGACACTTGCTGTCTTTTCAACTGAAGCGGCCGCGCGCACTTATCCTGAGTATCAAGTCTGGTTCGAATGAACGAGACTGAATCAGCGTTCGAGGAACAGGGAAATCCGGGATTCAAACATCGGGTTAATTGAATCTGGATAATGGGACTTTTGATCGACTTAGTTGAACCAGGTACGGGGAATAGGGCCCAGGTCTTGCTCAAAAAAGCGATCATTGATCTCAAGTGACTACCTGGTAAAATAAAAGGTTAAATAAATGTGTGTTCACTCTTATACCATGACATATTGTCCCAGGAACATCCACACCGTCTGTCTCACTCCTCAGAGCGACAGAAACACAACTGTTGTCTTCAATGAAAACCGTGTCTATGCTAGTACTGCTTCTCTCTCAGAGGCTTCTGTGCAGGGCAAAAGCTCCTGGTAGTAGTTTTTCATTTCAAAAGAACGTCCAAATTTTACTACCACTATTATTGTTATGATTGTTGATGGACTGATAGCTGTAATGGCGTACTGAAGCGTTTTCCAGTGGTCACAATAGTAGACCTTGTTCCCTGTGTGTTGTGTATTATCAGTTTGGATGGTTTTAAATTCCTGCTACATTAGTTAAAATGGTACCTATTTTTCATGTGAAGTTTTCCCCACAGTGGTATAGTTTCTCTCCTGTGTGAATGACGTTGATATCATTTCAGGAGCATCATTATGAGTGTAACTCTTCTAATATTGGTCACAGCAGTAGGGGTTATCTCCTAGGATGTGCAGGTGAATTGACAGGTTTGACATTTCCCTGGATCTTCTCTCCCAAGTGAATTTTCTCATGTTTACTCAAATATGCTAATGTTCTGAATCTCTTATCACACAAATCACAACTTCTCTTCTGTGTGAATCATCTGGTGTGATTTCAGACTATCCAGTCGACTAAAGCTCTTCTCACACTGGTGACAGAAGTAGGGCTTCTCTCCTGTGTGAATCCTCTGGTGTGTTTTCAGATGATCCAGTCGACTAAAGCTCTTCTCACACTGGTCACAGGAGAAGGGCTTCTCTCCTGTGTGAATCCTCTGGTGTGTTTTCAGACGATCCAGTTGCCTAAAGCTCTTCTCACACTGGTCACAAAAGTAGGGCTTCCATCCTGTGTGAATCATCTGGTGTGATATCAGATTAGACAGATGACTAAAGCTCTTCCCACACTGGTCACAGGAGAAGGGCTTCTCTCCTGTGTGAATCCTCTGGTGTGTTTTCAGATGAGACAGTTGACGAAAGCTCTTCTCACACTGGTCACAAAAGTAGGGCTTCCATCCTGTGTGAATCATCTGGTGTGATATCAGATTAGACAGATTACTAAAGCTCTTCTCACACTGGTCACAGGAGTAGGGCTTCTCTCCTGTGTGAATCATCTGATGTGTTTTCAGATGAGACAGTTGACGAAAGCTCTCCCCACACTGGTCACAGGAGTAGGGCTTCTCTCCTGTGTGAATTCTCTGGTGTGTTTCCAGACTACTCAGTTGACTAAAGCTCTCCCCACACTGGTCACAGGAGTAGGGCTTCTCTCCTGTGTGAATCATCTGGTGTGTTTTCAGATTAGACAGTTCACTAAAGCTCTTCCCACACTGGTCACAGGAGTAGGGCTTCTCTCCTGTGTGAATTCTCTGGTGTTTTTTCAGATTAGACAGATGTCTACAGCTCTTCCCACACTGGTCACAGGAGTAGGGCTTCTCTTCTGTGTGAATCATCTGGTGTGATTTCAAATTACTCAGTTTACTAAAGCTCTTCCCACAATGGTCACAGGAGTAGGGCTTCAAGTTTTTTCCACACTGGTCACAGCAGAGACCTTTTCTTCCATCCAAGCCTCTTGGTTTCGTCCCAGGCCTGACAGGACGGCTATCTGGATGGAGATAGTGATGGAGAAGAGTGTCAGAGGAAGGAGATTTGATGATTTTATTGAGCTTAATTTCCATGTAAGAGGTTTATAATGGTATGTAGCTGGGTTTTATAGTTTAAGAACATAGTGTAGTCCAACATCAACCAACAGAGAGGGGTTCTGACCACGGAGCGCACGCAGGACTCACCACTCACTGTGACAACGGCAGAGGTACGTACGGTTCTGAGCAGAACAAACCCACGGAAGGCAGCCGGCCCAGACAACATCCCCGGCCGTGCCCTCAGGGTCTGTTCCTCAGAGCTGGCTGACGTACTTGCTGACATTTACAACTTGTCACTAGCACAAGCTATTGTGCCCACCTGCTTCAAGACCACCACCCTCGTGCCCCTGCCAAAGAAAAACACTGTAACCTGTCTCAATGACTATCGTCCCGTTGCACTCACCCCAATAGTGATGAAGTGTTTCGAGAGGATAGTCATGTCGCACATCAAGGAGACCATCCCAGACACACTGGACCCTCTGCAGTTTGCGTACCGTCAGAACCGGTCCACTGAGGATTAGGGCTGCGCGGTTTTGGGAAATAATCTAATTGCGATTTTTCGGACAGATATCGCAATTGCGATAAAATTTGCGCAAAATTATTATTTTTTTTAAAGGGGACATGCATTGCTATTCCTAGCACTATTTGGGCAACTTTACACAATTCTTGTGAGTCTATGGAAGACATCTGTAAGGTTTATTCCAAAAATAATCATCGTTTTATATTTCTAATCAAGTACTCAAAACCATCATTTTTCAGCCTCATGATTTCAGGCTGTTATTGGCTTGGCTCCACCCATACTAGCAGAATGCTTTGAGTGACAGCCACCCACCAAATAGCTCCGCCCATACTGCATCTCCCCGTCCTTCCAGGTGAATAGAAAACACTTTATACTAAACAACATGGCTGTACCGGTACTGTAACTGAGGGGTACAATTCCCTGACTGTATTGAGAGTATGGTATCATTAAACCACTACTTAGTTATGTACTTTAATTACTGGCCATACAGTACACGGTATATCTGGTGAACACCCACACAAGAATACGGCTTAACAAAGAAAGTTATATTTAGAAGTATTTATTATCAGAGCAGCAACAATAGGTTACAATATTGAGAATTATGAATTGCGCTTATATGGCGAAGAACACTTAAGTAGGTCAAGAGCGTAAGTCCATGAGCATATTAAGATGGGTATAATTGACACCACCTGTAGCATAAGAATTACATAAGGCACACTCGTAGTCAGCTGGAGATACTAAGGGGGTTCCCTCCGGTTGTAAGCCAGCAGGGGAGAGGAATGGTCGGGAGCAAAGTCTGGATCAACGAGGAATAAAGAGACTCCAGATACAGGGGACAGTGCAATAATCCTTTGGTCCGTAGACAAAGCAACAGCTATACTCCGGTATGCAAGACAGCATGGATGAAGCTAGCCAGCCTCTGTGGGTCCTAGAGGCGGGCTCGACGGTGCTCCTCACAGGGTAGATCCCACACAGCAGTGGGGTAGACGGTTCTCTGCTCCAGCAGCCACAGTACCAAAGCAATATAATCCAGCCGGAAAAGGCTCTGCATTCGCCGGTGTAGGTTCTCCGGTGTACATATCCAACGGTTCTCGTCTAGGACTCCTCGGATGGCGGCACGAGTTTAGGCCGCCCAGCCTGGATAAGTGCACTAGCTCGGTACGACGAACCGGTGGTAATGCTGGTCACTGTAGAACGGTAGCCGCACGATACACTATAAATAATAGACTATTACTTTACAATAGAATAAGTCGAACTCGACGATACAGCGTTAAACTCTGACACTTTAGCTATCAATTCGCATGCGGTTCTCAAGGCTCTATTTAGGGGCAAAAAAGGCCCACTTCACGGCACGTTGTATCGTGGTGAAGGCTTCAACGTTTTGGTCAACTCACTTTTAGGCTAAGACTACTGCTGTATCCACCTGCGACGTATTTATACGTAAGGTGAATAATCTAGTGCCAACCTCAGTTCTGTCTCGTATTACTGCGCAAACCTGGACATGTTGAGACATGTCTTAGCGGTAGCTTTGAACTTGCCATTGGGGGTATGGCCGTTGGCGCCTAGGGGTCGCTGTCCAATAGGAGAACGAATATTATGGTCTGGCCTGTACCTAGGTAAAGGGATATTCCGTGTATATATACAAAGAATATACAAGGGATATCAGACGATATACAAATATTATACAATATATCTCAAGTAATAAATATATATATTCGGTTTAATCTGACCCTTTGTAACAGCCGCCTCCTAATTAGTCCGCACCTAATTAGATAAGCAGAGACAGATTAACCGTCTTGTCCACTACTCAATGTCCGTTGTGAGGAGTAGGGCAATTCACAAAGTCAGTGGGTCATGGTCGTCAGCAAGGGAGTCAGGTAGCCTTGGCAACTCTATCAGCCTCGCCACGGGTCGGGTGTATGTCCGTCCCTGGACGAGCACTTCTGCCGCTCTGACCTTTCCGTCGGCACCAGTGATCACTTTGCTTACGCGGCCGGCCGGCCACATAGCTCGGGGTAGTGACTGGTCTATGATCATGACGACTGTGCCCTCCGTCAAATTGTCTCTTTCTTTTACCCATTTCTGGCGGGTCTGTAGAGACGGTAGATAGTGGAGGAGGAAACTGTTCCAAAACTTGTCAGCCAATACTTGACTGTACCTCCACATTCTTCGGCCGTTCGCTTCCTCAGGTCTGTACACTGTCTGTGGGAGCGCGGGGTCCAGCCGCACCATCCAGAGAGTGTTGGGGGTGACTGGGTCGACATCTGCTACATCACTTGAGACGTAACCGAGGGGCTTTGAGTTCAATACTCCCTCGATCTCTGTGAGGACTGTCGTGAGGACTTCTTCCGCCACGGTCTGGGCCCCAAGCACGGCGTACAGGGCTGTCTTTATTGAGCGTACTTCTCGTTCCCAGGTTCCCCCGAAGTGAGGGGCGTTCGGGGGGTTAAACTGGAAATCAATCTGAGAGGGAGCAAGGTGGGTCTTAAGTTCTGGGCCCATAGCTTGGAAGCTCTCTCTCAGCTCTCTTTCTCCGCCTTTGAAGTTTGTCCCGTGATCAGACAATAATATAGACGGTTTTCCTTTCCGCGCTGTGAATCTCCGGAAGGCCATAAGGAATGAGTCCGTACTCATGGTTGGAAGTTCTATGTGTATCGCTCGGGTGGTCATGCATTTGAATACAATACCCCACCTCTTCTCCGTCCCTCTTCCTTTCTTCACATACAGCGGGCCGAAGCAGTCCATACCGGTGGAGTGAAAGGGCTTGTCGCCGAGTCGGAGGCGACAGGGGGGTAGGTCAGCCATCCTGGGTATACTGGGCTGTGCTCGCCACTTGCGACAGTCTAGACAGGTCCGCTGGAAGCGTCGTACTGCTTCTCTTCCTTGCAGTATCCAATAGCGACGTCTGATCTCAGCGAAGACACTCTCTGCCCCAGCGTGGTGCACGTCCTCGTCGTATTTCTTTATGATGAGCTCTGTGACCTTGTGTCGGCTGTTGAGAACTATAGGGAACTTGACGTCATCCGTTAAGTCCGGGGCCCTTCTCAGACGACCACCCACTCTGATGAGATCATGGGCGTCGCGCTCAGGGGCCAAGTGGAGCAGTCTGCTGTCTGACGGGACTGGCTTTGATCCCTGCAGACAGTCTAGCTCGTCGGGGAACGAGTCTCTTTGGGCTCGCTGTAGCAGAAGGAGTTCTGCTTCTTCGTAATTAGCTGCATTAATGTCAGTAGTGGAGGGAACCTCAGGGTGGTGCCACAGGAATGTCTTTAACTGTGCACTCTCAAGGGTGGGGCAGTCGTCTATGTTGGGGTCTGTGGGGACTGGTGTGTGTGTCAACCCACAGAACATAGATTTCTTCATCTCTGCCTCCTCTTGACTAGCCTCCCGTGGGGTGGGGTTAGGCCACTCTTCTTCCGGGAGCTTGAGGAACTCGGGACCGTCACTATAGATATTGTGACGTGTGAGGTCATCCAGGGACATTCCCCGTGTGATGACGTCTGCTGGGTTCTGTTTTGTGTCCACGTACCTCCAGCATGCTGATTCTGTTAAGTCTTGGATCTCTGTGATTCTGACTCCCACGAAGACCTTGTATCTACACGAATCGGACTGGATCCATGTGAGTACAGTCATGGAGTCTGACCACAGGATTGTTCTTTGCACCGGGATGGTGAGTTCACGTTGGATTAACGTGGCGAGTTGCGCTCCTACTAGGGCTGCGCAGAGCTCTAGACGCGGGATCGATTGTTGCTTGCGGGGGGCTATCCTTGAACGAGCCAGGATGAAGGCGGTATGTATTTCTCCTCCCTCCTCTCGGGCCCGCAAGTAGGCCACCGAACCGTAGGCTACTTCGGAGGCGTCGCTGAAGACGTGCAGGTCCATCTGACACGTCTCCAGCCGCACTGTGGGTGGGAAGTAGCTGCGGCGTATGTTGACACCTGGGAGCGAGTTGAGTTCTGTTTCCCACTCTCTCCATGTGGAAGCAAGGTGGTCGGGTATGGGGTCGTCCCAGCCCTGGTCCTTGTCCCACAGCTCTCGCACAATCATTTTTGCCCTGGTGGTGTAAGGTAGAATACATCCCAACGGGTCATATTGTCTGGCGAGTGTTCTGTATACACTCCGTCTGGTGGTCGGTAGTGAAATCGACCTTCCCTGCTCCTTGGTCAGGGGTGTGTGTCTATAATGGAGCGAGTCTGTTTTGAAGCGCCAGACTAGTCCTAATGTCATTTCTTGGGCTTCACCTGGGATGGTCGCCATCCAGGTCTCGCTGCTTGCTGCCTTGTCCTCTGGGGAGAGGCTGCGCAGTACTTGAGGGTCGCTGCTGGCCCACTGCCGGAGATCAAAGCCGCCTTTGATCAGGGAGGCGCGGAGCTTGAGTAGGAGGGCCTCGGCCTCTTCTGGCGTCGAGACGCTTTGCAGACAGTTGTCCACGTAGAAACTCTTCTCTACACTTTGTCGGACCTCCTCGTCAGCTGCTGGGTCCTCTGCGACATGTTTTTGCAGTGCGAACGTAGCACAGCATGGGCTGCATGTGGTTCCGAAAGGGAGGACTTCCCATTGATAGATGGATGGTTGCTCATCCCCGATCCTCTCTCTCCATAAGAACCGCAGCAGGGGCTTGTCCTCTTCCACTAGTCGCACCTGCAGGAACATCCCTTTGATGTCGCCGCTGATGGCCACCTTGTTCTGGCGGAAACGTAGCAACACGCCTAGTAGAGAGGGGCCGAGTGTTGGGCCGGGCAAGAGTTCTTTATTCAGATTTTGTAATCCGATCTGGTAGCTGCAGTTAAACACAATACGATCCTTGCCGTTATGGTGGACCTTGTGGTGGGGCACGTACCATGATTCGGTCGTCTGATCGGCCTCTTGAATGTCAATTTTCTTTATGTGTCCCGCTGTGATTAGCTTGTCAATCTCAGCGCGGTACACAGTGGCTTGAGCGGGGTCTCTGGCTAGGCGCCGCTCGGTGTTCAGTAGATATCTCTCCGTCGCTTCTTTTGAGGCGTGGAAGGTGGGCATACCCTCTCGCCTCAAGAGTGGAGTTGCGTATCTCATCACTCCATTGACCTCGACTCTCTGTCCTCCGCTCGAGGAGGGCTATGGCATAAATGTCTTCCTTGGAACGAATGTGTTTCTTTTCGTTCTTAAAGGGCATTGTCTCTAGTGTCCATAGCCTCTCGACGTGCTGTAAGAGGGTGGTGTCTTCTTCTGTCACTCTGGAGTGGAGGCAGCGAGTGGCTGCTGGTCGGTTGGGAGACCTGGAGAGGGGGCCTTGTAGTGTCCATCCTAGGCGGGTCTCGACTGCTGCTGGACAGCCTCTGGGCCCAATGTGGACCCGGTCCGTTGGGACGATGAGGTGTGCGTGGTCGGATCCTATGAGCAGGGTCGGGGTGGCGCCGTCGATGAGCGGTATAGGTAGTTGACGCAGGTGCACGTATTTTTCCATCAGCTTGGAGATGGGGTAGGTGTACCGCGACAGGCCTATGTCTTGGCTGGTGAAAGCGTTAGTGATCCTATACCGCCTCTCTGGCTGCCCGCTTGCTGCGATAGTGAAGGAGACGTTCTCACCCTTTATTGTCTTCAGGTCTCTTCTTATAGTACGAATTGTCATCGTTTCTTCGCTCCCCCGCAGACCCAGCTGGGCTGCAGCGGATGCGAGGAGGAGAGTCTTTTCTGACCCGTCGTCAAGGACGGCGTAAGTGTCCATGACCTTGTCCTCGTAGCTTAATGTCACTCGGACCACTTTCAAGAGCACTCGGGAGCTCCCGCTGCTGGCGGGGTCAATATACATGATGCTTACTCTGGTGCTGCTTGGGGGTGCGAGTTTCTTCCTGTTGCTGTCATGCAAGACGTCCAAGTGGGCGCCTCTTCTTCAAGCGGCACTCGGCTGCCATATGGCTGCGCGCACAGCGGTAACAGCGGCGGTTGGACTTTATCCATTGACTCACCTCGTCGGCGGTCATCTTCTTGAAAGTGTCACATTGTGACAGCCAATGTTCTTTCTCGCAGTACTGGCATACAATCTTCCACTTCTCTTTCGTCGAGGGGGTGTTGTGGTTCTTGTTCCGCGGTACTGATTCGGCTTGGTGCATGACGGTCACCAGCCTGCGGTTATCGTTGGATCTCCGAGGTCCATCTCTGGGGCTTGGTCCACTCCGCACAAACGTATCCAGTCGTAGGCTGCTGACTTCTCTCGCGAGGAAGTCGGCCAGGTCTAGGAGGGATGGCTCGGGACCGTCGGGATCACGGTGGTCTCTTTGCCGCCTGAAGCGCTCTTGTCGGGCTGCAGGGAGCTTCTCTAATATCCTTTCTACATTAGAGTTAGCGTACAGTTAGTTTCTACCCTTTTCCTTTTGGGCCCCCAGCATCCCTACCAGGGATTGTACCTTGATAGAGAGGTCATCCAATGAGCGATTGTCTGTGGCTGGGGGGAGACGGTCAATATTCCTTATCTCTTGTAACACGTAGTCCCATATGCGTCCATAACGCTGGTCGAGGGCTACTAGAGCCGCGGTGTATGGGGTACTTGAGTTGGAATATGCCAGCGCTATCTTATGCGCTCTGGGCACCTTCAGGTGCTTGAGGAGGATAGCATATTTGTACGACTCATCAGGGACGTCGGACATCATAGTCTCTAAGCACATCCGTAATTCCGTGTACTGTGCTCTGTCCTCGTGCGTAAAATCCGGGAACGTCGGTGTGCCAAGGTACGATGCCATGGATGGCTGGCACATCGGTGAGCGTTGGGGGAGAGGCCTCCTGGGCGAGTCTCCCCGTACGTGTCGTCGTGGGCTGGTACTTGGTGGGTACCAAAGCCCGGGTACCCAGGTGCTGTTCCTCGGGGCTGGCTGTGCGTCAAACTCACCCCTGAGTTGAGTCGGGGGTCTGTAGCGCAGGGCCTCGGGGGTAAAGTCTGGGCTGTACTGGACCTCCTGGTCCTGTGGAGTACGATGCTGCTGGTGGGCTTGACCTTCCTCCTCTTCCTCTTACTCTGCTAGGTCTTCTAGATCTTGAAGTCGTCTATTCAGTCTCTCGGCGGCATAGGCCGGTTCTTCCCGGTTGCTGGGTCTCGCATGGACTGGTCGGGGAGGGGGTTCGGAGACGTGGATAGGCTCTTTCTGTTGGCCGGGCTCCGGGTCACTTGGTCGGGTAGGGGAAGGTGCCCTAGACCCTTGTCTTGATGATGCCCTGGAGTTCCGTGCGGAGAGAGGGGGTGTCGCCCTGGCAATCAATTGCTCCATTATCTGCGCTTGTAGTCGGTCGCGCTCTGCTTCGCGCTTGATGTGAGCGAGGTCGCGCTCTGCTTCGCGCTGGGCTTGGGCTGCGTCGCGCTGTCCATTGGCGGCGTCGCGCTGTGCATCGGCGGCGGCGCGCTGGGCATCGGCGCGGTCTCTTTCAATATTCTCTTCCGTCTGGAGGCGTCTGGTCTCCAGGCGTATGCGGTCATCATCACTCCTTTGCTGCGCCTGGAAGCGCTCTCGCTGGGTTGCAGAGTGTTCGCGTTCACTAAGGGCTTGCGCTTGGAGTTGCGCGTGAAGGCGCTCTCTTTGGTCTGCAGATTGTTCGCGCTCACTCAGTTGTTGAGCCTGCAGGCGTTCTCTTTCCATGGTAGAGTGTTCGCGCTCACTTAGCTGTTGCGCCCGGAGGCGCTCTTGTTCCATGGAAGAATGTTCGCGCTCGCTAAGCGTCTGTGCTTGGAGTCGATCGCGTTCAGTGGAGGCTGCCAGGGTGGCGATGAATGCCTGCGCCAGCATCTTGTCCGCCTCGCTGGGGGAAGACACTGATGGAGGTGATCGGCTTCTGACAGTGCTCGTTGGAGATCCGTTCTCCTGGCGCGCTCCGAGGAGGTCTATCTCCTGGGCGCGCTTCTCTTCTGGTAGTGGGTCGGGTTCCGTCCCTGGAGCGCTTTCTTTATCCTGGAGCTCTCCGGGGACCGTCCCGTTGACGTTGTCGGGGGGTATAGTCATGTCATGTCCCTCCTGGTCCCCCCCGTGAGCTTGGTCAGTTACGTTAGAACCCACTAGGGTCTCTACTGGCAAGGTCGCCTGGTCGCTAGGGTTTGACATGCTTTTACTATCCGCTTTTCCCGCATTTAACGTCTGTATAAAGCTAGGTATTAGACTGGCAGCGTAGTCCTCTAGGTAAGGAGGTGGCTGACGTCTGCGCTGCGGGCGTTCTAGCTTAGGAGAGCCGTTTGTGGAGTGTTCACCGCTGGCCATGGTTAATATCAATATTATATTTAGATATTACACTGATATTCCTCCGGCTCGAAGGACCAATTGTAACTGAGGGGTACAATTCCCTGACTGTATTGAGAGTATGGTATCATTAAACCACTACTTAGTTATGTACTTTAATTACTGGCCATACAGTACACGGTATATCTGGTGAACACCCACACAAGAATACGGCTTAACAAAGAAAGTTATATTTCAGAGCAGCAACAATAGGTTACAATATTGAGAATTATGAATTGCGCTTATATGGCGAAGAACACTTAAGTAAGAGCGTAAGTCCATGAGCATATTAAGATGGGTATAATTGACACCACCTGTAGCATTGTGTTCAGTTTGGATCAATTCACTTTTTAATTCAAGATGTAGATTTTATTTCAAATATTGTACAAGTTCCATCATGAAAAGGTTTTGCTATCCAACCTAATGACAAGTAAATGTGAATGGATGTTCTATCATCAAAGTAAACAACTTGTTTTGATTTTTAATTGTTTGAATTTAAAGTGAACTGATTCCAACCCTATACCGTTTTGATAGAAAAACCACTAAAGATGATAAATTCATATAAAGGAACATCCATTCCTTTAAAAGAATACGAAAGATGACAATACATGGAACATTACTCTAAAATATACACTTCTTGTGTAGTACTAGGAATGTTGACAATATGTGACATTAGATTAAAAAAATCACTAGTATCCATATAAAAATCCACACGAGAAGCAGTTTCCCCTCCAGTGTGTACAACGTGTTTGTTAACCATCTTGGCTTTTGGCTGGTCACCCCATACTGAGGTCAGAAAGTTCCTATGATCCCAGTATTTAAAACACCAGAACAATGTGGTGTTATATTTTATATTTATTAACTTGACCTTCTCTCCCCAGCAACCTCCTGCAAAGCCTCACCGTCCCTCCTCTTTCTACCTTTTTACCCTGCCCTCCAATCTCCCCCCAATCCCATTCAATCTTGTTTTCTGTAGCTCAAATGTATCCCCTTGCCCCACTTTGCCTTTTATGTCTCTGTCTGTGTTTGTGTATTGTATGTTTGTTTTTGTTTTGCTGCCATTTTGGCCAAGACCCTATTCCCCGTACCTGGCTAACTGAGTTAGCCGGATAATTTTCAGCATAGCTTGACTTAAGCCAGACATTTCCGTTCCCCGACGTCGGATTTTCTAAGTCGCTATGGCAACAGATCGAAAAGTTTGAACCTGCTCCAGAGCAGGTTTAGTTGAGTTAGCTGGATATAAGCTGGCCACTCCCTCGGAACAAAATGGCAGCTCCCTTCCTCAGAGATTGATTGGAAACGTTATTAACAGATTGCAGAATGGGGTACAATACAGTACGGCTCAATACACACAATTGTTAAAGGGGAACTATCTTATAAATGGCCTTTTTGAGTGTTTAGCATTGTTTCCTAGCTATGTGAACTTATATTAATATGATCTATGTCTCAAAATCCTCATATTGGCGCATTCTTCCAATTCTCCTCTCACAATATTCACCCTCACTGAACTGAGTCGTTTGAAAATGTGCCTATATGTGATGTCATATAGTCACTGCTGCATGTTAATGTTCAGGCGGACGACGCCGCTGCACAGTGGTTTAGGAGCCGCCCTGCGTCCCAGGCTCAAAACAGCTCGAGATCTTGAGGTAGAAAAATGCTGTTTTTGAGGACTTGATTAGAAATACAAAACAATGAATAAAAAAAATATATATATTACAGGATCCAGCGGGGAGATGTTCAAGAAGGTGGTGATGGGGAAGGTGGATGGAAAGAGAGGAAGTGGAAGACCAAGAAGAGGCTGGGTAGACGATGTCTGTGATTGGAGTGGAGTGAGAGGCGGAGTCACGGAGTTGGAGAGAAGAAGTGGGGACAGAATGGGTTGGAGAGTGATAGGCAACCTTCGGAACGAAGAAGCCACCTAATGATGATGAGAGGTGTTCCATAGACTCACAGGAATTGTGTAAAAGTGCCCAAATAGTGAAAGAAATAGTAAAATAGTTCCCCTTTAAGGGGATGCAGACCCAGAGAAAGACTTTCGTCTTGTTTACATCAGGGTCCCCCATTTTCAATTCATAATGACATTTATGACATGCATGACATACAGATATACAGATATATCATGACATTTATGACATACATGACATACAGATATACAGTACCGTTACATTTGTGACATACAAGATATGCAAATATACAGTACTGTTAAACAGAGATCCTAACAGAAAATATATATACGAGGGGGAGGAAACTGTACATTGGGAGGGGGTGGGTGGGTGGGAGGGGGTGTTTGGACATTTACGGGGGCCAGTTTAGAATTGCAGCCTCCCGTAGGTGCTCTTTGATCCCATTATACCATTCTGAATAATGTTTTCGCGAGATGATTTCCAGAATATATTGATTTCATAGAATGTGTGAAATAGGCCTATAATTAAAAACAATTCAAATACATTAAACTGGTAAAATAAATGCTTTTGAAATGTAAAATAATAGACCCAAAATTCTGATAATAAATCATATTCAGCCACGACACCTGTTTGAGCTGCGGGATGAGGCGCGCTTGTTTCTGATGGAGAATGCGTCCCAGATCGCTGCCCACCTCCGATGCCGACTAGATATCAATTGAGGGGGAATACGCACAGCTATACCTACCTATTCGAAAAAAACATTATCTGCACTGACTTACAGATTGAAGTACAGATCACGTCTGAATGAATGTAGAGGATGATCTCCGAGTCGCTGTCTCAAATTAAACCCAGACTATGCCCATCCATCTCATTAGGTGAGTTGAACATTATAGCCTTCTAAATTAAACACGCTATATGTATTCATTTTATGGTTGTTTGATTATTGTGTTATTTTGTGTAGTTATTGTGCGTGTTAAAAGCCTCCAATGCATATGTGTGCGTGTGAACGTTTGCATGTTTCAACCACCTCTATATAATAGTGGGGGTCGCGGCTCTCTGACACCGTTATTTCGAGGGTCGCGGCCTGAAAACTTTAGGAACGATGTATTTATTATATTACATGATACCTAAGCGCACAGTACAGATAAGTATCTATTAATTCGTATCAATTAGATATACTCTTTATCTTTGGGCTTGTTTTTGTATACTTATTCTGAAAGAGTTGAAATAATTATTTTCGCTTGCAAGATCTCATTCGATTATTCATTCCATTAAGCCTATTGCCAGCAGTAACATTTAAATAAATATAATCTGATTGATTGGGGTAATGAGGGACTTAAAATGTGCCTATAGATTATGCATTTAACTTGTCGGCGAGGCTATTGAGCCGTACTGTATTGTACCCATTCTGCAATCTTGTTAATAAAGTTTTAAATCAATCAATCAATGCCGTTAGAAAATCAGGATTTCTGCGATCGACACTTGCTGTCTTTTCAACTGAAGCGGCCGCGCGCACTTATCCTGAGTATCAAGTCTGGTTTGAATGAACGAGACTGAATCAGCGTTCGAGGAACAGGGAAATCCGGGATTCAAACATCGGGTTAATTGAATCTGGATAACGGGACTTTTGATCGACTTAGTTGAACCAGGTACGGGGAATAGGGCCCAGGTCTTGCTCAAAAAAGAGATCATTGATCTCAAGTGACTACCTGGTAAAATAAAAGGTTAAATAAATGTGTGTTCACTCTTATACCATGACATATTGTCCCAGGAACATCCACACCGTCTGTCTCACTCCTCAGAGCGACAGAAACACAACTGTTGTCTTCAATGAAAACCGTGTCTATGCTAGTACTGCTTCTCTCTCAGAGGCTTCTGTGCAGGTCAAAAGCTCCTGGTAGTAGTTTTTCATTTCAAAAGAACGTCCAAATATTACTACCACTATTATTGTTATGATTGTTGATGGACTGATGGCTGTAATGGCGTACTGAAGCGTTTTCCAGTGGTCACAATAGTAGACCTTGTTCCCTGTGTGTTGTGTATTATCAGTTTGGATGGTTTTAAATTCCTGCTACATTAGTTAAAATGGTACCTATTTTTCATGTGAAGTTTTCCCCACAGTGGTATAGTTTCTCTCCTGTGTGAATGACGTTGATATCATTTCAGGAGCATCATTATGAGTGTAACTCTTCTAATATTGGTCACAGCAGTAGGGGTTATCTCCTAGGAATGTGCAGGTGAATTGACAGGTTTGACATTTCCCTGGATCTTCTCTCCCAAGTGAATTTTCTCATGTTTACTCAAATATGCTAATGTTCTGAATCTCTTATCACACAAATCACAACTTCTCTCCTGTGTGAATCATCTGGTGTGATTTCAGACTATCCAGTCGACTAAAGCTCTTCTCACACTGGTGACAGAAGTAGGGCTTCTCTCCTGTGTGAATCCTCTGGTGTGTTTTCAGATGAGACAGTTGACGAAAGCTCTCCCCACACTGGTCACAGGAGTAGGGCTTCTCTCCTGTGTGAATCCTCTGGTGTGATTTCAGATGATCCAGTCGACTAAAGCTCTTCTCACACTGGTCACAAAAGTAGGGCTTCCATCCTGTGTGAATCATCTGGTGTGTTTTCAGACTCGGCAGATGACTAAAGCTCGCCCCACACTGGTCACAGGAGTAGGGCTTCTCTCCTGTGTGAATCATCTGGTGTGTTTTCAGATGAGACCGTTGACGAAAGCTCTTCCCACACTGGTCACAGGAGTAGGGCTTCTCTCCTGTGTGAATTCTCTGGTGTTTTTTCAGACTAGACAAATGTCTAAAGTTCTTCCCACACTGGTCACAGGAGTAGGGCTTCTCTTCTGTGTGAATCATCTGGTGTGATTTCAAATTACTCAGTTTACTAAAGCTCTTCTCACACTGGTCACAGGAGTAGGGCTTCTCTTCTGTGTGAATCATCTGGTGTGTTTTCAGACGAAACAGTCGACTAAAGCTGTTCCCACACTGGTCACAGGAATAGAGTTTCTTTCCTGTGTGAATGCGCTGGTGTTTATTGAGATTCATCTTTGAACTGAAGTTTTTTCCACACTGGTCACAGCAGAGACCTTTTCTTCCATCCAAGCCTCTTGGTTTCGTCCCAGGCCTGACAGGACAGCCATCTGGATGGAGATAGTGATGGAGAAGAGTGTCAGAGGAAGGAGATTTGGTGATTTTATTCAGCTTAATTTCCATGTAAGAGGGTTATAATGGTATGTAGCTGGGTTTTATAGTTTAAGAACATAGTGTAGTCCAACACCAACCAACAGAGAGGGGTTCTGACCACGGAGCGCACGCAGGACTCACCACTCACTGTGACAACGGCAGAGGTACGTACGGTTCTGAGCAGAACAAACCCACGGAAGGCAGCCGGCCCAGACAACATCCCCGGCCGTGCCCTCAGGGTCTGTTCCTCAGAGCTGGCTGACGTACTTGCTGACATTTACAACTTGTCACTAGCACAAGCTATTGTGCCCACCTGCTTCAAGACCACCACCCTCGTGCCCCTGCCAAAGAAAAACACTGTAACCTGTCTCAATGACTATCGTCCCGTTGCACTCACCCCAATAGTGATGAAGTGTTTCGAGAGGATAGTCATGTCGCACATCAAGGAGACCATCCCAGACACACTGGACCCTCTGCAGTTTGCGTACCGTCAGAACCGGTCCACTGAGGATTAGGGCTGCGCGGTTTTGGGAAATAATCTAATTGCGATTTTTCGGACAGATACCGCAATTGCGATAAAATTTGCGCAAAATTATTATTATTTTTTTTAAAGGGGACATGCATTGCTATTCCTAGCACTATTTGGGCAACTTTACACAATTCTTGTGAGTCTATGGAAGACATCTGTAAGGTTTATTCCAAAAATAATCATCGTTTTATATTTCTAATCAAGTACTCAAAACCATCATTTTTCAGCCTCATGATTTCAGGCTGTTATTGGCTTGGCTCCACCCATACTAGCAGAATGCTTTGAGTGACAGCCACCCACCAAATAGCTCCGCCCATACTGCATCTCCCCGTCCTTCCAGGTGAATAGAAAACACTTTATACTAAACAACATGGCTGTACCGGTACTGTAACTGAGGGGTACAATTCCCTGACTGTATTGAGAGTATGGTATCATTAAACCACTACTTAGTTATGTACTTTAATTACTGGCCATACAGTACACGGTATATCTGGTGAACACCCACACAAGAATACGGCTTAACAAAGAAAGTTATATTTAGAAGTATTTATTATCAGAGCAGCAACAATAGGTTACAATATTGAGAATTATGAATTGCGCTTATATGGCGAAGAACACTTAAGTAGGTCAAGAGCGTAAGTCCATGAGCATATTAAGATGGGTATAATTGACACCACCTGTAGCATTGTGTTCAGTTTGGATCAATTCACTTTTTAATTCAAGATGTAGATTTTATTTCAAATATTGTACAAGTTCCATCATGAAAATGTTTTGCTATCCAACCTAATGACAAGTAAATGTGAATGGATGTTCTATCATCAAAGTAAACAACTTGTTTTGATTTTTAATCGTTTGAATTTAAAGTGAACTGATTCCAACCCTATACCGTTTTGATAGAAAAACCACTAAAGATGATAAATTCATATAAGGAACATCCATTCCTTTAAAAGAATACGAAAGACGACAATACATGGAACATTACTCTAAAATATACACTTCTTGTGTAGTACTAGGAATGTTGACAATATGTGTGACATTAGATTAAAAAAAGAAGAGAAGCAGTTTCCCCCTCCAGTGTGTACAACGTGTTTGTTAACCATCTTGGCTTTTGGCTGGTCACCCCATACTGATGTCAGAAAGTTCCTATGATCCCAGTATTTAAAACACCAGAACAATGTCGTGTTATATTTTATATTTATTAACTTGACCTTCTCTCCCCAGCAACCTCCTGCAAAGCCTCACTGTCCCTCCTCTTTCTACCTTTTTACCCTGCCCTCCAATCTCCCCCAATCCCATTCAATCTTGTTTTCTGTAGCTCAAATGTATCCCATTGCCCCACTTTGCCTTTTATGTCTATGTCTGTGTTTGTGTATTGTATGTTTGTTTTTGTTTTGCTGCCATTTTGGCCAAGACCCTATTCCCCGTACCTGGCTAACTGAGTTAGCCGGATAATTTTCAGCATAGTTTGACTTAAGCCAGACATTTCCGTTCCCCGACGTCGGATTTTCTAAGTCGCTATGGCAACAGATCGAAAAGTTTGAACCTGCTCCAGAGCAGGTTTAGTTGAGTTAGCTGGATATAAGCTGGCCATTCCCTCGGAACAAAATGGCAGCTCCCTTCCTCAGAGATTGATTGGAAACGTTATTAACAGATTGCAGAATGGGGTACAATACAGTACGCCTCAATACACACAATTGTTAAGGGGATGCAGACCCAGAGAAAGACTTTCGTCTTGTTTACATCAGGGTCCCCCATTTTCAATTCATAATGACATTTATGACATACAGATATACAGATATATCATGACATTTATGACATACATGACATACAGATATACAGTACTGTTACATTTGTGACATACAAGATATGCAAATATACAGTACTGTTAAACAGAGATCCTGACAGAAAATATATATACGAGGGGGAGGAAACTGTACATTGGGAGGGGGTGGGTGGGTGGGAGGGGGTGTTTGGACATTTACGGGGGCCAGTTTAGAATTGCAGCCTCCCGTAGGTGCTCTTTGATCCCATTATACCATTCTGAATAATGTTTTCGCGAGATGATTTCCAGAATGTATTGATTTCATAGAATGTGTGAAATAGGCCTATAATTAAAAACAATTAAAATACATTAAACTGGTCAAATAAATGCTTTTGAAATGTAAAATAATAGACCCAAAATTCTGATAATAAATCATATTCAGCCTATGGATTTCCTATACTGCACAACACCTGTTTGAGCTGCGGGATGAGGCGCGCTTGTTTCTGATGGAGAATGCGTCCCAGATCGCTGCCCACCTCCGATGCCGACTAAATATCAATTGAGGGGGAATACGCACAGCTATACCTACCTATTCGAAAAAAACATTATCTGCACTGACTTATATAAAAAATAAGTACAGATCACGTCTGAATGAATGTAGAGGATGATCTCCGAGTCGCTGTCTCCAAAATTAAACCCAGACTATGCCCATCCATCTCATTAGGTGAGTTGAACATTATAGCCTTCTAAATGAAACACGCTATATGTATTCATTTTATGGTTGTTTGATTATTGTGTTATTTTGTGTAGTTATTGTGCGTGTTAAAAGCCTCCAATGCATATGTGTGCGTGTGAACGTTTGCATGTTTCAACCACCTCTATATAATAGTGGGGGTCGCGGCTCTCTGACACCGTTATTTCGAGGGTCGCGGCCTGAAAACTTTAGGAACGATGTATTTATTATATTACATGATACCTAAGCGCATACAGTACAGATAAGTATCTATTAATTCGTATCAATTAGATATACTCTTTATCTTTGGGCTTGTTTTTGTATACTTATTCTGAAAGAGTTGAAATAATTATTTTCGCTAGCAAGATCTCATTCGATTATTCATTCCATTAAGCCTATTGCCAGCAGTAACATTTAAATAAATATAATCTGATTGATTGGGGTAATGAGGGACTTAAAATGTGCCTAGTCGGCGAGGCTATTGAGCCGTACTGTATTGTACCCATTCTGCAATCTTGTTAATAAAGTTTTAAATCAATCAATCAATGCCGTTAGAAAATCAGGATTTCTGCGATCGACACTTGCTGTCTTTTCAACTGAAGCGGCCGCGCGCACTTATCCTGAGTATCAAGTCTGGTTCGAATTAACGAGACTGAATCAGCGTTCGAGGAACAGGGAAATCCGGGATTCAAACATCGGGTTAATTGAATCTGGATAATGGGACTTTTGATCGACTTAGTTGAACCAGGTACGGGGAATAGGCCCCAGGTCTTGCTCAAAAAAGAGATCATTGATCTCAAGTGACTACCTGGTAAAATAAAAGGTTAAATAAATGTGTGTTCACTCTTATACCATGACATATTGTCCCAGGAACATCCACACCGTCTGTCTCACTCCTCAGAGCGACAGAAACACAACTGTTGTCTTCAATGAAAACCGTGTCTATGCTAGTACTGCTTCTCTCTCAGAGGCTTCTGTGCAGGTCAAAAGCTCCTGGTAGTAGTTTTTCATTTCAAAAGAACGTCCAAATATTACTACCACTATTATTGTTATGATTGTTGATGGACTGATAGCTGTAATGGCGTACTGAAGCGTTTTCCAGTGGTCACAATAGTAGACCTTGTTCCCTGTGTGTTGTGTATTATCAGTTTGGATGGTTTTAAATTCCTGCTACATTAGTTAAAATGGTACCTATTTTTCATGTGAAGTTTTCCCCACAGTGGTATAGTTTCTCTCCTGTGTGAATGACGTTGATATCATTTCAGGAGCATCATTATGAGTGTAACTCTTCTAATATTGGTCACAGCAGTAGGGGTTATCTCCTAGGAATGTGCAGGTGAATTGACAGGTTTGACATTTCCCTGGATCTTCTCTCCCAAGTGAATTTTCTCATGTTTACTCAAATATGCTAATGTTCTGAATCTCTTATCACACAAATCACAACTTCTCTCCTGTGTGAATCATCTGGTGTGATTTCAGACTATCCAGTCGACTAAAGCTCTTCTCACACTGGTGACAGAAGTAGGGTTTCTCTCCTGTGTGAATCCTCTGGTGTGTTTTCAGATGATCCAGTCGACTAAAGCTCTTCTCACACTGGTCACAGGAGAAGGGCTTCTCTCCTGTGTGAATCCTCTGGTGTGTTTTCAGACGATCCAGTCGACTAAAGCTCTTCTCACACTGGTGACAGAAGTAGGGCTTCTCTCCTGTGTGAATCATCTGGTGTGATATCAGATTAGACAGATGACTAAAGCTCTTCTCACACTGGTCACAGGAGAAGGGCTTCTCTCCTGTGTGAATTATCTGGTGTGTTTTCAGATGAGACAGTTGACGAAAGCTCTTCTCACACTGGTCACAAAAGTAGGGCTTCCATCCTGTGTGAATCATCTGGTGTGATATCAGATTAGACAGATGACTAAAGCTCTTCTCACACTGGTCACAGGAGTAGGGCTTCTCTCCTGTGTGAATCATCTGATGTGTTTTCAGATGAGACAGTTGACGAAAGCTCTCCCCACACTGGTCACAGGAGTAGGGCTTCTCTCCTGTGTGAATTCTCTGGTGTGTTTCCAGACTACTCAGTTGACGAAAGCTCTCCCCACACTGGTCACAGGAGTAGGGCTTCTCTCCTGTGTGAATCATCTGGTGTGTTTTCAGATTAGACAGTTCACTAAAGCTCTTCCCACACTGGTCACAGGAGTAGGGCTTCTCTCCTGTGTGAATTCTCTGGTGTTTTTTCAGATCAGACAGATGTCTACAGCTCTTCCCACACTGGTCACAGGAGTAGGGCTTCTCTCCTGTGTGAATCATCTGGTGTGTTTTCAGATGACCCAGTTGACTAAAGCTCTTCTCACACTGGTCACAGGAGTAGGGCTTCTCTTCTGTGTGAATTCTCTGGTGTTTTTTCAGATCAGACAGATGTCTACAGCTCTTCCCACACTGGTCACAGGAGTAGGGCTTCTCTCCTGTGTGAATCATCTGGTGTGTTTTCAGATGACCCAGTTGACTAAAGCTCTTCTCACACTGGTCACAGGAATAGAGTTTCTTTCCTGTGTGAATGCGCTGGTGTTTATTGAGATTCATCTTTGAACTGAAGTTTTTTCCACACTGGTCACAGCAGAGACCTTTTCTTCCATCCAAGCCTCTTGGTTTCGTCCCAGGCCTGACAGGACAGCTATCTGGATGGAGATAGTGATGGAGAAGAGTGTCAGAGGAAGGAGATTTGGTGATTTTATTCAGCTTAAATTCCATGTAAGAGGTTTATAATGGTATGTAGCTGGGTTTTATAGTTTAAGAACACAGTGTAGTCCAACACCAACCAACAGAGAGGGGTTCTGACCACGGAGCGCACGCAGGATTCACCACTCACTGTGACAACGGCAGAGGTACGTACGGTTCTGAGCAGAACAAACCCACGGAAGGCAGCCGGCCCAGACAACATCCCCGGCCGTGCCCTCAGGGTCTGTTCCTCAGAGCTGGCTGACGTACTTGCTGACATTTACAACTTGTCACTAGCACAAGCTATTGTGCCCACCTGCTTCAAGACCACCACCCTCGTGCCCCTGCCAAAGAAAAACACTGTAACCTGTCTCAATGACTATCGTCCCGTTGCACTCACCCCAATAGTGATGAAGTGTTTCGAGAGGATAGTCATGTCGCACATCAAGGAGACCATCCCAGACACACTGGACCCTCTGCAGTTTGCGTACCGTCAGAACCGGTCCACTGAGGATTAGGGCTGCGCGGTTTTGGGAAATAATCTAATTGCGATTTTTCGGACAGATATCGCAATTGCGATAAAATTTGCGCAAAATTATTATTATTTTTTTTAAAGGGGACATGCATTGCTATTCCTAGCACTATTTGGGCAACTTTACACAATTCTTGTGAGTCTATGGAAGACATCTGTAAGGTTTATTCCAAAAATAATCATCGTTTTATATTTCTAATCAAGTACTCAAAACCATCATTTTTCAGCCTCATGATTTCAGGCTGTTATTGGCTTGGCTCCACCCATACTAGCAGAATGCTTTGAGTGACAGCCACCCACCAAATAGCTCCGCCCATACTGCATCTCCCCGTCCTTCCAGGTGAATAGAAAACACTTTATACTAAACAACATGGCTGTACCGGTACTGTAACTGAGGGGTACAATTCCCTGACTGTATTGAGAGTATGGTATCATTAAACCACTACTTAGTTATGTACTTTAATTACTGGCCATACAGTACACGGTATATCTGGTGAACACCCACACAAGAATACGGCTTAACAAAGAAAGTTATATTTAGAAGTATTTATTATCAGAGCAGCAACAATAGGTTACAATATTGAGAATTATGAATTGCGCTTATATGGCGAAGAACACTTAAGTAGGTCAAGAGCGTAAGTCCATGAGCATATTAAGATGGGTATAATTGACACCACCTGTAGCATTGTGTTCAGTTTGGATCAATTCACTTTTTAATTCAAGATGTAGATTTTATTTCAAATATTGTACAAGTTCCATCATGAAAAGGTTTTGCTATCCAACCTAATGACAAGTAAATGTGAATGGATGTTCTATCATCAAAGTAAACAACTTGTTTTGATTTTTAATTGTTTGAATTTAAAGTGAACTGATTCCAACCCTATACCGTTTTGATAGAAAAACCACTAAAGATGATAAATTCATATAAAGGAACATCCATTCCTTTAAAAGAATACGAAAGATGACAATACATGGAACATTACTCTAAAATATACACTTCTTGTGTAGTACTAGGAATGTTGACAATATGTGACATTAGATTAAAAAAATCACTAGTATCCATATAAAAATCCACACGAGAAGCAGTTTCCCCTCCAGTGTGTACAACGTGTTTGTTAACCATCTTGGCTTTTGGCTGGTCACCCCATACTGAGGTCAGAAAGTTCCTATGATCCCAGTATTTAAAACACCAGAACAATGTCGTGTTATATTTTATATTTATTAACTTGACCTTCTCTCCCCAGCAACCTCCTGCAAAGCCTCACCGTCCCTCCTCTTTCTACCTTTTTACCCTGCCCTCCAATCTCCCCCAATCCCATTCAATCTTGTTTTCTGTAGCTCAAATGTATCCCATTGCCCCACTTTGCCTTTTATGTCTATGTCTGTGTTTGTGTATTGCAGGGGTGGCCAACCCGCGGCTCGCGAGCCGCATGCGGCTCTTTGCCCGTCAATGTGCGGCTCTTCCATCCATAAAAAAAAATTTAAAATTTTTTTTTTTTTACTTTTTTTACATTCCATAAGGACGTAGAATAAACATTTACAATTTTTTTTTAAATGGTCCATTTGCATGTTCTTGGTATCTGAATCTAGGGACATATATGGATCAGTGTCAGAAATAGTGTGTCTGTTACTAGGCTTGAGTAAATTGTAATGAACCAAAGGAGAATATCAATTCTATTTAAAAAAAAAAATTATCTTTGACTGTAAATAACACCATGCTAAAATTGACCAGACCTGAAAAATCTAAGCAAATGAATAAAGGGAAGATGATTAAACAGAAGGTTTTGTAGATACAGTACTGAATTCTGCCATCTTTTTTATAATGTAAATTTCTCCACCATTTTTCATCATATTGCAACACCGTTTTTTGCAAGACGTTCACAGAAAGGTAGAGAAACTAACTGCGTTCCGTTTTATGGCAATAACGTTCAGGTTTGTGGGAGATAATCCCAAAAAATAAGAGAAATTAAAAAGTAAATCCAGAAGTCAGATGATTGACAGGGGCTGGTGTGAGCTGGGTAGGGTAGTTTTTCGAAATTTGAAAGCCCTGAGTCTCTTCCTTCAAAAGACTACACTCACTTTTGGCTGTGCCACTTCCTCCTGTCAATATGCGCCGGTTTCCGACGCAATGCCCTGAGATTTCTATAATCTTATATTTCACTAATAACAGTTAAAATAATTGGTAAACAAACATAATGCTGAAAATATACACTTTTACTGTATATCTCGGGCTTAAGAGGTTAACCCTGTGAGGCCCAAATTAAAAAGAAATTAGCAACTTCAGAGGCCAGAGGGTGGGACATATAAACACATTTACTATCAAATAGCATTGTGAGGCTGAACAACAGGACCAATTGACTATACATGTGCTTAAAGGGGAACTATCTTATAAATGGCTTTTTTCAGTGTTTACCATTGTTTCTTAGCTATGTGGACTTATATTAATAGGATATATGTCTCTAATTCTCATATTGGCGAATTCTTCCAATTCTCCTCTCACAATATTCACCCTCACTGAACTGAGTCATCTGAAAATGTGCATATCTGTGATGTCAGAGATTTCTCAGCTGCATAATAATGTGGCAGTTGATGTGGCAGTTGGCACCAGGCCACACAGTGGTTGGAGCCCAGCCTCAAAACGGCTTAAGATCTTGAGGTAGAAAAATGCGGTTTTTAGTACTTGATTAGAAATACAAAACAATGCATTTTTTTTGAAAAAAACCTAGGTGTTCCATAGACTCACAGGAATTGTGTAAAAGTGCCCAAATAGTGAAAGAAATAGTAAAATAGTTCCCCTTTAACATTTTTTAAATAAACATTATTTTTTTAAATGGCTAAAAGTGATTTTGTAATTTTGCAACCGTGGGTCTCACAGGGTACTTTTAACCCTGTGAGGCCCAAATAAAAAAGACATTAGCAACTTCAGAGGCCAGAGGGTGAGACCTATAAACACATGAAGGGTGCCGTGACTGAAAAAAAAGGTTGAGAAACGCTGGTATATGGTGTGGCTCTTTGTGGTACCACAGTCATTTTTTTGTGGCTCTTAGTCTCTGACTGGTTGGCCACCCCTGGTGTATTGTATGTTTGTTTTTGTTTTGCTGCCATTTTGGCCAAGACCCTATTCCCCGTACCTGGCTAACTGAGTTAGCCGGATAATTTTCAGCATAGCTTGACTTAAGCCAGACATTTCCGTTCCCCGACGTCGGATTTTCTAAGTCGCTATGGCAACAGATCGAAAAGTTTGAACCTGCTCCAGAGCAGGTTTAGTTGAGTTAGCTGGATATAAGCTGGCCACTCCCTCGGAACAAAATGGCAGCTCCCTTCCTCAGAGATTGATTGGAAACGTTATTAACAGATTGCAGAATGGGGTACAATACAGTACGGCTCAATACACACAATTGTTAAGGGGATGCAGACCCAGAGAAAGACTTTCGTCTTGTTTACATCAGGGTCCCCCATTTTCAATTCATAATGACATTTATGACATACAGATATATCATGACATTTATGACATACATGACATACAGATATACAGTACTGTTACATTTGTGACATACAAGATATGCAAATATACAGTACTGTTAAACAGAGATCCTAACAGAAAATATATATACGAGGGGGAGGAAACTGTACATTGGGAGGGGGTGGGTGGGTGGGAGGGGGTGTTTGGACATTTACGGGGGCCAGTTTAGAATTGCAGCCTCCCGTAGGTGCTCTTTGATCCCATTATACCATTCTGAATAATGTTTTCGCGAGATGATTTCCAGAATATATTGATTTCATAGAATGTGTGAAATAGGCCTATAATTAAAAACAATTAAAATACATTAAACTGGTCAAATAAATGCTTTTGAAATGTAAAATAATAGACCCAAAATTCTGATAATAAATCATATTCAGCCACGACACCTGTTTGAGCTGCGGGATGAGGCGCGCTTGTTTCTGATGGAGAATGCGTCCCAGATCGCTGCCCACCTCCGATGCCGACTAGATATCAATTGAGGGGGAATACGCACAGCTATACCTACCTATTCGAAAAAAACATTATCTGCACTGACTTACAGATTGAAGTACAGATCACGTCTGAATTAATGTAGAGGATGATCTCCGAGTCGCTGTCTCCAAAATTAAACCCAGACTATGCCCATCCATCTCATTAGGTGAGTTGAACATTATAGCCTTCTAAATGAAACACGCTATATGTATTCATTTTATGGTTGTTTGATTATTGTGTTATTTTGTGTAGTTATTGTGCGTGTTAAAAGCCTCCAATGCATATGTGTGCGTGTGAACGTTTGCATGTTTCAACCACCTCTATATAATAGTGGGGGTCGCGGCTCTCTGACACCGTTATTTCGAGGGTCGCGGCCTGAAAACTTTAGGAACAATGTATTTATTATATTACATGATACCTAAGCGCATACAGTACAGATAAGTATCTATTAATTCGTATCAATTAGATATACTCTTTATCTTTGGGCTTGTTTTTGTATACTTATTCTGAAAGAGTTGAAATAATTATTTTCGCTAGCAAGATCTCATTCGATTATTCATTCCATTAAGCCTATTGCCAGCAGTAACATTTAAATAAATATAATCTGATTGATTGGGGTAATGAGGGACTTAAAATGTGCCTATAGATTATGCATTTAACTTGTCGGCGAGGCTATTGAGCCGTACTGTATTGTACCCATTCTGCAATCTTGTTAATAAAGTTTTAAATCAATCAATCAATGCCGTTAGAAAATCAGGATTTCTGCGATCGACACTTGCTGTCTTTTCAACTGAAGCGGCCGCGCGCACTTATCCTGAGTATCAAGTCTGGTTCGAATGAACGAGACTGAATCAGCGTTCGAGGAACAGGGAAATCCGGGATTCAAACATCGGGTTAATTGAATCTGGATAATGGGACTTTTGATCGACTTAGTTGAACCAGGTACGGGGAATAGGGCCCAGGTATTGCTCAAAAAAGAGATCATTGATCTCAAGTGACTACCTGGTAAAATAAAAGGTTAAATAAATGTGTGTTCACTCTTATACCATGACATATTGTCCCAGGAACATCCACACCGTCTGTCTCACTCCTCAGAGCGACAGAAACACAACTGTTGTCTTCAATGAAAACCGTGTCTATGCTAGTACTGCTTCTCTCTCAGAGGCTTCTGTGCAGGTCAAAAGCTCCTGGTAGTAGTTTTTCATTTCAAAAGAACGTCCAAATATTACTACCACTATTATTGTTATGATTGTTGATGGACTGATAGCTGTAATGGCGTACTGAAGCGTTTTCCAGTGGTCACAATAGTAGACCTTGTTCCCTGTGTGTTGTGTATTATCAGTTTGGATGGTTTTAAATTCCTGCTACATTAGTTAAAATGGTACCTATTTTTCATGTGAAGTTTTCCCCACAGTGGTATAGTTTCTCTCCTGTGTGAATGGCGTTGATATCATTTCAGGAGCATCATTATGAGTGTAACTCTTCTAATATTGGTCACAGCAGTAGGGGTTATCTCCTAGGAATGTGCAGGTGAATTGACAGGTTTGACATTTCCCTGGATCTTCTCTCCCAAGTGAATTTTCTCATGTTTACTCAAATATGCTAATGTTCTGAATCTCTTATCACACAAATCACAACTTCTCTCCTGTGTGAATCATCTGGTGTGATTTCAGACGATCCAGTCGACTAAAGCTCTTCTCACACTGGTGACAGAAGTAGGGCTTCTCTCCTGTGTGAATCATCTGGTGTGATATCAGATTAGACAGATGACTAAAGCTCTTCTCACACTGGTCACAGGAGAAGGGCTTCTCTCCTGTGTGAATCCTCTGGTGTGTTTTCAGATGAGACAGTTGACGAAAGCTCTCCCCACACTGGTCACAGGAGTAGGGCTTCTCTCCTGTGTGAATCCTCTGGTGTGTTTTCAGATGAGACAGTTGACGAAAGCTCTTCTCACACTGGTCACAAAAGTAAGGCTTCCATCCTGTGTGAATCATCTGATGTGATATCAGATTAGACAGATTACTAAAGCTCTTCTCACACTGGTCACAGGAGTAGGGCTTCTCTCCCGTGTGAATCATCTGATGTGTTTTCAGATGAGACAGTTGACGAAAGCTCTCCCCACACTGGTCACAGGAGTAGGGCTTCTCTCCTGTGTGAATTCTCTGGTGTTTCCAGACTACTCAGTTGACGAAAGCTCTCCCCACACTGGTCACAGGAGTAGGGCTTCTCTTCTGTGGGAATCATCTGGTGTGATTTCGAATTACTCAGTTTACTAAAGCTCTTCCCACACTGGTCACAGGAATAGAGTTTCTTTCCTGTGTGAATGCGCTGGTGTTTATTGAGATTAATCTTTGAACTGAAGTTTTTTCCACACTGGTCACAGCAGAGACCTTTTCTTCCATCCAAGCCTCTTGGTTTCGTCCCAGGCCTGACAGCACAGCTATCTGGATGGAGATAGTGATGGAGAAGAGTGTCAGAGGAGGGAGATTTGGTGATTTTATTCAGCTTAATTTCCATGTAAGAGGTTTATAATGGTATGTAGCTGGGTTTTATAGTTTAAGAACATAGTGTAGTCCAACACCAACCAACAGAGAGGGGTTCTGACCACGGAGCGCACGCAGGACTCACCACTCACTGTGACAACGGCAGAGGTACGTACGGTTCTGAGCAGAACAAACCCACGGAAGGCAGCCGGCCCAGACAACATCCCCGGCCGTGCCCTCAGGGTCTGTTCCTCAGAGCTGGCTGACGTACTTGCTGACATTTACAACTTGTCACTAGCACAAGCTATTGTGCCCACCTGCTTCAAGACCACCACCCTCGTGCCCCTGACAAAGAAAAACACTGTAACCTGTCTCAATGACTATCGTCCCATTGCACTCACCCCAATAGTGATGAAGTGTTTCGAGAGGATAGTCATGTCGCACATCAAGGAGACCATCCCAGACACACTGGACCCTCTGCAGTTTGCGTACCGTCAGAACCGGTCCACTGAGGATTAGGGCTGCGCGGTTTTGGGAAATAATCGAATTGCGATTTTTCGGACAGATATCGCAATTGCGATAAAATTTGCGGAAAAATTATTATTATTTTTTTTAAAGGGGACATGCATTGCTATTCCTAGCACTATTTGGGCAACTTTACACAATTCTTGTGAGTCTATGGAAGACATCTGTAAGGTTTATTCCAAAAATAATCATCGTTTTATATTTCTAATCAAGTACTCAAAACCATAATTTTTCAGCCTCATGATTTCAGGCTGTTATTGGCTTGGCTCCACCCATTACTAGCAGAATGCTTTGAGTGACAGCCACCCACCAAATAGCTCCGCCCATACTGCATCTCCCCGTCCTTCCAGGTGAATAGAAAACACTTTATACTAAACAACATGGCTGTACCGGTACCGTATATTTGGGATCCAGAGAACGACCCAGACTCCTTTCTTTAGAACAATCCAGGAAACAATATAGTATATGTGTGTTAGAAAGAGAGAGAAATATAGAGAGAGAGCATGTCATTTTGTGTGTTAGAGAGAGATATAGAGCATGTCTGTGTGTGTTAGAAAGAGAGAGAGAGAGAGAGCATGTGTGTTTGTGTGTTAGAGAGAGAGCATCTCTGGCTCAACATAACGTTAGCCAACATAACGTTAGCCTTAGCCACGATAGCTAGCCGGCCCGAGAGAGAGAGAGATATATCCACGGCGGGAATAGAATAGAGTGCATTAAAAACTCACCAAACGTCCAAGAGGATGGAGACAACCGCGTGGAGTTGACGAAGTTCATCTGCCGAATGACTGTCCTCTTCATCTTGGCATAACAATGCTGCACGCGCTGTCTCTAGGTTAGCTAACGCTAGTTAGCCTTTAGCTAAGCTAGCTACTAGCCGACATGGCTATCCCGACTGTCTGAACCACACGTTAGCACTCGATATTATAACGTAGCTAAAGCTAACTAGCTGTCCCTGCCTTTAGCTAAGCCGACATGGCTAGCCTGACTGAACTGTCTAACATGCAACAACTTTCATCTTCAGTCCATCTGACCGTCCTCTTCGTCTTGGCTGGCATAAGCATAATAACCTCCAATGCTGCACGCGCGAAATAGTCAAACGCAGCTGACGCATGCCGGCCGAGTGCCGACTGTACACATGTAAGTTGTAACCCCTCCCTTCGTTGAAACCAATAGTATGTCTGCTGCAGAGCCCCAGAGCTCCTGTCTGCTGCAGAGCCGCAGAGGAACAAGTCCGACACATTCTACAAACGTGTCTAATGTGAAATATATAAGCATATAAGCAAAACTAGATTTTAGGTCTGTGATGAAAAGGGGCCTTGCGGGAAGGGGGGCCTCGCAAAAATAAATAATAATAAAAAAACAATAAATAAAAAATATTTATTTTAAATTTTTTATTTTTTTTTGTGCGAGGCCCCCCCTTCCCGCAAGGCCCTGTGCGACCGCACTGCTCGCACACCCCCTGAGGCGGCCCTGTATCTACTTACTACTTCTGTCGGGTCCCGAATAGTAGGTACAACTCCTTTCTTTAGAACAATCCAGGAAACCACCCCAGCATCAAAAAGAGATTGATTGGCAACGTCGTCGGTGCAAAAATGTGCAGTACAGACCCGAGTATGAGACGTTGTGACAGAACTAGGAGGGTCCCCAAAAACTAACTTGGTCCATTGCTGGCAAAGTACAACATCCACGGGAAAAGCGTGCAAAGACGTATTAGGAGCTTTACAGCCACGAACAGAACATGTCCTGCGGGGTTTGCTCATCGTGGAAGTTAGGCAAGTTACTGCACTCCTGTCCTCCGGTAGGTAGGTAGGTAGAGGTACTGCTCTAGTCTAGGTAGATTGTGGGCGGGCATTAGCTCCAACCACAGAGCCAATCGCATCACTGTGCGCTACCCAGCGCCCGAGTGACGTCACGACATGGCTCAAACCAGGATGGCCTAATTAAATCTAGCAGGAAATGGTCTGAGCTGAATCAGAGCAATCCGCCAATATGGTATTTAGACACAAAAACACATTGATACTAACTCCTATTACTATAATACAATGCTAGAGACTGAAAAATGTTTCTTTTTACCTGGGAATTGATACCGGTACCCAATGGTACCTTTTTGTGTACTTTACTCTCTCTCTCTGAAGTCTAAACTTCACAACACACAATCTAAAACCCCTCCCTACAACAACTTTTTTAACGTTTAAATATCAACATTATCTGTCAATCCTCAGTAAATACTATCAAACTCCTCTGATGTCATCTGGTCTTTCAGAAGACCAGGTGTGTGTGTGTGTGTGTGTGTGTGTGTGTGTGTGTGTGTGTGTGTGTGTGTGTGTGTGTGTGTGTGTGTGTGTGAGAGTGAGTGAGTGAGTGAGTGAGTGAGTGAGTGAGTGAGTGAGTGAGTGAGTGAGTGAGTGAGTGAGTGAGTCAGGGTATCTGCAGGTTTAGCCCAGTCAGATTTAAGGCTTTTTAAAGGTGTCATGCAGTGCTATTCCTAGCACTATTTGGGCAACTTTACACACTTCCTGTGAGTCTATGTAACACATGTGTAATTTTTATTCCAAAAATAATCATTGTTTTATATTTCTAATCTTGTACTCAAAACCAGCATTTTTCAGCCTCATGAAATCAGGCTATTATTGGCTTGGCTCTACCCACACTTTGAGTGACAGCCACCCACCAAATAGCTCCGCCCATCTCCCCGTCATTCCATCCAGGTAGAGGTCTGAGGTCTTAGGTTTCAGGTTTTTATTTCGACACGCAAAAACATATACCGATTTTACTAACTAATACAACATGGATGTACATTATGTTTGGGATCCAGAGAGCGACCCACAGTTTGATCCCGAAGAAGAAGAAGAAGAAGGCGATTTGCTACAGCGAGGCTTACATTACATCGTTTCCGATTGGTAAGTTGATTAATTGTACTATTAGTTACTTACTGTTATATAATAGTTGTGTACTTCTGTCGCACGCGGCCCGTCGAAAACATTGGCGACCAGTCTTGCGCCGATTTATAGGCCAGAGGACAGAGGTTTGTTTACAAACCGATGTACTTTCTAAGAGCTATATATATAATTTATAGTATTGCTATCTGTCCATTCTCATTGTCACTTGAGTGCATAAACCGTGCCTTCATAATGGCTTAAAGAAAATAAAAATCCATCGGTTGGTTATCATTTTATAGCGTCGTGAATATATGGTTTATCGCACTTTTCGTCTCGTCTTTTTTCCCGGGAGCTAGATAATAGGCTAAACGTTGGCGCCGTTATATCAAACGCCATTTCTGCTGTATATATACAAATGAAATAAAACAAACTGCGTAGCATCCGGACTATTACAGAGCATCTATGGATGAAATGGGGGCGGCGGGGAACGCCGATTAGTATTATTGATTAGCAATACAGTGTGCGTTCAGGTAGCCAATGTCAGTGATCGATCACGTTAGGTTTTAAAACAATGTCCAATCCAGCTGTAATTTGGGGGAATAGTATCCTACCGTCAGGCCATGTGATCGCCGGCAGCATTTCGTCATTAGTCATCGGAAAATCGGTAGCTCTACAACCAGGAACATTACATCTGCGGGGTTTGCTGCTCATCGTGAAATTGAGGCGAGTGACGGCAATTTCTGTTTCCAGGTTGTATCGGCTCCAGGTACCAAGAATGGAGGCGGGCATTAGGTAAAACCACACAGCCAATCACATCACCTTGCGCTATAAACAACGCCCTGTGACGTTGCCCAGCTCGTCAAATCAACATGACCTGATTTACTAGAGGCAAACAGGGGATGGGCTGTAGCTGAGGAATTCGTCAATATAGTATTTAGGCCCAAAAACACATTGATACGAACTCCTATTACTATAATACAATGCTAGAGACTGAAAAATGACATTTATAACGCATAGCCCCTTTAAGACTTTTTAATGCCACTCAGAATTAAATTTAATACCAATTTCACGATAACAAAATGGCAAAAATCATGGGTACTCTCAGTACTCATTCAAGGGTACTACGACTATGCCTGCACCTCATGGTACCAAAGCACCTCAAAGGCACTAAAAACAAGATTACAAACATCACAAAACAAACTGGTCAGACTACTGCTTAACCTCACTCCTAAAACCCACTTTACCCCTGCCCACATTCAAAACCGCTCTTAAAGAGCACCTACGGGAGACTGCAATTCGAAACTGGCCACCGTAAATGTCCAACCCCCCCCCCCCCCCCTAATGTGTACAGTCTCATCCCCATCATATATATATAATATTTTCTGTTAGGATCTCTGGGTAACAGTACTGTATATTATTTGCATATCGTATATGTCACAAATGTAACAGTACTACAGTATAACCTGTATGTCCCTATGCCATAAATGTCATGATGTCATGTATGTTTTTACTGTATTTATTTCTGTATATTTTATTTCATTTTTATTCTATTTTACTCTACTTATCCTAGGCAACTTGATTGATTTGTGTTATTATTCTAATTCGTGACCTGTCCTGTCTAAATGTTTAAATGTTGAGCGATTTGCAGTGTCAAATTTCCCACGGGATAATAAAAGTATTTCTATTCTATGTTGTGTATGTCAATATGAATTGAAAATGGGGGACCCTGATGTAAACAAGACAAACGTCTTTCTCTGGTCTGCATCCCCTTATTATTGTGTGTATTGAGCTGTACTGTATTGTACACATTCTGCAATCTGTTAAATAAAGTTTTCATTCATCCAGTTGTTTTGTTTTTGTGGTTTGGTTGAATGAATACTTTATTTAACAGATTTCAGAATGGGTACAATACAGTACAGCTCAATACACACAATAATAAGGGGATGCAGACCAGAGAAAGACGTTTGTCTTGTTTACATCAGGGTCCCTCATTTTCAATTCATAGTGACATTTATGACATGCACAACATACATGACATCATGACATTTATGGCATAGGGACATACATGTATATATTACTGTTACATTTGTGACATATATGATATGCAAATATACAGTACTGTTACCCATAGATCCTAACATATATATATATATATATATATACATATGATGGGGAGGAGATGTACATTAGGAGGGGGTAGGTGGGTGGTAAAAAATAACATAGGGTGGGGTGAAGCTCTCACTCTCATCAACACAAACGTGTCCTTGCCCTTGTTTACATCCGTGAAGAGATTTTTTGGATGCAAGAAGCCAATCCAAACCTGGCTATGTAGGACGTTTTATCTTTTCCACACGTGAATGTTTTAGCGACTTCAGAGTCAGGGAACCTCGCTTGAAACACCTCTCCTAGTCCCTCATTTCCATTGTAGGACTGATGCTTTGCGACCGTATTTAGAACCCACAGTACCTCAGCTTCAAGGGTTGGCGTTAGCCGAACGTTACCCGGACAGGTTGTAATTGGTGGTAGACCTACCTCAGCAGTTGATGTGGACGGCGTCGAAAAGAAATTTGATATTGAAGTTGTCTGCAGGCGGGTTTTTGTAGAGGTAACATGCTTAGCGCTGTGCATGTGTGACTCGACTGCTTTTATTCCCATCGTTCCCAGTTTAAAATCCTTTTTGCAGAGTTTGCAGCGGGCCTCGTACATGTCTTTCACTGGGACCAACGGTGCAAACAGAGGGTTTTCGAACCAGTTCTCATTAAATTTGCACTTTCCCATGTTAAATTAACGAGTGCAAATAAATACAAATCAATTAAACTAAACTAAACGTCAGCGTTATCGCTACGGCTTGAATAACGTGTTACCTATGCTCCGGTGTTCTGAATTTGCTCCCGACGGCGACACACATTAAGGACCACATTAAGGTTCCGCCCCACTGCGTACCGTTTGCGTGAAAGAAAGAAAAAAAAGCCTGATTTATCTCCCGTTAATAGTTTCCCCCCAGATTTCACAATGAAACATAAGATGACATGGCATGTTTTTAAGACCTCCGGAAGTCGGATTTAAGACATTTTAAGACAAATTAAGGCCTTAATAGTTGATAGTTGAATTTAAGACTTTTTAAGACTTTTTAAGGTCCCGCGGACACCCTGTGAGTGAGTGAGACGTGAGAGAGACACACACACACACACACAGAAAGAATCCCAGCATCGAAGGCTGAGAAAATGCAACCCAAAATTCTCAGCAACTTCTACAGAAGTACGGTTGAGAGTGTCCTTACCAGCTCAATCACGGTCTGGTATGGAAACTGCACTGCTAAGGACAGGAAGGCACTCCAGTGAGTGATTCAAACTGCTCAGTACATCTCTGAAGCAGCCTTCCCCTGCTTGAAGTGTTGGATTAGAGGTAACAAATGATTTAATGATGCCTGTGGTGTTGCTGGTTGACTGGTTCTTGGATGAGCCTGTGGATGGTAGAGGGGCAACTCCACTGCAAGCTCCTCCACTGGCTGCTTCCACTGTACTGCTCTCACTACACTCTGGTTGTTGATGTAGCTGCTTCCACTGTACTGCTCTCACTACACTCTGGTTGTTGATGTAGCTGCTTCCACTGTACTGCTCTCACTACACTCTGGTTGTTGATCTGGATGTAGCCGTGCTGCTTGATGCATTGCTTGTCTGCTGGAAATAATCCACTAATGCAGGACCTGGATTTAGTCGTGCTTTCATCAGAATTTTATGCTTCTTCCCTAAATAAAAAGGAGCAACATGTTATAAATAAAACAAAGTGTTTTATTAATTTAATCTCACTGGTTGCACTTAATTTTAAGAGTGTTTATTGTTTAATGTTGACATCTAATCTAAATGGATCATTATGATATTATAAATGTATATTTCATTTATAGGCTACTGCCTATGAATTTTAGAGCCTAATGATGGCCTAGTACCTACAGGAATGAACTAACTACCTTAACATTATTATCCATGTAATTTACTGTAAAGTTCACGTTAGCTTGCATATCCCATAAATAAACATGCTAAAATTGGCCTGGCTCGTCACGTTTGATTGATTAACGTTATTAACAGATTGCAGAATGGGTACAATACAGTACAGCTCATTACACACAATTGTTAAGGGGATGCAGACCAGAGAAAGACTTTCGTCTTGTTTACATCAGGGTCCCCCATTTTCAATTCATCATGACATACAGATATACAGTACGTTCCAGACAACTGCTCCACACCAGTTCCACAACAGTCTCCGTAAATGTTCCGTTATAAAAATTAAATACCATTTCAATCAGAGCATGTGAGCGGCGCGGAGTGGCCGAGAAATCCACTCTTCGCTCTTGACGGCGTAGTTCCGCTCTCATTCGCTCATGTTGCCCCCCCCCCCCGCTCAGCGCTCACCTTCATTTGCGCATCAAGTGCTCCGCGCTCCTGCCCGCTCAGCAGAAAAAAATAATTTTTTTGGAGCATGATGTAAATTAGCTTGATTTGACCAAACTACAACAGTCTGCACCCCCTGTGCCCCTTAACAATCGTTTGTATTGAGCCGTATTGTACCCATTCTGCAATCTGTTAAATAATGTTTTCAACCATTCTACTAGCTTTACTATGCTAATGTACGCTAGCCTAGCCGCAATGCTAAGTGTTTATACTGTCAGATCCCATTCACGTTAGCATGCAAGCTAACAACAACAGCGCTCTTTTTGGGAGACTAAACTCTCCGCTCTTGGTGGTACATTGTGTTGATGTTGGTTTCGTTTCATCAATAAACGAGGCAGAACACAGTGAATGTATAATCTTTTTTGTATTGCACTTCGTTTGTTTCTTGCTGAAAATAAATGTTGCTAAATACTTCCAGAGGTGATTTAAAGATGGCGGATTCCTGTTTTGACTTAGCAGGATGTGTAGTGACTAGTGACGCCTTCATGTTTGAACTACATCGCCACCTATTGCTTTGGCATTGTACTACATGTATATTACATCAGTTTAAACCACTGTGTGATCGTGTGCACTGAGCGGCTGGGAGCGGCTCGGAGCGGAGGAGAGCTCTCGCTCCGGAGTCACTCTGACCCATTTTAAAGCCCACTCCGCGCTCACGTCAAAATATTTTGCACACGGCTACTCTGGGATGTTCTCCTCTTTTTAACCATGAATTATATTTGATATCTCCAAGCCAGAGCTCATTCAAACGACAGCCTCCCGGCATGTTGGCCAAACACACACACACACACACACGCGCGCGCGCGCGCGCTGTTTTCAGATTTTCAAGGATTTCCAGCACCCATACGAATCCTGAAAGTAAGATTTGCATTGTACAGCAAACTGTCTGTTCTTGAATCTTTAAGCCTGAGTACAACATTTATTTCAGATTATTAATCTGATATTCAATATACATTATTCATTCATTTCCAATTAATACAATCCGTATGAATAAACCTCTTAAGCCGTAGCCATATTTTCAGAAAATCTGCCTAAAAGTACATACCCAAGTAAATGGAAGATTGCTCCACTTCTACAAGAACATTTGCATATTCCTGGTATCTAGGGACATAGATGGACCTCAGGGAATGTATTCCCAGTGGCAGAAATATTGTGTCTGCTACTATGCTTAAGTAAATTGTAATGAAAAAAAGGAGAATATACATTATTTTATAAAAATGTTTAATTCACTTTGAAGGTGAATAACACCATGCTAACATTGACCAGACGTGAAAAATGCAGGTGTGCATTCAGCACCTTCTTGAGATCAAAAAATAAATAAAAAAGTAAATGAATAAAAGGAAGATGATTTACAGGGTTTTTTGTAGATATAGTACTGATTGTGCATGCAATTTGGAATATGAATATAGAATGTGATGAGGCCCTGTCTAACATATTCCCTGACCACCCCCCTCTGTACATTTAGGAGAGCCGCCAATCTCGGAGATAAATTAGTACGAAGCCATCTACTGGCTGATGTCAAATCTACATGGTTACCCAAGCCTCCTATAGGAACTTATAGATGTGGTCACTGCAAACAATGTGGTGTGGTGGAAAGATCTAAAGGGTTTGCGTCTATGCTTTTACCAAACGGTTTGTGTTTCCGCATTCCCGTTTTGCGCTCCGATTGGCCACGCACGTTTCTGGTCATGTGACATGTGCGCCCAATCGCATGACGAGCAGTGTCTTAGCCCATTTCCGCGTCGAACAGCCTGCAAACAACCTAACGCCTAGTTTATCACTGGTTAAGCTTAGGCGACTCTTTCGCAGTTGGTTAAGGTTAGAGTTTGGAATCAGGGCTGGCGTTCTATCGCCATGCTCTAAGACAAACTAACCATAACCAACTTCGAAAGAGCGCCTAAGCTTAACCGTCCAAAGAACTTGCTGTCACACGATTGGGCGCACATGTCACATGACCAGAAACGTCAGTGGCCAATCAGATTCGCAAAACGCACGAACCATTTGGTAAAAGTAATGAGGCAAAGGGTTTACCCACCCAGTTACCAAACAGACATATACATCTAACAGCTTCATTAATTGTCAAACTACACATGTTATTTATATACTGTCCTGTTCTAAATGTCTCTTTTTATGTTGGTCGTACGAAACGCCACCTACTTGATCGACTGGCTGATCATAAATATGCTATTAAAACAAACAATATGGATTATGCGATGGCTAAACATCTTCAAGATGCTCACCAAAGTGCCTCTGTTTTGTTTACAGCTATCGGTATTGACAGTGTTCCGCTCACTTCTAGGGGAGGAGATAGACAGAGAACATTAAACCAGAAAGAAAGCCGCTGGATCGATAGACTACAGGCCACCTCACTCCCAGGTTTAAATGACTCCATAGACATGGTGTCATTTCTATAGGCTAAGTAGGACACTTTATTATTTAGTATTTTTGTAATTTTTGCATTGTTCATTATTATTTTTGCATTGCTCATTGATAGACTACAGGCCACCTCATTCCCAGGTTTAAATGACTCCATAGACATGGTGTCATTTCTATAGGCCAAGTAGGTTACTTTATTATATAGTATTTCTTGTATTTTTTTTGCATTGCTCATTGCTCTTACTCTTGATATTTTCTTTATTATTTTTTTCTATTCTATGTTTGATTTGACTAATTTCCTTATGTTGATTTAATACTTTGAGTGTGTATACAGTATATACACATATATAATGTATTCATCTTTTATTTGATATATATTTAGTATTATTGTATATTCCTTTTTTTGACATAGCCTACCAAATTTAACTGCCAGAAGACGAGTTTAGGCGTCCTTCCCCGCCATGCTCAAGTTGCCGAAGACGCCGTAACTCGTCTTTGATATCAATATTTCAAAAATCTGTGATCGGATTCATATTTCCCATCCGCTGACCTGAGACCCACCAAAAAGCCCCACTGAACCCTCTAGCGGTTCAAGAGCGCCATCTGGTGGGCGATCGGCGCAATCGCCAAACAGGAAGTTACTTGGACGATGTGCTGTTCACCCATATTACTTCCGGGCACTTGGTATAGGTTCCGGCACTCTAGCTCGTCACAATACATAGCGATCCGTTGACAATAACTCGATAAACAACATGATTTGGACGTATATACTATTATACAAGCTGGAAATGGACCGGATATTTTTACATCCCATAATGGAAAACTGTCTACCCCACGCTGATCGCCCAACGGCCCGCGGAGACTGGGGTGAGTTTTAGCGTGTAATATTTCCGTGTTCGACACTAACTGCTATGATGAACATTTGACCCACATTAGATGAATGGTATAACGCTGCCCACGGAATTATAAACGCCCCCTCGCCCATCCGGTCAACATCAGATGACGTGTAGTAACTTCCAGAAGTCCGTCCAGTTGGATTTTTTTATATCGCGCCGATTGCTATCAAACTGTATTTGATCATCAATATAATGCATTTGGGGCTATAAATCACGTTCTGGAGAAAGCTGCAGAAAGAGATGAAAACATACTTATACTTTAGATCATATTTTAGTATGAATATGTGAATGAAAAAGTTTAACGTTCATACACCCTGAACAATACATATAGGACATTGAATGGGCCCTAATAATGGCAATTTAGCAATAGAATTTAAAAAGTTATAGCCCTGCAAAGGGGAACTTCTCCATAGACAAATAGAGCTGGCAACCTATGGTATATCATGAATTTAGCCTTAGGCAATCAAAGTGTTAAGTGGATTGTGTCTTTGCTGACCCCTTCTAACTATGTGCCTCCATTCGTTTAGCACCAGCTGTCTCTCATTGTAATTAGACTCTCCCAGAGTCCTGGGCCCTCATTTATCAACAATGCGTAGAAAGGCTTCTATTTCCGTTCCTACGCACGGAATTTAGAATGTGTGTACGCACACGGGTCCTACGCTCCTCCGTGTTGATAAATACAATTTGTTCTTACCGTCAATGCTCGTGCATGATTATCCATATTTGGTAATGAAACACCCCCATGGGATGTGAAATAATGGACTAACCCGAGCGAACTCTGAGAAACTTCACTGAGAGGGAGATTGTTCACGGAGGTCTAAGCAAATAATTTAACGCACTGTCGAACCAAGAAGACACAACGCGTGTTATGGGAGAAATACGCGACAGGCTGGCGGACTTGTACACAGTGATGTCAGATATCAACGACTCCCTAAGACCATTGCTGCAATTCTGCCTGGACAGCTCAAAATACTAATAAAGACCGTTGACCACTGTTTGGCGTTGGTGTCAAACTGTCAATGTCATTATAACCATGCTGGAATATGAATGCCTTTATTCGTTTCGTTCGATTGGCTACCGGTTATAATATGATTTGTAGAGGCATACAATCTATTTTGTTGTCGGTATTAGGTATAGCCTATATAAATTAGATATGCATAGCCTACATTATGCAACAGTAATTTGCACATAACGCAGCATGGCACAGACATGTCACACGAAGCCCCGCGAAGCCTGCATACAGTAAACTAACTTGATCGTTAATATAACTGTTGTCCTTGTATCTTTACGCTTATGAAAACATTTAATAATATTTATAGGCTATAGGCCCTCGTTTGGCCATAATAGCCTATTCTCAAATGGCTAAATCTCCTCGCTGACGGACCCATGTATAGCCTATATCATATTCATACATGTCTCCAGGGAATCGTGGGGCTCGGAAAGGGAACCCCTGCTATAGCCTATCCTTTATAATGTTATGGGCTATTTTATTTACAGTTGACTGTATCAGCCTACCCAGCATGTAATACGTTCTTTGTTAGAACTCAACTTATATTCAAAAGGCTTTGACACAAAATGAAATAAGTGGAACCTCGAAGCTGCAAGCAGAATACAAGCCATATATCACCCACACGATACATGCTACCTGTATCCAGAGCATGTATGCTTTTCATTCATTTAAGACACATTTATTGCAAGGGTTTTGTAATACACAAACTCGTTCTCGTTCTCGTTGCAATGCGTTTTTAATTCTTTCTTATACAGTAGGAAGGGGGAAGAACACTATATCGTGGGTGTTCATATGACCCGTATTCTGCCCACAGCCCCAAAGTTCCACCCACCTCGCCCAACAATGGCAATGGTGAAGTGGACTAAGCCGAGCGAAGCGTGTTATGGGAGAAATACGCGACAGGCTGACAGAGACATGTACACGTACGGTGATGTCGGATATATCTATTAACCATTGCTGCCTGGGCAGCGCAAACACGAATAAAGACCGTGCTGGAATATGACTGCCTTTTCCCGTTTCGTTCGATTAATACCCAGGGATTAAAGTTCTCCTCAATTTGATTCCAAATCGCGATGGATTTTCCGTCAATTTTCTACCTGCATATGATTTGTAGAGGCATACAATCTATTTTGAATAAAGCATTATCGGAATTCACCAATCTCATATTTATACTGAATATCGGCCGATACCGATCGCTGGCCGATAGATCAGGGCATCCCTAATTCTAACCAACAAATTGAAGTAGAGAGCATTTCGTTGTGAACAAATCTTATTTGGAAACATGACACAAAATAATAGTATTTTGCATTTAATTTGAAACAATATTTAATCGCGTTTGGAGGTGGGTGTTTTGAGTCTGCCCCCCCGTGCCAAACAAGCAGGCAAACCTCTTGTTCGCGCGTGAGCGCGTTATAATTACACTACTGTCGCTATTTTACAATAAACTATAATGAATTACGGGTGATACAAAACACGCGCCAGTGTTGGAAGTAATGCACGGAAGCTTATTTCCGCGTTGCAATATTAATATTCTACCACCGGGCGCCAGATACGCACGGTCGGAGCTGTGCGTAAATATACGCACAAAGTCAAGCACACATTCAAATTGATAAGTCACACACTTTGCTTAGAAATGATCGTACACACGGGTTACGCACATATCTGTGCGTACGCACCATTGATAAATGAGGGCCCTGGATTCTCTATATTAGTCAGTTTTGTTTGGTCTATACCCTGATGAAGGCCCTATGTAAGCCGAAACATGTTGGTTTCTTTTAAATGATCTAAATAATGTGAGCCATTAAATAAAGGCTTTTTAAAATTTGTAGAGCTGCCTTGGACTGTAACTTTCTTTTATAACTATAGAATATCAGGCCTATAAATTACCTTATTATGGCCAAGTCATACATCTATGGATCGGGCCAAATCTCCTCTTTCCAATGGCAGAGTTCAACCTGGATTTAGTACCACCAGGCTTGTATAAGTGGAGCAATCTTCCTTTTACTTGGGTATGTACTTTTAGGCAAATTTAGAGAGTCTGGCTTAAGAGGTTAAAGTCAACACTTATAAAGTCATAATGTTTACAGATTAAAGTCAACATTTCCATACTTGTTTCCATGCAGTCCAAACAGCTCTGCTCCTGGTCCAGCTGTGGCGGTTTCATGCAGTCCACCAAAGAGACAGACAGTTCTCTCAAACCACGGTGTGAGAAGCTAGGGGTGGTCATATTCAGTCTTGGGGGAAAGTAAGGAAAGAAATATCAGTACATTGTACATTCATCCTAACAAACAAAAGGTCTAACTTTTCAGTTGAAATTCATCAGGAACACAGAAAGCCAAGCAAGAACCATCAGTCCTTAACCAGCTATACATGTAGCTCTATTTTCCTAGGCTAACAAATTGGAAAGGAAGGAAAATGCTGACAGGAAGATTTTCATAAGAACTGAAAAACACATGGGTGTAGACAGATGCACTGCTATAGTTCTGATCTATGAATATAAGCCTATGATATTGCATTTAATTTGATGGCCAAAACATCTGATTGGTTATTGATGCAGGCAGCTGTTGTGTTTGTCTCCAAAGTGGTGTTTCCAGGGTCGCATTGGAAAAACTAAGAACACGTCCTTGTCAGAAAGTACACTAAATTAAATGAAAATACAACTAAATGCAATATCGTGGCCATCTACAGAAGATTGAAAAATAATTGTTTGGTAAACTGTAAATAATACAACTTTACCATGGACTCCTAAACCAAGCTAAACTAGGATAATGTATGTCAGATAAACAGATGAGAAACACTGCTAAGCTAATGTTAGTTCTGGATTTTGCTTAATTTTGATTAATATCTGAGGCTGCCGCGGCTACGAAAACAATTGAAAGTTTGAAACCTCAATGCTTTAGTAGTTTAGTGGGGGGGGGAAAGGGTTCACTCACTGTCATTTATATGGATTATTATAAGGCAAGCCATTAATCCTTTGTTCTGTAAAATGACTGTTTGTTACTGTGTGGAACTTGTTTCAGTAGCTTATTTATTTGTTTTTGATACTGTGAGGAATGCACTTTTTCAGTTTGTTTACATAGAGACATATCTGATTGTCCGATTTTACCTGCCAGTATTGAATTTGAATCCCAGGCTTATGCAAAGATTTGCAACAGTTCTAGAGGCCTTGATTTTATTTTTACATCACTGAGTGATGAACCTCACTATGGCAATTGGCAAATGTTTACATTTTGCAATGTTATGTTTACAAGTTATTGACAGGATGTCAAATACTTTTTGGTTTATTTAATTCTTTTTGAGGCGTGCTGTCCTATAAATGCCAAGTAATAGTTGTTTAATGGACCAAGACCACAACAGTCTCCTCTCCTATAGCGTCAAATGTTTTATCTGCTGACAAAGCACAATACCTGTTGGTTTTTAGTTCACTCATTGTTCAGGGAAACACATTGTTAATGACATTGACGGATTGTGAATTCTGTGATTAAAATTATATTTATTTGGAATAATAAATATGGTCACTTTATTTGAAGAGTCAAAACTGCTGTCTTGGCTTTGTTTTGTTCATAGTAGTAACGCTCATGTCATGATAAATCTGGTTAGGTCAAAACTACAGGAATACACATTCTTTAAATAATAATAATAATAATACAATAACTATATACGTATATATATATCGGTTATCGGTATCGACATTGAGGAGCAGAAAGTTATCGATATCAAAAAATCAATATCGTGCAACCCTAATAATAACACTAATATAAAACAGCCATGGATGGTCACCACAGATAATCCAATATCAGTTGGATAACAGATTTCTACCACTATTGAACAAGCCCATCCGGATTATCTGTGGTGACCATCCATGGCTGTTCAGATCCTCCTCACCCCCACCCCACCTACCAACCTCCTCCAATGTACAGTTTCTTCATCAAATGTATATACTCTCTTTTTTAGACTCTTTTTGTATCACAAACAGTACTGTATTTGTAAATCTGGTATGTCATAAATGTATAGATGTAGCAGTACTGTCTATCTGTATGTCATGTATGTCATATATGTTATGATGAATTGAAAATGGGGGACTGTTGCGGCAGTAGACTGTCATAGACAGGTAGTGCCGAGGGGCTGAGTGGAGGAGTTCAAACAATTGACGCGCACAGTGAAATAACTCCGTTCCACGTCCAGGAAATACTTTAAGCTTTTATTCTTCGCTTCATGAGACAAACAAAATACGATTTGCGATTTGCGTTATTGCGGTCAAAAGAAAATATGCTCTCCTAACTCCCACCCCCTCTCTCCGTGAACTGTCAACCTCTGTGAACTGTCAAACACCGAGAACTGTCACACGTGAAAAGGTGAATGAAATTCCATAAACACTCCCATTAGCGCCACACCCCCGTGAGCACGCCCACCACCTAAAGTGACAGTACAACTAATAATACAACACAAATAGAATACTGAATCATAATAAAGAGACCTCCATTACGGCGCCTACAGGGACCCTGATGTAAACAAGACGAAAGTCTTTCTCTGGTCTGCATCCCCATAACAATTGTTTGTATTGAGCTGTACTGTATTGTACCTAGGGATGGGTACCGTTCACATTTGAACCGACACCTGTGAATCGATACCAGTACTTTTTTCTGTACTTTAGTCTCTAAAGATGTAATCTACCTACCTCAGTTGTAAAAAAAAATTCAAAACTTAATATCTAATAAATAAATAATGTATTATTATTACTTTATTATTATTTACATCTTACCGATGTAAAGCACTTTGAACTGCAATCCCCTGTATGAAAGGTTTGTTATTTATTTATTTAGAACATATATATATATATATATATATTTTTGATTTGATTTGAAATCTTTATTTCGAACATGCAATGAATACAAACAAACAACAAAAGCAAAACACAACTCAATCTACATGTTCGAAAAGGAGTAGGAAGAGGTATACACTTATTTAATCCTACCCCTTTTCCACTACTCAAATGAGTGTACTATTTTAAAACATAAAAAAGAAAAAAGAATATATATATATATATATGCGAAACAAAAAAACAAAAACTATACATGTAAAACATGAAAGAAGTAAAATAAAAATTTATATATATACACAGTCACACATATCTTTAAATAAATGTTATGTTTATTTAGAAAATATGTTTATTTAACAAATTAACTAAAAAAACGATATATTTAAATACAAAATAAATAAAGGTATTGTATTTTACAAAATAACAAGTATAAAACAAGGGTAAACAAACCACTCTAGCAGCAATGAACTATTCTGCTGATCAAAAAATTGTCAAATACACATCTATATATTTGAATAACAAATAAAAGAAAGTATTTTACAACTGATTAAACAAGCAAACAATCTAGCAGCAATGAACTACTCTGCTGCTGATTGAGTATTCTAGCAGTTCTTTTCGCTCGCTTTGGAGAAGACACGCTCTGCAGTGTGTTTGGTCTTACATAACAGCCTGTGGCTTGTTTACCGACATCACATCCGCTACTCTTCTGTCTACTCTTAGCCTACGGAGCTAGCGTTATGTCCGACGATTAGCGAAACGTTAGCTTAATAAAGTTACAAATATGTGAAACTATATGGAAGGAGTAAGCCGACCGATAAAAATAAAACCCACGCGGCAGCGCGAGCACATAATAAAATAAAGGAGTGGAAGTTTGGAGATAGTAGCAGAGAGCAAGAGCAGAGGTGTAAAACTGAGCTACACTTTCTAACAACCTGCCCACTGTACCAAGAAAGATATCAGAGACATAACAACCTGCCCACTGTACCAAGATATCAGAGACAAGTATAGTCCCCATGAATTGCAAACACCCAAAGAGAGTTTGAAAACATGTATTGTGCCATTGACATTAACACTTTGGTTGCCTTGGGTTAAATTAATGATATACCATAGATTGCCAGCGCTATTTGTCTATGGAGAAAGTCCCCTTCTTTGCAGGGCTATAACTTTTTAAATTCTATTGCTACATTGCCATTATTAGGGCCCATTCAAAGTCCTATATGTATTGTTCATTGTGTAGCAACGTTAAACTTTTTCATTCACATATTCATAGTAAAGTATGGTCTAATGTATAAGTATGTTTTCATCTCTTTCTGCAGCTTTCTCCAGAACGTGATATATAGCCCCAAATGCATTATATTGATGATGAAATACAGTTTGATGGCAATCAGCGCGATATAAAAAATTCCAACTAGACGTACTTCTAGAAGTTACTACACGTCATCTGATGTTGACCGGATGGGCGAGGGGGCGTTTATAATTCCGTGGGCAGCGTTATACCAATCATCTAATGTGGGTCAAATGTTGATAATAGCAGTTAGTATCTAAGACGGTAACGTTACACGCTAAAACTCACCCCAGTCTCCGCGCGCCGTTGGGCGATCATCGTCGAGTAGAAATTTTATCACTATGGGATATATTTTTACCCGGTGCATCTCCAGCTTGTATAATGGTATATACGTCCAAATCATGTTGTTTATCGAGTTATTGCCAATCGATCACCGTGTAGCGTGACGAGCCAGAGTCCCATGAACCATAGCGAGCGCCCGGAAGTACTACGGTCGTCATGACAACCTCTATTCAACATCCTGTGTGGCGATTGCGCCGATCGGCCACCAGATGGCGCTCCTGAACCGCCAGAGAGCTCAGTGGGTCCTGCTGGTGGATCTCAGGCCAGCGGAGGGGGAATATGAATCCGATCGCAGATTTTTGAAATATTGATATAAGGACGCTGTACAGCGTCCCCCGGCAACTTTAGCATGGCCAGCAAAGACGTGAAAAGACGTGTCCCGGCAGTCAAAGTGTTAACGTGCGGTTTCGTTTTGCGGTAAACAAAACGTGACGTCATCGGACTTTTTTTCTTTTCTTTCTCATAACCGAAAGTAGGCACTGTTGGATCTCACGTGAATCGATACTCTGTAGTACCGACGTGTTTCGGTAGGTACCTTTAAAAGTACCGAATTCGGTACCCATCCCTAGTAATCGATTACTCGCGCCTATTCCAAGTTGGCACCTTGCACGGTTCCCTCCGCCGTCTGTGTGTGAATGTGTGAGTGAATGGGTGAAGGTGAGGCATAAGTTGTAAAGCACTTTGGATATAAAAGCTGTTATATAAATAGAGTCCATTTACCATTAGCTGCGCTGTCACTCATTCTACACAGAAATACCCCAACAAACGCACGACAGGTAGGAAAATACGACAGGAATTAAATGTAAACCCAGTAGGTAAAATTCACCTGCAGGTGACTTGCTTAATCCTCCCTGTGTCCGTCTCTCTCCACTGGTGAGCGTTGTGGGCCTGTGTGTGATGGAGCAGGTGAGCTGGTGGAGTGAATGACTGATGTGGAGGTTTCCAGGGGTTAAGAGCTGGCTTCCCCTGGCTCCTGTGGGATTTATTCAATAACAGGTAGGGGTTATTAAGTCAAACGGATTAATACAATGGTGAGTGAGAAATCTTCTTAGGGACCTGCACTGGCTCCGCATTGCTGCACGAATCCGCTTCAAAGCCCTCGACCTGGCATACCGCGCGGCAAAGGGAACCGCTCCCGCCCAGGGTATCTGCAGGTTTAGCCCAGTCAGATTTAAGGCTTTTTAAGACTTTTTAATGCCACTCAGAATTAAATTTAATACCAATTTCACAATAACAAAATGGCAAAAATCATGCAACGACACCAATTAGTTTAAGTTTAGGGACACGTTGGTCCAAAGATGTTTATTAAAAAATAACTTTGAAACTTAAAAATCTTGAACTCAAAGGAGTAACTGGATTGGATGAATTTCAACAAAGGGGTGACCAAACATAAATAGCAAATATAGCTATACAAAATATACCAGGGGCCAAGCAGCAAGTGCAACAGCCACATTTCCGTCAGAACACATACTACCATAGGACTGATACCTGTAAGAACACATGATTATCACCATAGGACTGATACCTGTCAGAACACATAACTATTACCACCCTCCCCAGGGTATCAAAAAAGTCAACCAACAAACTAGATTCTTGTGCCGGATCTCCTCTCTGGTAAACAGGAATACCCTGAAGACTCTAACAGGAGCACTCATTCAAGGGTACTACGACTATGCTTGCACCTCATGGTACCAAAGCACCTCAAAGGCCCTAAAAACAAGATTACAAACATCACAAAACAAACTGGTCAGACTACTGCTTAACCTCACTCCTAAAACCCACTTTACCCCTGCCCACATTCAAAACCGCTCTTAAAGAGCACCTACGGGAGGCTGCAATTAGAAACTGGGCACCGTAAATGTCCAACGCCCCCCCCCCCCCCCCCCCCCCCTAATGTACAGTCTCCTCCCCATCATATGTATATATTTTCTGTTAGGATCTCTGGGTAACAGTACTGTATATTTGCATATGTCACAAATGTAACAGTACAGTTACTATGAATTGAAAATGGGGGACCCTGATGTAAACAAGACGAAAGTCTCTCTGGTCTGCATCCCCTTAACAATTGTGTGTATTGATCTGTTATCTGTTAATAAAGTTTTTCATTTATTCATCCAGTCGTTTTGTTTTTGTGGTTTGGTTGAATGAATGAAAACTTTGTTTAACAGATTGCAGAATGGGTACAATACAGTACGGCTCAATACACACAATTGTTAAGATGATGCAGACCAGAGAAAGACTTTAGTCTTGTTTACATCAGGGTCCCCCATTTTCAATTCATAGTGACATTTATGACACTCAACATACATGACATTTATGGCATAGGGACATACAGGTATATGGTACTGTTACATTTGTGACATATAAGATATGCAAATATACAGTACTGTTACCCATAGATCCTAACATACATATGATGGGAGGATACTGTACATTAGGAGGGGGTGGGTGGGAGGAAAAAATACATAGTGGGTGATTCATCGAACATAAACACAAACGTGTCCTTGTTTACATCCGTGAATAGATTATTTTCAAGTTAAGACCTCAGCTTCAAGTGTTGGCGTGGAGCCGCATGTTATCCAGACTTCTGTTGGTGCAGATGTTATAGTCCTACCTGAGATGGCGGGGCCGAAAAGAAATTCGAAATAGTAGTTTGCAGGCGCCGTTTTTGCAGAGGTACGCTTAGCGCTGCTCAGCATGTGCGACTCGACTGCTCTTTTTTTGTTGTTGCAGCAGGCCTCGTAATGGTCTTTGACTGGGACCAACCATGGCGCAAACAGTGGATTGTCAAGCCAGTTCTCGTTAAATTGGCACTTTCCCATATTAACGAGTGCAAATGCTAAACTAAACGTAACTTTATCGCTTCCGCTTCGCCTTGCTAACGTTAGCTAGACTACACTGAAATTGTTCCCGGCCAACATAAGGACCCGTGTTGGTTCCGCCCCATTCCGGTCTGCGTGATGCTACAACGCGGTCAATAAAAACTCCCGACTTTATCTCCCGTTAACCGTACTTCCCCAGATTTCATAATAAAACATGACATGGCATTTTATCTTTCCTTTCTATGGCATTTTTAAGACCTCTGAAAATGGATTTAAGACATTTTAAGACAAACTAAGGCCTTAATTATTGATAAACCAATTTAAGACTTTTTAAGACTTTTTAAGGATCCGCGGACACCCTGCCCGCCTACCTCCGGTCAATGGTCCCTAACTACACACCCTCAAGACCCCTACGCTCTGCATCTTCTGGCCGCCTCAGACCTACTCCTATCCGAGCTCCGGGAGGGTCATCAAAGATAAGTCGCCTATTCTCAGTCCTTGCCCCACAATGGTGGAATGAACTACCCACCCCAGTTAGGACTGCCGAAACCCGTCCAATCTTTCGTCGTGGACTAAAGACGAACTTCTTCAACCATTATCTGAAAAATAAATAAATCAAATACAAAAAAATATCTACCGTACTTTTCGGACTATAAGCCGCGGCTTTTTCCCCCATTTTTCGACCCTGCGGCTTATATAACGGTGCGGCTTATATGTGACTCGACGTGACCAAACCCGAAAATGTAAAAATCTAAATATTGCTTTTTTGACGGCATTGAAATGTTATTTATCTGTTCCCTTATTTGCTAAACTTAATACAACTTGTAAATGGGTTAATTCTTGTTATTTGTCCGACAGTATTGTGTCCCAATGCTAATTACATATGGTAATTAAACATTAAAACACCTGCGGCTTATAGTCCAGTGCGGCTTATATATGTACACATCATTCAATTTAGCTGCTGCGGCTTATAGTCAGGTGCGACTTATAGTGCGAAAAGTACGGTAATCCTAACTAACCTTACTGTCATGCACTTGTCCTAATAAACTAACCTACACTGTAGCACTCAACACTTTGATGAACATTGTTACTCAGCTGAGTTGTACCCTTCCTGATGACTTGTCGTACAGAACTTGTAAGTCGCTTTGGATAAAAGCGTCAGCTAAATGACTAAATGTAAATGTAAATGTAAAGCAATACTACATGAGGATCAAAGGAAATCCAACCACAAGGCTGTCTACTGTCCACCTACCGGCAGCGGTCTCTGTAGGCGCACACCCCTCTCTGGTAGAACTTGCAGATGGTGGACGGCTTGCTGTTGGCCAGGTCATGAGAGAACATGCACCTGTTCCCCTCCCGACACACGCCGTGGATTAAGTACCTATCGGAGCCACACGGATGATCTCGTCAATGAATGGAAAATGCTTTTCTTATGATTTTATATATAATAATAATAATAATAATAAACTTTAATAATAATAAACTTTATTTGTATAGCACTTTTCATACGGAAGTTGCAGTTCAAAATGCTTCACAACAGTAAAAAACAAAATACAGGCATAAGCGAGCATAAAAAAAAAATATAGAGGTAGCAAGGTAAGGTAAATCAGTGTCTCACATTAGGATCTAGCATCCCAATAGGCCTTTCTGTTTACAGTTTCATTCAGTAATGCAAATAATAAAAATAGAATAGACAGAGTAAAAACAAAGTGCGGTTGGATTCAGTTTAAAAACAGGCTACATACAACAGGGTATTTAACAGATCAGTGCATCAGTAAGAAGTAAAAAAGTGTGATAAAATAGTTACATTTTGAATTACAACAGAGCAGTGCTCTTAAAATTACAGTGCATAGAGCCGACACATGAATATGATAGGAAGTGTAGGTAGGGTAAGAATAGTGCAGGTAAAGTACAATTTGTGTCAGGATATCCCTGATGTTTCATTTAAATGGCTGAGCAAAGAGATCGGTTTTAAGCTGTCTTTTGAAGATGTCTAGCGAGTTGGCTTCCCTGATGTTTTGGGGTAGTTTGTTCCATAGTTTTGGGGCATAGTTGATAAAGGCTGCATTACCGATCCTCTTTTGACTGTTTCTGGGAGCCTCTAGTAGTCCAGCAGCTGATGATCGCAGTGTTCTTGCTGGCCTGTAATTTATTAGAGTGTTGGCGATGTAGCTAGGTCCCTGTCCATTTAGAGCTTTGTATGTAAGGAGAAGGACCTTGAAGTCAATTCTAAATGTTACAGGAAGCCAGTGTATAGCAGCTAAGACTGGACTAATGTGCTCTCTCCTTTTGGTTCTAGTAAGCAGTCGGGCTGCAGAGTTTTGGATTAGCTGAAGCCTCTCTGTGGTTTTCTTATGGAGACCTGTAAAAAGTGCATTACAGTAGTCTAACCGGCTAGATATGAATGCATGAATTAGCTTCTCAGCATCGTTTTGATTAATAAATGGTCGTACATTTGCAGATGGAAGAACGATGTTTTGGTCACTTTGTTAATATGAGAATTGAAGTTCAGTTCTGAATCTATGATAACCCAGAGACTTGTGACCTCAGATTTGATCCAAGGGGTTAGTCCTCCCAGGTTCTATATAAGGGAGAAACATAGAACATCGGCCTCCAAAGAGTTGCTGAATTGTTTCCCCTCACTAGTTGTTTGCAGTCCGTGCACCTAGGTTGAAGGACGAAGTCGTGACAGACGGTTTGTTTCTCTTAGTTATTTTATATTCTTTGTACCTCCGATTGTTCTCAATGTAATCTCCATGCATAATAATGGTGTGAGCATTTAATTACAGTTATACCTATGCATGATGCCGGATTTCCCCATGGGGATAATAATAATAATAATAATAATAATAATAATAATAATAATAATAATAATAATAATAATAATAATAATAATAATAATAATAATAATAATAATAATAATAATAATAATAATAATAATAATAATAAATAATAATAATAAACTATTTGTATAGCACCTTTCATACAGAGACTGCAGCTCAAAGTGCTTCACAACAGAAAAAAGACAGGCGTAAAATGAACACATGCAGACATAAAATCAACATGTTTCACATTAATAATAATAATAACTTTATTTGTATAGCACTTTTCATACAGAGGTTGCAGTTCAAAGTGCTTCACAACAGTAAAAAATACAGGCATAAGCGAGCATAAAAAGATAGACAGGTAGAATCACAGTGTTTCACATTAGGATCTAGCATCCCAATAGGCTCTCCGCTTACAGTTTTCAGTAACACAAATAGTAAAAATAGTTTAAAATGATTCAGTTTAAAAATAGTAAAATAAAAATAAAATAAAATAAAATAAAAATTATAAAATAGAACGGACATAAAAAATACAGGCATGAGCGAGCATAGCAAGATATGGCAATTGACAACAATGCATAAAGTTTACAGACAATCCATGCTGATTGATCTGCCATAAGCAAGTGAAAGTTTACAGACAATCCATGCTGATTGATCTGCCATAAGCAAGTGAAGATTACAGTCTGTTCTAACAAACCAAACTGCCATGTATTAAAGTTTACAGACAATCCATGCTGATTGATCTGCCATAAGCATAAGATTACAGTCTGTTCTAACAAACCAAACTGCCATGTATTAAAGTTTACAGACAATCCATGCTGATTGATCTGCCATAAGCATAGTGTTTCTACTAACAGCCAGGACACAGTTAACCTGGTTCTACTACAGCCAGGACACAGTTAACCTGGTTCTACAACAGCCAGGACACAGTTAACCTGGTTCTACTACAGCCAGGACACAGTTAACCTGGTTCACATTAGGATCTAGCATCCTAATAGGCTATTCAGTAATTAAAAAGTGCTACTACAGCCAGGACACAGTTAACCTGGTTCTACAATGCTACAGCCAGGACACAGTTAACCTGGTTCTACAATGCTACAGCCAGGACACAGTTAACCTGGTTCTACTACAGCCAGGACACAGTTAACCTGGTTCTACTACAATGCTACAGCAATGCTACAGCCAGGACACAGTTAACCTGGTTCTACAATGCTACTACAGCCAGGACACAGTTCACCTGGTTCTACTACTACAGCCAGGACACAGTTAACCTGGTTCTACTACAATGCTACAGCACTAACCGACGGACATAAAAATAAAAAAAATAAAATAAAAACAGGCATGAGCGAGCATAGCTAATAATAAGAATAGTTTAAAATGATTCAGTTTAAAAATAGGCATCAGTAAGAAGTAAAAAGTGCAATAACCGACACATGAATTTGATAGGCAGTGTAAAAGAGTAGGCAGGGTAAGAATAAATACAAGTTGTGTCAGGATATCCCTGATGTTTCCTCTTGCCACTAGGTGGTAGCAGATATCTATCAGTGAAATGCCTGAGCAAAGAGATAGGTTTTAAGCTGTCTTTTAAAGATGTCTAGCGAGTTGGCTTCCCTGATGTTTTGGGGTAGTTTGTTCCATAGTTTTGGGGCATAGTTGATAAAGGCTGCATTACCGATCCTCTTTTGACTGCTTCTGGGAGCCTCTAGTAGTCCAGCAGCTGATGATCGCAGTGTTCTTGCTGGTGTGTAATTTATTAGAGTGTTGGCGATGTAGCTAGGTCCCTGTCCATTTAGAGCTTTGTATGTAAGGAGAAGGACCTTAAAGTCAATTCTAAATGTTACAGGAAGCCAGTGTAAAGCGGCTAAGACTGGACTAATGTGCTCTCTCCTTTTGGTTCTAGTTAGCAGTCGGGCTGCAGAGTTTTGGATTAGCTGAAGCCTCTCTGTGGTTTTCTTAGGGAGACCTGTGAAAAGTGCATTACAGTAGTCTAACCGGCTAGATATGAATGCATGAATTAGCTTCTCAGCATCGTTCTGATTAATAAATGGTTGTACTTTTGCTATATTTCTGAGATGGAAGAACGATGTTTTCGTCACTTTGCTAATATGAGAATTGAAGTTCAGTTCTGAATCTATGACAACCCCAAGACTAGTGACCTCAGATTTGATCCAAGGGGTTAGTCCCCCCAGGTTCTTTATTAATGTTTCTTTTTTAGTTTTGGAGCCGATAATTAGAATTTCAGTTTTGTTCTCGTTTAGTTTCAGGAAGTTCTTACTCATCCATTTATTTATTGCCAGTAAGCAGTCTGTAATGGAGCTAATCGCTGTATCATTTGGTTCAGCAGATATGTACAGTTGTGTATCATCCGCATAGCTATGGAAATCTACATTATGTTCTCTGATGATATCACCCAGGGGTAACATGTAAAGGGAGAAGAGTAAAGGACCTAAGCAACTCCCTTGTGCAACTCCATAGTTGTTGTCGTATATATCAGACATGTGATCTCCTAGTTTAACATAGAATTTCCTCCCTCTGATGTATGTTTTAAACCAGCCTAGCACATGGTCTGAGAAACCGACATGGTTTTCAAGACGATCGATTAGAATATCGTGATCGATTGTATCAAATGCTGCACTGAGATCTAACAGGATAAGGATGGAGATCTTATTCTCGTCAGAGTTTAGTCTGAGGTCACTGATTATTTTGGTGAGGGCAGTTTCAGTGCTATGATATTTTCTGAATCCTGACTGAAATTCTTCTAAGATGTTGTTTTCTTCAAGAAAGGAATTTATTTGAACTGAAACTATCTTTTCAAGTACTTTACTAATGAATGGTAGGTTGGATATTGGACGATAATTTGCCATTTCATTACTATCTAAGTTAGGTTTTTTTAGTAATGGTTTTACAACTGCTGTTTTAAAGGCATCCGGGAAAATACCAGTCCTAAGGGAAGTGTTTATGATATCTAGCACAGGGCTTGAAACACTATTAAATACCCGTTTGAAGAAAGCTGTAGGTATAGGGTCAATGTCTGAGGTGGAAGAGTTACATTCTGAGACAGTTTTGCAGAGTACATCTAATGTGATGCATGTGAAACTTCTCATGGTTACATTGCACGGTTTGCCGCAATCAACTTTATTTCCATCATGAGTAATGCTGGCCCTGATCAAGGTTATTTTGTTGTTAAAGAATAGTGCAAGTTCTTCACACTTAACCGTTGATGACTGAGGAGGTGTAGGGGCAGTGTTGAGTAGTACATTAATAGTGGAAAAGAGGATTCTGGAGTTTCCAGCATTTTCTGTAATGATTTTAGAGAAGTAATCTTTCCTTGCTAAGCGGATGGTTTTATTATAAGCAGTTAAAGCATCTTTGTATATATCACAGCATATGGTGGTTTTTGTTTTTCTCCATTTTCGCTCCGCTGCACGACATTTCCTTTTTTCTTCGTTGACCGTATTATAGTTTAACCAGGGCGAGGCTCTAGTTTTCTTCTTTTTCGTTTTTAATGGGGCGATAGAATTTAATATAGATGACATTGCATCATTGAGATTTTCTACCATTTCATTTAGAGAGCTGTCATGATTGTGTGCAGGTTCATGTAGTCTGATAAGATCAATGAACTTTGATTCAGCTTTGTCGTTTAGGAGCCTCTTTTTAACTATGATTTATTTTTTTGCATTTGTTATATGCTGTATTAGGTCAAAGCTATCCAGTAGATTTTTTAGTTCCATAGTTTTGGAGTCTGTTTTCTTATTAAAATGGATGTTCAGGTCTCCATTTAGGATCACCTTATCATATCCGGTAACACATAGTGAGATCAGTTCAGAGAGCTCCTGTATAAATACTGGTGAGTGTCTAGGCGGGCGGTATATTGTGACAATAATAGTTGATTCTGTTTTTAGTTCAATGGCAAGATATTCCATTGACATGAACTCGCCTAGTTCTGTGATTCTAAACAAGAGTTTTGAGGAGAAGATTGCTGCAACTCCTCCGCTCCTTTTATTTTTTCTGGGTATTTGAAAAAAGTTATACAACGGCATGCAAATTTCTCGATTCTGATTGGCCATTCACACGTCTTTATTGGCAACAATCCACGGTCCTGGGCTCAGGACCCGCCCACAACCGAATCACATAACCCTCCCCGGCTCACTCCGGGAGAAAACAAGATCGCGGACAACAAATGGTTATGTTGAAAGCACCATAACGACTAAATATGAAGCGATTCTGTCAAGGGGAATGTGTTAGTCCTTTAAACAATGTTGGATGATGTAATTGATGGGTCTTGACTCAATCTAGAACAAAAGAAAAATCGCGGTTTGATTGATAGATTAATTGATTGATTTACATTTCTTCCTTCCTACTTTCTACTGACTGCAGCGTTCTCTCTCACACTGTCCGACGCTGGCGTACCCACAAACACACACACACACATACACACACACACACACACACACACACATACACACACACACACGCACACACACACACACACTCCTGTCTGCAACAGCGGGGGAGTCAGACTGAGAGAGAAGCAGCGCTGTTTTAAGTGAGCATGGTCTATTGAATTGATTGATTGGTTGATTGCTAATTTTATTACTGTACCCCTGGTTTCCAACTGGTTAAGTTTAGGCTAAAAGAAATAAATTAAAAAATAGGGCGAAGAAAAAGTTTTTTTTCCTATAGGGCAAAGAAAACCTTTTAATTTGTTTTACCTACTTTATATAGAAGCATTTAAGAATGAAGTTCTATGGAAAGTAGGTCTGCATTCCCTTAACAATTGTGTGTATTGAGCCGTACTGTATTGTACCCATTCTGCATCTGGTAATAAAATTTTCAATCAATCATTCCAATAATACACAGTTGGATGTGTTAGTTGGTTGGATGCACTTCAAGCTGCTTCCACATGAGGCAACTTCTCTCAATCATTCCAATAATACACAGTTGGATGTGTTAGTTTGGTTGGATGCACTTCAAGCTGCTTCCACATGGAGGCAACTTGTCTTTTTTGTAGTTGTGGGAACTACTTTTTCTGGCGGATGGTTTTTTCAATAAATCTTCGATTAATGTGTGTTTATTGTATAGAAATAAGGTTGGATGAATCTGGCAGTTGTATAAAAGCTTTACACCACGTGCAGTCGTGATTTGTGACCAATAAACCATGCCTAGGGGGGTCTAACGACCACCCCTAGGCATGGTTTATTGGTCACAAACCACTCCTGCGTGTGATGTAATGCTTAATTATAGTCTGGTGGACAAGCTTCTATCATTATTGATGTAGCTGTGTCATTATTTAGCCATGTCTCTACTAGGCAGATGCAATCTAAGTTATTTTCTTTAATCAGATCATTTACTAAGAAAGTTTTATTATTCAGTGATCTGACATTTAGGAGAGCTAATTTTATTTGTTGGACTTCTTTAGAGGAGGTCTGCTTTGGCTTGACCGTGATGGCCCTGAGGTTAATAGCAGGTAAACGCATTGATGGTGTATATTTTTCACCATGCCATTGGCTGGTTAGGATTACTTGTATGTTTTGAGAGATGGCATGGCAATTGTGCTATTCTGTACCGTACTGACTGTTCTGTGCTTTCGGGGACATTTGATCAGACGAGATGGCCTTGTGTGATATGGGGGGGGACGGGACGTCTTGTGCTGCTGTAATCCGTGGTGAGATTGTGTCCTTCATGATTATCTCTCGTGCTGGTGTGAGCTTAATATTCTTGGAGGCCATCAAGGCATGACGCATGTTTGCTGATAGGAGCTTTGAACCTAAGCGATTTGGGAAGAAGCCATTTCTTTGAAAACGTTCTGGGTTATTCCAGAAAACATTGAAGTTGTCAATGAATTTCAGGTCGTGTACGAGACATGCAGCCCCTAACCATGAATTAAAATTTAGGAGTCGACTGAATGCTTCCTGTCGTCTGCGAAAGCATGCAATTGGTCCACTGATGGACACATCAGTGTTTGTGTACACAGACTGATGTTTGTCTAGTGTGTTCATTAAACGTGTGAAATCGTCTTTCAAAGTCTCTGTGCCAGTCTTCTTTCGCAGGATGTCAAACGATCCAGAGTGAATGACAATTTTTCTTATTCCCGGTCTGATTAGTGTTGGAAGTTTTTCGGCCAGCTCTTTGACAGATGTATTGTCTAGACAGATATTTTCTGTGTTTGCCATCTCCACATACCTTGTTGTGGAATCTCCAATCAGTATACAGTCTATTTTCTGTGTGAGGTTAGCATTTTTCTTTCCAACAGTTTTGGGGCCGTTTGTTTTTGGGCTAGGCCTAGTCTGCCGGTTCTTTCCACAGTCCTGTGGCCTTGGTGAAGCCTCGTTAGCCTTCTCAATAGCCGGCATGTTAACGCTGGTCCCGTACCTTCGGCGTTGGCTACCGCGACGTTCTCGGCGCATGATAGTCTCTTCGTTGTTAGCCGTTCGCTCGGTCTGGGTCGTGTTTGCTAGCCGTGTCGCTAGTGGCTCCGTTTTCCTCGTCGTCTCGTCGTTAGCGTGTGCTCCGATGTGCCGGCTGTTAGCTTCGCTAGCATTAGCGTGAGCTCCGGCATGCCAGCTGTTTGCTTCGCTAGTGTTAGCGTGAGCTCCGGTATTCTTGCTATTAGCGTCGTTAGCGTGAGCTCCGCTTTGCCCGCTGTTTGCTTCGTTAGCGTTGTTAGCCACGCTTCTATGTCTCTTTGCTTTGGGTGTTGATATGCATGTTTCTGAGAGTAGGTTGAAACTATTTCTTGGCGGTACCGGGGGTGAGGTCCTGGTTCGTTTTTTTCTCTTTTTTTCCTTGACGGTGATCCACTGCTTTGGTTTAGGGGGCAGCGACGGCTGCCAGACATTGATCTAGGTCTTATTGGAACCCAAGGAGGACCATACACTACCTGAAGCATACTGCACCTTGTGACACTGTGAATACTGGAATATATATTTCATTTAGTTAGATTTAAATTATAATTATATTGACCAAATTGTTTACACTGCTTCCCCCATGCTCAGTATATTCTTACTGTATTTATTTCTGTATATTTTATTTCATTAAATTTTATTCTATTTTACTCTACTCTTATCCTAGGCAACTTGATTTGATTTGTGTTATTATTCTAATTTGTGACCGGTCCTGTCTAAATGTTTAAATGTTGAGCGATTTGCAGTGTCAAATTTCCCACGGGATAATAAAAGTATTTCTATTCTATTCTATTAGGATCTAACATCCCAACAGGCCATCGTGCTTATGGTTTGATTCAGTTTTAGATAGACAATAATAAAAAGAGTAAGATAAAATAGACAGCGTAAGATAAAATAGACAGAGTAAAATAGTGCAGGATCAATAAAATTATATCTTATCTTATGTTCTCATGTACTCACTCACAGTCAAACACACACCAACAGGTAAAGGACCACGATGAAAAGAAGCTCTTGGGCTTTACTGTGTCCAACAATATGATACCTCCTGGTGAGGCTGCATATATCCATTATCTATGTATGGAACATATTCAGTAGATAATTTAAATTCCATTAAATTTGCCACCCCATCTAAGAGAAATATGTAAATGGGTGAGTACATTAATAGCTTGTAACCAACAACTGTAGTTATCTGATAATATCAGAAATTAAGCAGGAGCATTTGAAAGAAGCACATTAACCACATTGTGGTGAAATAACTCTACAACAAAGGTCCATAATGACAGATCTCCGGATGGTCTGGCTGCACGACGTCGACATGCACTGGAACCAACATCTGACAAGAAATTATTCTACATCAAGGATCACAAATATAATTTTTTCCTAAATTATCTGTATAACTATGTAATTTTGTGCCTTCTGAAACACCCGTCATATGGTTAGGTAGACTGATAATAAACGTGCTGTGGACACTGACCAGAGTAGCAGGCTAGCTAGCAGCTAACCACCAGCTAACCTTAGCATTTAGCTGCGCTGTCGCTTATTCTACACAGAAATACCCCGACAAACACACGACGACAGGCAGGAAAATACATTTAAACTGCAGGAAAACAACAGGAATTAAATGTAAACCCAGTAGGTAAAATTCACCTGCAGGTGACTTGCTTAATCCTCCCTGTGTCCGTCTCTCTCCACTGGTGAGCGTTGTGGGGCTGTGTGTGATGGAGCAGGTGAGCTGGTGGAGTGAATGACTGATGTGGAGGTTTCCAGGGGTTAAGAGCTGGCTTCCCCTGGCTCCTGTGGGATTTATTCAATAACAGGTAGGGGTTATTAAGTCAAACGGATTAATACAATGGTGAGTGAGAAATGTATCTCCACTACAGTAATAAAACACAGTGTGCTCTGATTCAAAGGGGTCTTACGGTGAAGGGAGAGGAATGCATGTACTGACGGTCTCCATAATCAAATACAGACATCATTGTTGATTGCACATTTGGCTTCCAAAAGTGAAAATAAACTATTTGATGTACGGTGTACAGCCTGTTCTACTGCTATGGTGCAATGCTTTATATTGGCCACTAGATGGGAGTAGAGACTGCTGTAAATTATATTTAACTTCAAGACTGTAAATTGCAGTTGAAAAACAGTAATAAATCGCAAAACACTGCAATATGTGGCTGAAAGGGGCACGCCACCAGAAAATAATGTTGATTTATTTTGGACGTAATCACACACATCCAAAATATCTAAATAGTTTTGCATTTCTTTAGTTTGACAGTTATTGAGAGTAAATAAGTTTGAATATGGTCACCAGTGATGTCATCGGGGACATTGAATACTTGTGTTAATTACAGCCAAATGAAACTATAAGGTACCAGTCCCTATAAGACAAGGTATTGCTATTTTTCCATTTACATATAATTTCATTGAGCTGTAATTAACACAAGGATTCAATGTTGCTGATGACATCACTGTTTGCCATATTCAAACACATTTACTCCCCCTTGAGCAAGACACTTAACCCCAAACTGCTGCCAATGAGCAGGCTGGCACTAGGGATGGGCAAGAGTAATATTTTCCCAGATCAAGTACTCGCATGAATTACTAAAAAAATCTATTGGGAGGGCGGCTGGGTGGCGCAGCGGGCAAGGCGCTCACCACTAACGCAGGAGATACTGGTATCGAGCCCAGCTCTCTGCGTTACTTCCGGCTTGGCCGGCCGTCGTACTAACACAATAGACCTATCGCTAAACCACGCCCCAAATAGAATTTGTCCAATCATATCACAGCGAAAATCCCCGCTGGAAGAAAACTCGGACACCACCAGAAATTTGTGGGGCGCATCAAACCAAATGTCTGTGATCGAAACCACTGTGAAGAGTTCAGTTTCTATGTTTATTATCTAGCTAATATATGATGGTGAAACGCTGTGCGTGGGGTACCTGTCATTCGGACACCAGGTACCCTGAAAGACTGGATGGAGGAGTATATTTTGTACCTTTTCCAAAGCCCAAAAGAAAACTCGGCAAATGCAAGCGGTGGATTCTGCTGTGTCGTCGACCACATACACAACTGAATGTGAAGACCATTTCCAAGGACACTTATGTTTGCTCAAAGGTAAGGTCAATTCATAAAGACATAATATTTGATGGCATGTATTAGAAACGTAGACCAAGCTATTAGTTAGCTAACTTTAGCTGCCAACTAGCTAGCTGGTGTTATCCTAGCTAGCTGGCTACAGTGTTATCACCATCAACTTTGCTGTCATTAATTTGCTGTCTGACTTTTCGTCCTCACTAGTTAGCTGGTGTTTTTAGCTAACTTAACGTTTGCTAACTGTCTTTTCCCCTCATAGCACTTCTGCCGGCCTGTGGAGCAGCCTCCCCCAATGGAAGAAGGTGGACAAGAGGAGCGAGATGAACGATTGAGAAATCAACAAGCACAAATCGAATCACTGACGAGTATAAATACTGTTGAGACATAATCAAGTATCAAATAGATTAACACCAGAGGTCTTGCAGCATAGCCGTGTACTAGCCTATTTCAAATATGCCACTGGATTCACTTATGATCAATTCAATAATCTATGTACTGTGTTTAGTATACCTAGCAGTGAAACAGCACAGCAAACTTCAGTCCCATTGACATATAGCAGAAGTGATTGGCAAATTAACACAATGCCCCTGCGTGTGCAGCTCTTGCTTGTTCTTATGAAACGGAGACAAAATCATGATTTAAAAGATTTGGCATTTAGATTTATGATTGATGAACGAAGTGTTGGTACTTTGTTCAATGCATGGGTGGACTACATGTTCACAGTTCTAGCGGAACTACCCGCATGGCCTCATAGAGACATAATAATGGCACAAATGCCAGGAAAGTACAGAGAGGAATTTCCTACAACGATGGCAATATTAGACTGTACAGAGTTAAAAATTCAAACCCCAACTTCACTTGTATTGCAGAGCTAAAGCTCACCTACAAGTCTGCAAACACATTGAAATCCCTCCTAGCATGTGATCCACGAGGTTCTGTAATATTTTGTTGAACTCTTTTCACTGGATCTATGTCTGACAAAGAAATAGTTAGGCAGAGCAACTTTATTAAGCCAATGAAAAATCTGCTTAAACATGGCTATCTGCAGGAAGGGAAAATGACCTACAAGAAATTGGACTTGAAATAAACATCCCACCCTTTGTCAGAGGAAAAAGGCAGATGCCCTCTACAGATGTCTGCCTGACAAAAAAAGTGGCTGCACACAGGATACATGTTGAACGTGCTATATCAAAGATAAAGAAATTAAAAATTGTGTCAGAGAGGATCCCTAACATAAGGTTGACAAACAGCAACCAGATCTGGTATGTTGTTGAGTATGCTGTCTAACTTCCAGCCAAGAATAGCATTACCCGATAGCTCAAGCCACAACCAATGGGGTAGTCCTTTCCATCTACTGCTACCTGTATAGGGGTCTGGTTAACGATGTAGCTTATAGGTGTGCCTCTCATTCCTCTCAGTGTCTTATATATTTCCTCACTGATTCCTGACTCTTTCCTAAAGGCAGAAAGATACATGTTACGGTTAACTGTGTTATGCATAGTATTAACTATTCACTGTAGAAATGTATCGGATGTTGTGCCTAGGCTATTATTCTTTCACATCAAACTGCATGACGGTGCAAACATCTTTTTTCAATAAACTGAATGAGCACCATTTTGCCTTTATTACCAAATGTATCTGTGTTTTTATTGTGCTTTGAAACTACCTGTTAGGAGTGTAGGTGGGGATCACTTTTGCCACCACTGCAGAGGTTATAGGCTGGCCTGCTACCTTCTTCCCTGTGGGTTTATGCCACTGCTGTGGCCGACTTGTACAGGAGGCAGTGTCTTCATTTTGGGCACGAGAAATGTCTAAACTGTACATGAGCCCAATGATGTGTGCACAGTACCCTGGTGCCCTATGGTTTCAACAGAAATGAGAAGGGGAGAAAAGAAATAGGCTACTGTTTGAGAACACTGCTCATACTAGCTGCTACTTGAATATAGCTCCCCAGTGCAGTGGGACTAGGCTACTCATTGAACCTGGTGCAACCTACTTTAATGTAGCCTGCCTGTCACTAACGTTACATAAATGACACAGCTGTCGGGTCTAGCTACTGGCCTACACAGTGGCTTTGACATATGCAAATCCAATGTCTGCCTGACTTTAGCCCTGCCCCACCCACTCAGTATACCGGGTGAGTGAGAGAGCTTGTATACTGCGTTGGACCACTAGCCTAAACTAAAATGTATCAGCAATAGTAGTAATCATGGAGTATCGTCATAGTTCTTGTAATCTTCAATCAAGTCAACTGTAAGTAATGCTTGAGAGTAGCTAGCTAGCTAACGTTATCTATAGCTAATGCTTGCATCACCATGGAGGTCAAAGGTAAATGTGTATCTCATGAACGTACTTTTCCACTGCATATTGTAACCCTCTCTGTCTGCTTCTAGATGAAATATTTGCGTTATCTTTAAAAAAAACAGGTATATTACCTGCTGTGGTAAATCTGACAATTGAACTTGAGCTCCCCCGCGGCCATCGTCAACAGTCATTCACAGTCGACTTTGTTTGTCAGAGTTTTCAAAGGGGGCGTGGCTTAGCGATAGGTCTATTGGCAGTGTTAGAGGGTGGGAAAGCCGGTGGGTGGGTCCTGGCTGTTGAAAACAGCGACTCCTACAGTTCGATCAGGGCGCCTGCTCAGCGAGGAAAGAATCTAAGGGAGGTAGTGTGATCCTTCCACACGTTACACTCTCAGTGAGAGTCCGCGCTGCCAGGTGAAAAGAAGCGGTTGTTTGGCTACACATGTGTCGGAGGAAGCATGCGATAGCCTCCACTCTCCCAGACCGACTGTAGGGGGTAGGTGCGCAACGACCAGGAAGGGGATTGGGAATTGGCATAACGACTAACATTGGGATGGGAGAAAAACGGAGAAAAAAGGAGGGGGAAAAAGAACAAAAAAACAAACAAAGAAAATCTATTGGGTTATCAATGTTTAGAATGCATCTTAAAGCGCATGACAGTAGCAATAACAAGATATTGCGTGGAGTCACACACACTACCGATTTGATTATGTCTCGCTCCGTGGACATAACAATGCACAGCAATATACACAATGAATGCTTAATGCGTATTGTCATTTAAAACAGTCAGTTACCATTTGTAATAATTACATTACCTCCACTCTGTCTGCAGCAGGTCTGTCCATATCAATACTAGCCTATGATCGCTACATATAGTGGGCGAACAAAACAAAGTTTTTCGCGATAAACTTATGTTATCAAGTGTATCATTCCATTTATCATGAATTGAAAATGGGGGACCATGATGTAAACAAGACGAAAGTCTTTCTCTGGTCTGCATCCCCTTAACAGTTGTCTGTATTGAGCCGTACTGTATTGTACCCATTCTGCAATCTGTTAATAAAATGTTCAATCAATCAATCACTCTCATGCTCCACAGCTGACCAGTGTTGTCTTCCTCACTCCTCAAGGGATTTCAGAGCAAGATTTGGCAGCACCATTTCAGTGACACAAACAAGCACTTTGTGATTAAAAACATAATTTTTTAATCGAGCACCCTCAAAAATCACAAGAGTTCAGTTGAAATGGTGAGTTGTACCCATTCTGCAATCGGTTAATAAAATGTTCAATCAATTAATCAACCGTTCGGTAAGAAGCGCTTTCAAAACACCAGGCCACAGCAACAGCAAGCAAGCTGGCACAGTGGCTGAAACGCTCAACAGTTGAGATGTTTGGTCATTATTAGTAACAAGCTGAATAAACGCACATGTCTCTCTCTATACAGAGAGTCGCACCAGTTTCTGAACTAACGTCACATGTTTATTTGAAAACAATTCATAAATAGGCCGAAAAATGACAACGTTTTTTGTGTATTCCAGTAAATGGCCAGTTTCACAGAATCTTTTTTTTTCTGGACATTTCCGTTTTTATACCATTTTGAAAAACGCTAGTTTTTGGAAATGTACAGATGAAAAAACAATCCGTTTCGTTTGACTGCAAGCATGTTGACTGCAAGCAAGTCATTGATAAGCAACGAGCGTATTAGACACATAGCCATAATTTAAGATAGTTTATGCGTTCGCAAATGTGCTCGCCCTCTCATTGAATAGAGCGCTGGCACTCAAGCACTAAATCGTGCACCCCCTGCTGGCACTGAAAGTGTTAACACATTCGCCAAGAACGTCGTAAATCGTTATTGCCCGCCATGCGTTGAATGCCAACAACTAGGCTTGGGCGGTATGACGGTATTACGGTATACCAGGGTATTTAGAAATCCCGACGGTATTGAAAATCAATACCGTCAAAACAGAGTTTTGTTGTAGTGCACACACGCGCCAGCAGAGGGCGAGACCAGTCCTCACTAGTGGAGCGAGCCACGCAGAAGCTGGTTGTCTACACACAGGAGGAGGAGGAGGAGGAGGAGGAGGGGAACCCCGCTTCAGTGGGGGAAATTAAATGAGACACGCTTACTGTTGCTGGTGCTGCGGGCTAACTGGCTATTCTGAGAGCTAACTGTTGTGTATGATCACAGCGGTGTTCACGCTTTACGGTAATGTTGCGACAGTGCTGTGAAAATACCGTAAAGTGTTGTGGTAACGAGAGTGTGTGTTGTTGTGTGTAGGATGCTGCGGGCGAACTGCTACCATTCTGAGAGCTTAACGTTGGCACTAGGATGCTGCGGGCGAACTGCTACCATTCTGAGAGCTAAGGTTAGCACTAGGATGCTGCGGGCGAACTGCTACCACAGGGCTGTACGCTGCGATGATCTCGTCGCAAATTGCCCCTTTAATTGGCCGTTGCGATTGGTAAATAATATTTGGGGGCGGGCTTGCGAGTAGGGATTTCAAGCCTTGCATTCGCATTTCACTCCTAAATGATCCAAGGCGTGTGATGACGCTGAGCACTCAGGTATGATCAGCGGGGAAAATCAACTGAGCACTCACTCTGATAGACTGGCTGTCTGATTTAGCTATGAAGAAAAGTAAAGTTAGTAGTAGGGATGGGAATCGATGGTTCCTAACTGGGTTTTGGCCATATGCTCCCGAAATTCTCCCGCTGTTTGGCTGCTTCTATGTGCAGTGAAAACTACTCTAAATGCTTTATAACCTAGTCATTGATTTAGTTCAGGGTTAGCCGCGGAGCTAACGCTAGCTAACGTGAGCTAATCAAGCTCACAGAGAGAGATAAACAGCTGACAGCAGGTAGTACAGGTACAAATACAATAAAACAAGGGGTGGGGGCTGTTGTGTAAACCTTGTGTCGCGTCAATCTGGTCCACACGTTACTCGTTCATATCTCAGCCCGTGCTGAGATATGCCCATTCCGCGGTCTGTTAATAAAGTTTTCAATCAGACAGATGTATGGAAAGGCTTTTATTATAACATTCGTTGAGGTAAAATCATTATGCCTCATTTAGTCATCCTGCAGAGCACTGGTCTCCTACTCGTGGGCCGCGGGGAGCTAATGTTAGTAGCTTTGTTGTTGTCAACACACAGGGCATTCAGGAAGTCAAAAACGAATGCGCTTGCCGATTGGTGCTAAGAACAGCAGGGCGGGTGCAAGCGTTGTGACGTAATTGGCAGACTCTACTGTCAATCAAAATTATTCTGTTTTCCGTCAGAATGAATGAATGAGAACTTTATTAACAGATTGCATAATGGGTACAATACAGTACAGGAGGATGAAGACCAGAGAAAGACTTTCGGCTTTTTTACATAAGGGTCCTCCATTTTCAATTCATCAAAACATTTAGAGACATACAAATATACAGTAGTTTCATAAAAATGCTAAAATGCTATTGATTGATTGATTGATTGATTGATTTAAAACTTTATTAACATATTGCAGAATGGGTACAGTACAGCTCAATACATACAATTGTTAAGGGGATGCAGACCAGAGAAAGACTTTTGTCTTGTTTACATCAGGGTCCCCCATTTTCAATTCATCATATTTCATATCTAAATCATATAATATCTCATTGCTAAATATATGCAATATATAATCTAATAATCCAATAATCTAAATCTAATATATAATATAAAAATGCTAAATGCATGGGTATTTTATTTTGTCTTTAATGTTAGCTTGCAAACTCATACTGTCTTGGTAAGCCTCATAATGAATTGTTTGGGGTAAAAAAGAAAAACATCGTGATGTGTATCGTGTATCGCCGAAAGGTCAGAAAATATCGTGATATCATATTTAGGCCATATCACCCAGCCCTAGTTGGTTCATTATAAAAGATACAAACCTGACAACAAAAGCACTTAAATGTTAAATAAAAGGACCACAGTAATGAGGCAGGAGGAACATATTTTTTTGCACTATAATGGTAAAATTGTTATTTAAAAATTTGCCCCTAAAACATATTTTTTGCCCCTAAATTTCTAATTTAGGGGCAAGTGTGCCCCTAGTGAAAAAGCTTAGCGTACAGCCCTGTACCATTCTGAGAGCTTAACGTAAGCACTAGGATGCTGCGAGCGAACTGCTACCATTCTGAGAGCTAATGTTAGCACTAGGATGCTGCGGGCGAACTGCTACCATTCTGAGAGCTAAGGTTAGCACTAGGATGCTGTGGGAGAACTGCTACCATTCTGAGAGCTTAACGTTAGCACTAGGATGCTGCGGGAGAACTGCTACCATTCTGAGAGCTTAACGTTAGCACTAGGATGCTGCGGGCGAACTGCTACCATTCTGAGAGCTAAGGTTAGCACTAGGATGCTGCGGGAGAACTGCTACCATTCTGAGAGCTTAACGTTAGCACTAGGATGCTGCGGGCGAACTGCTACCATTCTGAGAGCTTAACGTTAGCACTAGGATGCTGCGGGCGAACTGCTACCATTCTGAGAGCTAACGTTAGCACTAGGATGCTGCGGGAGAACTGCTACCATTCTGAGAGCTTAACGTTAGCACTAGGATGCTGCGGGAGAACTGCTACCATTCTGAGAGCTTAACGTTAGCACTAGGATGCTGCGGGCGAACTGCTACCATTCTGAGAGCTAATGTTAGCACTAGGATGCTGTGGGCGAACTGCTACCATTCTGAGAGCTTAACGTTAGCACTAGGATGCTGCGGGGGAACTGCTACCATTCTGAGAGCTTAACGTTAGCACTAGGATGCTGCGGGCGAACTGCTACCATTCTGAGAGCTAATGTTAGCACTAGGATGCTGCGGGCAAACTGCTACCATTCTGAGAGCTTAACGTTAGCACTAGGATGCTGCGGGAGAACTGCTACCATTCTGAGAGCTTAACGTTAGCACTAGGATGCTGCGGGCGAACTGCTACCATTCTGAGAGCTTAACGTTAGCACTAGGATGCTGCGGGCGAACTGACCATCTCCGTGATTTGTTTACTTGGTAACACGGGTTACCCCCCCCCGCTGATGATAATGAAAGTCATACCGTCATATACCGTATATCGGGGTATTAGGTAATCACGGTATGAAAAAAATGATACCGCCCAAGCCTACCAACAACGTCGTAAAGCGTTATTGGGATCAATATTTCATTTTTTCGCCATGGCATTCATAATTCACCCAGCCTCCCTCCGGACTGCAGTGGCACCCTGTCTGATATTGCAATGCCTCAATACCCCCGTCTGGTGGATGGTCGGGCAAGTTACACTCACGCCAAACTGGAAGTGGCGATCGGTGCGTCGAGAAAATTCCTCCGGCAGAGATATATTGTGGCGTGGATCAATAACACACTCGAGTGCATTTGGATCGCTTTCTAAACGCAATAATCTATATGATTTTGGCGTTTATTGCGTCATACAAACCGGCAATGGATCTAGGAGAGCGACGTCAAATAATTGGGATATTTTTCCTCCAGTCTCATCGGCGAACGGTAAGAGGACACTAACGTTATTTTCAGCCCGATTGTCCATTTCTTTGTTTGCAATCAGTCTGATCAATATCAACCCATACTAAATAGAGCCCAGCTCTCGGCTTTGCTACCAGCTTGGCTGGTCGTTCATACTAATACAATTGGCAGTATTAGGGGGTGGGAAGCTGGTGGGTGGGGATCGGACGTTGTGGACAGCGACTCCTACAGGTCGGGCCTGCGCAGTAGAATCAGGAAGCGACGAGGGCGGCGTGTCCCTCCCACGCAGACCCTCGCCGCTGAGAGATCGCGCTGTGCAGGTGAAAAGATGCGACGGCTGCCTCCTCGAGTACCGGAGGGGATACGTGATGCAAGGCTTCGTCAACATTGCAGCCGGCTTGTGGGAGGCATGGTCTAACAACGTTCGAGACAGGGGAGGGTAGAATTGGACAATGCGAAATTGGGGACGGGAGAAAAATAGAAAAATGGGGAGAAAAAGTTGATCAAAAGAATAAAAAATAAAGCCGTTACTGACGATCAAGGAATTATAAACGACCCCCCCCTTTCCTTCACGCATGATGAAGCATAATGTATACCGATCATATACATTTGAATTTTTTAATATAGCGTGTATAGGAAAGAAACGCCAATCGATAATCTATCATATGCGTCAGGGCCTATAACTAGCGTTTTTGGAATTACAGCAGAAAATCTTAAAAACATACTTATATTCTCGACGGTATTAACACAACAATGTATGAATGAAAAAATATAACGTGCCCACTCCGGAACAATAGATAATCGATGTTGAATGGGCCATAGTAATGCAGATATAGCTATAATATTAAAAAAGTTATAGCCCTGCAAAGAAGGTAAACATCTCCATAGGCTTAGAAGCGGTGGCAGACTGGGTATAATGATGGGCATACTGCGTGGCAATCAATGTGTTATGGTCTGTGCTGACCAGTTGTGCCATGTGTTTCATTCTTTTCTCTCTATCTCTGTCTTCACCTGTTTTTCCTGCAATGTGGTTAACATCATGTCTTGTCCCTATTCCTAAAAAGAACAATGTGCGTAAGAGCCTCACTAACCTGAGACCTATTGCTCTGACATGCCACATTATGAAGTGTTTTGAAAGGGTTGTGCTGGGCCACCTCAGGGAACAGGTGGCACCTTATTTAGAACCCTTTGCAATTTGCATACAGGAAGAGTGTAGGAGTCAACAATGCACTGATTTGTATTTTTCTAGCGCCTTCAGTACAATCCAGCCACATATCCTAGCAAACAAAAATATCCAGTTTAAACTGCATAACTCAACCAGCACCTGGTGCATGAAATACCTTGTTCCTCTGCCTCAGTTTGTTAGGCTGGATGATATAGTATCAGATGCCATCTGGACAAAAACTGGAGCCCCTCAGGGAACAGTTTTGGCTCCCTTCCTCTTTGGTCTTTATACTGCGGACTAGGGCTGTCACTAACGACTATTTTGTTATCGATTAATCAGTTGATTATTTTATCGATTAGTTGATTAATCATTCATTTACCCCAAAAATCTATTTCAATTGAATATTTCAAAATGTTTAATGTGTATCCTCCTTTTTAACTTTAGATTTAAAAAAGACCAGCCAGAGATTATTACCGGCCAATAAATAGCTTTTCAGTATATTTCCATGAATTATTATATGTATTGTGTGTTATCTCTCCACTCCACGCTATGGTAGTGCCAGCACAGGAGATACGATAAACATTTATTTTTTATATATAGACTATATACATATTTAAATCAATATCTTCCTTTTGAATCAAATAGGCTCAGGAATCAGGATTGTTAAAGCTAATTAGCCTAATCCATGTGAAAAAGAATAGCATATAGTAAATGTATGCACACACACACGAGGGAGAATAGCTTATAGGAGACTTAATGTCTGATGTTACAATATTTTTGCTAATGAAGTGAAATATTTATTATCATCAACTATGAAGTTCGTTTTTATAGTCTACATTTTTGCTACTTCATTGATCATCATTGAACGTACAGAGAGAAAGAGAGATGGAGACCTCCCCTTTCCTCACTATTAGAACTCCATGAAACTGATTTAACCTCGACTGCCATAGTAATGGCGAGGATATAAAGCATGTTAACACTTTGATCGCCATGGGTTAAATTCATAATTTACCATCCCTCGCCAGCTCTATTTGTCTATGGAGAAGTTCCCCTTCTTTGCAGGGCTATAACTTTTTTAATTCTATTGCTAAATTGCCATTATTATGGCCCATTCAATGTCCTATATGTATTGTTCAGGGTGTAGCAACGTTAAACTTTTTCATTCACATATTCATACTAAAATATGGTCTAAAGTATGTTTTTATCGTTTTCTGCAGCTTTCTCCAGAACTTGATTTATAGCTCCAAATGCATTATATTGATGATGAAATACAGTTTGATAGCAATCGGCGCGAGATAAAAAATGTCAACTGGACGTGGTTCTAGAAGTTACTACGTGTCATCTGATGATGACCGGATGGGCGGGGGATCGTTTATAATTCCGTGGGCAGCGTTAGATGATTCATCCAGAGTGGGTCATATGTTCATCATAGCAGTTTATATGGAACACGTTAGAATATAACGCTGAATCTTACCGTGGCTTCCTCGCGCCGCTGGCAGATGAGCGTGGAACAGAATTTTTTCTATTATGGGATGGAGAAATGCCCGATCCATTTCCAGGTTGTATAATAGTATATACGTCCAAATCATGTTGTTTTTTCGAGTTATTTGCACCGATCGATGTTCACTATGTCAAGACGGAGTCTCTCTAACGATAGCGAGTGCCCGGACTACATATGGATGAGCACTTCCGGTTCAAAGGCTCATTTCCGGTTGGCAATCTGCCGATCGGCCACCAGATGGCGCTCTTGAACCGCTAGAGAGTTGAGTAGAGCTTTGCAGTGTGTCTCAGGGCTCCGGAGGGGAAATATGATTTCGGTCACAGATTTTTGAAATATTGACATCAAAGACTAGTTACGGCGTCTTCGGCAGAATGAGCATGGCTAGGAATGACGTCTTAACTCGTCCCCGGCGATCATAGTGTTAAAGACGCAATTATTGGACCTGTTGCTCCCAGAGTTTACATAGAAACAGCGCGACTCCCAAGATGAGTTATCACAGGCTGTAGAACGCAGGGAACCTGTTCCACCCCAGGTGAAAATCTGCATAAAATGTATACCTAGGTAAATGGAATATTGCTCCACTTCTACAAGGGCTATTTGCATATTCTTGGTATCTAGGAACATCTATGGACCTCAATGAATGTATTCTCAGTGTCAGAAATATTGTGTCTATTACTAGGCTTGCTAAAATTGTGATGAAACAAAGGAAAATATGAATTATGATTTTTCTTTTCATCTTTGACAGTGAATAAAACCATGATAATAATGACCAAACTTAAAAAACTGCCACTGAGCTCATTCAGTACCCTCTTGAGATCATGTGTACAAAAGATCTAAGGAAATTAATAAAGGGAAGATGATCAAACTGAAGGTTCTATATATACAGTACTGAATTCTCCCATCCGGACCAATGCAATTTGAAATATTATTATAGAATATAGAATATATGCTTATACATTACCTTATTATAGCCAATTCGCACATTTATATATATATACATATAGTATCTTTCAAATGGCCGAGTTCAATTTGGATATAGTATCACCAGGCTTGCATAATAACAGATACTGATATTTACTGTAATCGACTGTACTATTTTATTTCCCCCACAGTGTAACCATATTGAAACTAATTTCAGATCTAATTCTTCCTACATGTTAACAATAGTGTGGAGAAACTGACTGCGTTTCAATATTTGTCAAAAACGTTACCTTTTGTAGCTTATTATCGCTAATCATAACAATTATTGATATGATTCATTCAGAACGCTGAACTTTGAACCACCATAGTGGACCACAGGAAGTGTAGATTGGAGAAATTCCAACGCTGGCAGATAGCTAGCGATGTCCTCCACAAAATGGCCACAAAAAGATTCCAATTCCCATGGTTCAACATTTCCATATCCGGTTCAAAAAAACGATTGCAAAATAAAAACTTAAAATGATATAAGTACACTTTTAACCTATTGCTAAACTATTGCCAACCTAACGTTTTACATTCTACATGTATTTGTGACATAGTAGTGATAATAATACTTGAAAACGTTTGATTTTAAAATCACAAATTATTTTGCATCTTCATAAAAATATAATAATAATTTAATAAGGTCAAAAGGGGTCGGTACCGACCCCGTCGAGTGGAACAGGTTAAGAGCTGCCATGAATCGTGACAGCCCTACTGCGGACTGCAGACACAGCGAGGCCATGTGCCATTGATTGAAAACTTTATTAACAGATTGCAGAATGGGTACAATACAGTACAGCTCAATACACACAATTGTTAAGGGGATGCAGACCAGAGAAAGACTTTCGTCTTGTTTACATCAGGGTCCCCCTGATACAGAAATTCTCAGATGATACGGCTCTGATCCATCTCATCAACAAAGGCGATGACCAAGCCTATAAAAAGGAGATTGACTTGATTGATCTGTCCACTGGTGTGATGCCAATTTTTTTTAACTTAATATCAAAAAGACCAAAGAGTTAGTCATCAACTTCAGTAGGAAGACAGTGAATGTCTCTCCTGTCATCATTAAGGGGCAGAAATGGAGATAGTCCAGTTCTATAGGTATCTTGGTGTCCACCTGGACAGCAAGCTGGACTGGAAGAAGAACACAGATTCTGTGTTAAAGAAAGCCCAGTCTCTGCTTTTTCATTTGAGGAAGCTGTGGTATAATATCTAATGTTCTCATGTAAATATAGTCCCCTCCCCTATATCCCCTTACCTGTGCCCCCCCCCTCTCTGTGGAATAAGACACTCCCCTCCCCTGTGTCCCCATTACCTGTACCCCCCCCCCCATCTGACCTATCAAATGGGACCACACCCCCCCCCTATTAACTATATAGGTCTCCTCCCGAGATCTATCCTGGTCTTTTACCTGGGTAATTAAGCTGATCACCTGGGGGGAAACCCTCAGCCATTCTCTCTATGTACTTACTATCTGTTTGGTTAATAAACCTTTGTTATTATCCAAACCTCGGTTGACTGAGCACATTCTTCATCAGGATATCCACGAATATCCCACAATTGGCGTCTACGAACTTGTGACAGACTTTTTGCGTCCTCCCGGCGTGCTGTATCATTTCAACTATACAGAGAAAAGTGAGTATAATAGACTGGTCGACCAAAAATGTATGTTAAGGAATTAAAACCTTCCCGCTTTTCTCTGTGCCAGGTGAATATTACAGAATGTTGTCAAATATTGAGATCATGGCCGAGTAAGAATAATGTGCATTAATATATCTGATCTGTATTGAGAATCGTACCGGGGAAACGCGTGTACCTGGGTCCTTATCTGGACAGATGTTCTGAGAGGATGGGTTGTTGTGCTATTCCCGGATTTGGCTGTTGCCAAACCGAAAGTTAGGGCACAAAATAAGGTTGTTGGTTTGCTAACCCAAGTCTAGCTGATGCAGGCTAAAATATAGGCAACAAGGCAAGAAACGTGGGCTTATTATGATGTGATATCCTTGGAAAACGCTACTCTATTGGAACCTATTAATTACCAGAGTAGCGTCATAATATTCATTGTTTCAACCTCAAACTAAGCCCACAATCTCTTCCATTCCTGAAAACGATGTATTTGGATTGAATTCCAATTGATTATACAGATAGCGGGAAGATGACCGGCGATGTCTCGGGAGTACGTGAATGTACATTTAACGAGTCGCAGGTCGAAGGGACCGTGAGTGTGATTAAAAGGTATATATAATCTAATATATCGCTGGTAAATTTCGAAGTCAGGTTCGGTCGTTATGACTTTAATAACGATGTGTAGTTAAATCAAGGGATAAATGCCTTGTCGCAACAGATGTTGGCCGACTAAACGTACAGCGATCCAATACAGTCAGATATATACACACGTTAACTTATATGTATTAATGTTTGTTTGTCTGTTTAAGTCTCGTTTGTATGTGCACAAGTATTATAGGACCCGTCGCGTTGCTTTATTGAGCCAAGAACAGGCTGCGGATAGCGCGACGAGCATTGAGAGACGAGTTACCGTTATACAAAGAATAACATTGAAGTGCAGTTCACGGGAACAAACTAGGATAGTAATTCCGGAATCAGCAAAACCGGCCCACGAGAACAACCATTTGGGGAAGTATAGTTTTATCGTTTCAGTTTGTTTACGTTTCACATAGGCACAGGCGCGTTCATTCGGTAACAAAACGCTGGTATAGGAATTCCAGGCTATTGAGAGCTCGTGGGAAAAATACTGTATGAATTGCAAAGCGTTATTTCCGAGGCGAATGAGAACACACGAACGTCGCATGGAGCAATGACGTGACGCTATGCGCGCCGTTAAGTTATGATTTTATATTAAACTATCCATAGGCAAACGTAAAGTTTAATATGCCCAAGGCCGAAGGTATATGAAATCCACGTGCAGTATATGTTTTATTTGTATATGTATGTGCGCGCTGCTATTGGAAAGTGTTGAGTTGCGGTGGCGAGATGCAGAAGAGTGTTTCCAGGATTGCATTATCCCAGACCACCGGAGAAACGAACCGAACATTGCATTAACGACACGTAACGTGCTACAGCCTCAGGAACCAACGTCAACACAAACAGCTTTCCCCGGTGAGTATGAAAATCATAAATATAGATGCTTTGATTGATTGATTGAAAACTTTATTAACAGATTGCAGAATAGGTACAATACAGCACAGCTCAACACACAATTGTTAAGGGGATGCAGACCAGAGAGAGACTTTAGTCTTGTTTACATCAGGGTCCCCCATTTTCAATTTATCAGGACATATTATGACATACATGACATACAGATAGTCAGTACTGCTACATCTGTACATTTATGACATACCAGATTTGCAAATTCAGTACTGTTTGTGATACAAAAGGAGTCAAGAAAAGGGAGTCATTTGACGTAGAAACTGTACATATACACAACTATCATCTCAGTTACAGCAAAGTACAAACTTGGGCACAAACAACATAGATCATGTTTAAAAGTAAGATGTTTAGGTTATATTCACTTGAGTTAATGTGTTTATCTAAAGAACCAATGAAAGATAACTAGCCCTTTTTATTGTAAGACATTTTAAACATGATTCAAAATGTGTGGTTCCACATTCATATGATGCTTGTGTACATATGCGATATGATTGATAAATGATAACACTATCATTACATCCTAGAACGGGATGGATGAGAAATAGCTGATGTTTTGTTAAGCTCACAGACAATCAAGGAGAACCCACTCAGATGGTCTTAGAAAAGAGTGGAAAATTAACATGTGTTTGTATTTACAGATCTGGCTCTGAGGCGAGATGCAAAACAGTGCATGACTACACCCAAATTGTATCACAAAAGACAGAAAATCCAACAATTTGCAAGTCAACCGAGAGACAGTGCAGAGCTGAGAGACAATCGATTGACCAAAGCTAGTTTTAAATAGGATTCTAATCAATTGGATAGAATTGATCTAAAAGCTAAAGAAAGAATAACAACCTTTCTTTAGAGATAATGAATAAATGCAGATAATGTTTAAATGAGGCCAAAATCATGCCTCCTCTTTTTCCACAGTAACATTGATGAGTGAGATGATGAAATAGAGAAGGACTAGCTAATGTTTGTTGAGCACACAGACAGTCAAAGAGGATTCACCCAGAATCTTAGAAAAGAGTGGAAAATTAACATGTGTTTGTATTTACAGATCTGGCTCTGAGGCGAGATGCAAAACAGTGCATGACTACACCCAAATTGTATCACAAAAGACAGAAAATCCAACAATTTGCATGTCAACCGAGAGACAGTGCAGAACTGAGAGACAATCGATTGGCCATTTGGAACGGATCTGCATTCAAACACCCACATGTAAATTTCTTTAGAGTGGACACTTGAGAGACAAAGCAATGCAAATGCCTGCACTCGTGCCCCCAGACTTGATGAACTCACCTGGCGGTGGATGGCAACAGAGAACCACTTAATTAACATGAATTAGACACAGATGATGAATTTGCAGTTATGAAAATCTACCTAACTCCCATACTAACAATAACTAACCAGTCGTTTTCATCATCTCTTTTCAAGAGGCACATGAATTAGAGAAGTGCCCGAGATGAAAGATTAATGATGAAAACGACTTTACTTACAATCCCCTCCTTCTATTCTCTGTTTATAACCAATAACATGCATGACTATTCCTTAGACTATTCTTTTAACAACTAATACATTTCCATGACTGCAAAATATCAACCACAAAATTGAAACACAATTATCTAAATGTACAAGGTACACACGTACATTGATCATTTAGCTGACACTGTATGACAGGACATCAAAAAGGGCACAACTCTATCAGCTGAGTAACAATGTTCATCAAAGTGTTGAGTGCCACAGTGTAGGTTAGTTTTATTAGTGTTGAGTGCTACAGTGTAGGTTAGTTTATTAGGACAAATACATGACAGTAAGGTTAGTTAGGGTTAGATGACAAAACGAATGATTGTTTTTCATGCAAAATTAACTGGCTACCTAGATTTTATGTTTTTTTTCCCCATGCTAAATTATGACGAGCCACACTGAGACGTGAAGAACGCCAGAGAAGGCGTGGCGAGGTAAGTATCCTGAGGTACAGCCAACGCATCCTGAGGTAAGATCAAATTAAAATTGACATCACAGACTATGAAGAAAAAGAGCTATTTCATCTGATTCAAGACTTTGGCCATTCATTTACAATTTTATTTAAAGCCTAATGCTGTAAGATCTAGTTAGATACAAGATCTGATAAGATTGTAGTGAATGTGACCTTCTTAACATAAAGAATCACTGCTAATGCAATTGGCTTGCATTTCCTATTTTCAATTAAATGATTTTATTTGCAATGAATTGAATTAATCCCAAAATGATTTTCCACTTTAGCAGAAAGGCGTTGAATCATTTATGTGAGGAGTTTTCTAAGGCAGTTTTTATCATCCTCAGATCACGAATTGGTGAGAGGACAGGACGAGGAACACAACCCAGCGACCTGAGCGACCCACGACAGCATACTACCACCAGGGACGCCGCCAAGGAGCTGCGGACACAACCAGAACGACGACAGCAACCGTGGGAGAACCGCCATCCAACCCAACCCACAGACATCCCCAAGAAAGTGGAGCAGGGGACCACGAAGGAGACTGACCAAGGAGACACTGACGAAGAGGAGATCAACCTTTGACGGCCTCCACTCCGGCACTGCAGACCACGGCAGACCAAACCCATCACCTGCAGACGGGAACTGAAGTCCCCGACCATCAAGGTGGATTCCCATGACAAGATTGTCATCCGTGTGAGAGAGAGCGTCCTACTGACTAGCCACTACACCGGCGGGCCCTCGCCCTCCATCAAGTGGTACCGCAATGACGAGGAGAGGACAGCGAAACCAGCACAACACATTCAAAAACGCCCGCCCCCTCGCCCCTCTAGTACCGCGATGACGAGGAACGGGGGGGACCAACCACCACACAGCACGTTCAAGAACGCCCTGACCACCATGTCTCTAGGCCTGATAGGGGCCAAGCGTGAGCACAGTGGCAGACATGTGATGGTGGTGGAGAACAACACAGGTTCTAGGAAAAGAGTCTGCAAGACCACTATAGTTGACTGCTACAGGTGACCCTTGACAGGGAATGAACGGCGACCAGTGAATGTTCCCGACTGCATCGTCAAGAAGAGACATCATCAGAGACCTGTGAACCAAGAGACTTCTGAACACAGTGTCCACATTGTTATGTATTTATTAAATTTTTATGTGTTACTGTTTGGCCCTGCCACACGGCCGACAGAGAACACCTTGTCAACAACGACGCAACATCATTCAGATTAATACCTTCACAAGCAGGAAACTTTTCACACAATTGTATGTATCTGCAAAACGATGAACTAGGGATGTGATGAAAAGAAATCAATGAGAAAGCATTAACAATGGTTAGTAATAATGAGCAAAAATGTATTGCTGAAGGAAGAAGTGACCACATGATCACATTACATCACATTTGAATTACTTAGGTTACAAAATTGTATTGTCAGACAAGAAAGAATCAGTTGTTTTATTCTCTCATAGAAGAGGACATGTAACGTTGTTTTGCACCTGTTTTGCAAAGATTGCGCCGCTACGTCCGGCTGCCTGTCTGTGCGCTCCGTCGAGACTGTGCATACTTTTGTTAATATTTATAGTTTTAAGAGTTTTGTCTGTACCAACAGTAGGTGCAATTAATGTGTATGACCGTCAGTCACTAATAGACATTGGATTATGGGAAACTTACCGACTGGATTACTCTCTGGATCAGCTCTCTGAACCGCAACAATGGCCCGTTGAGATCTTGAGGACATCAGGACCGGATCTCGCCCCCAGGGACAAAGGACCCAGACGGCGAGGAAAGAGAGCTGGAGTCCGTAACAGGCTGAGAACCAGGCGGCACAGGACACCACTACCCAGTATATTGCTAGCCAATGTACAATCAATAGACAATAAACTAGACGACATCCGAGCAAGGATTCAATTCCAGAGAGACGTTAGGGACTGTAACGTTCTCTGCTTCATCGAGACGTGGCTGGCGCCAGAAGTCCCAGACCACGCCATCCTACCGGCCGATCATTTCTTCATTCACCGCAAGGATAGAACAGCAGAATCCGGTAAACAACGTGGAGGAGGTATTGCCTTCATGTTGAACAAAAATTGGAGTGACCCATCTAACGTGAAGGAACTATCCAACCACTGCTCCCCAGAACTGGAATATATAACCATCAAGTGTCGTCCTTTCTTCCTCCCGAGGGAGTTAACGGCGATCGTCCTGGTCGGAGTGTATATTCCACCGCAAGCTGAAGCCAGCAACAAGGTTGCGCTCTCCAGACTACACGACGAGGTAAATAGAATCCAAGAGGCGAATGTTAACGCCACCATTTTAGTTCTGGGAGATTTCAATAGCGCCAATCTGAGAAAGGTATTGCCCGACTTCTATCAGCATGTGACTTGCAACACCAGAGGCGGTAACATCCTAGATCACTGTTACACGCAATTTAAAGGTGGCTACAAGGCTCATTCTGATAGTGGCTTCGGTAAGTCAGATCACGCATCAATTTTTCTTACACCGAAGTACAGACAGAAAATTAAAAGTACTCCCGTAGTCTCGCGAGAGGTGCAGAAATGGGATGTGACGTCGGAGGATACGATCCGGTCAGTGTTTCACAACACAGACTGGAATGTGTTCCGCGACACAGATAACATTAATGCCTACACGGAGACAGTGCTGGACTATGTTTGTACTAGGGTGAAAGAAACAATCCCCACTACCAAAATGAAAGTTTACCCAAATCAAAAACCCTGGGTAGACAAATCCGTCCGTGAAGCTCTGAGAGAGCGCACCAAAGCATACAACGACGGCCTAGAGGCAGGCAACATGAATGACCACAAGGTGGCGCGATACAACGTAAGGAGGACTGTGTCAGAGGCCAAACGACGCTACAGGGATAAAATTGAACTCCAGTTTGAACAAGCTGACTCTAGAGCTATGTGGCAGGGGCTCAAAACGATGACAGACTACAAAGGCGCCTCCCTCAAACTGAACAGTGACATCTCCTTAGCAAATGACCTCAATACCTTCTATGCGAGGTTTGATGCTGGTAATAACAACACCAGCTCACAAGCCTCGGCAATGGGGGGGGGGGGGGTCGGCTGCTGATGGAGGCGCAGTGTTCAGGGTAACAGAGCATGAGGTGAGGCGGACCTTTAAAAAAGTGAATATCAGGAAGGCAGCAGGTCCAGACGGCATCCCCGGCCGCGTCCTAAAAGTCTGTGCCGACCAACTGGCCCCAGTATTCACTGACATATTTAACCTGTCCTTAGAACAGGCTGTCATCCCCACCTGCCTGAAGAAGTCCACTATTATCCCTGTACCCAAAAAATCCAAGCCTGCTTGCCTCAACGACTACCGCCCTGTAGCTCTCACCTCCATAGCCATGAAGTGCTTCGAGAAGCTAGTAAAGGGCTACATCTGCTCCTCCCTCCCCATCAACATGGACCCCCTGCAATTTGCATACCGCCCCAACAGGTCCACGGAGGACGCCATATCCCATGTGCTGCACACAGCAGCATCACACCTGGACAAGAGGCAGGGGAACTATGTGAGAATGCTATTCATCGACTACAGCTCGGCATTCAATACCATAGTCCCCTCCATACTCATAGCCAAGCTCAGGGACCTGGGCTTGGGCTATGACCTCTGCCAGTGGGTCTTGGACTTCCTGACTGGCAGACCCCAGGTGGTGAGAGCAGGCAACTGCACCTCCTCATCCATCACCCTCAACATAGGGGCCCCCCAGGGCTGTGTTCTGAGTCCCCTCCTCTACTCCCTGTACACACACGACTGTGTGGCTCAGCGGAGTAGCAATACAATCGTCAAATTTGCTGACGACACAGTGGTGGTGGGCCTGATCTCTGCCAACGACGAGAGGGCCTACCTGGAAGAGGTCAAGGTCCTGGCGGGATGGTGCCAGGAAAACAGCCTCTCCCTGAACGTCAGCAAAACAAAGGAGATGATTGTGGACTTCAGGAGGTCGGGGGTCAAGGACTACAGCCCCCTCAGCATCGACGGGGCACCGGTTGAGAGAGTCAACAGCTTTAAGTACCTCGGAGCCTACATATCCGAGGACTTGACATGGACCACACACATTAACAGTGTTGTGAAGAAGGCACGACAACGCCTCTACTTCCTCAGGCGCCTAAGGAAGTTCCAAGTCAGCCAGAAGATCCTTAAGAACTTCTACTCATGTACAATAGAGAGCATCTTGACCGGCAACATCACCTCCTGGTTTGGGAATAGCACTGCACAAGACCAAAGCAGACTACAAAGAGTGACACGTTCAGCCGAACGCACAATTGGAGGGGGGCTCCCCACCCTCCAGAACATTTACTACAAGCGTTGCAAGGGCAAGGCTAAGAGAATCATTAAAGACTCCAGTCACCCGAACAACTGCCTCTTTGAACTGCTGCCGTCAGGCAAGCGATACAGGAGTCTCAAGGCGAGCACAGAAAGACTCAGAAGAAGCTTCTATCCCCAGGCCATCAGGCTGCTAAACGAACAATGAATGAACACTACACAACAACAACCACCAAACGCACATAGCACACACATCCACACGCACACACTCACTTTAAACAAACACACTGTAGCACCCACTCCACACACTTATAGCACACACCCACTTTAAACAAACACACTGTAGCACCCACTCCCCACACTTTATATTTATGGATGAAGGATTGCACTACAACTCGTACACCTTACTGTAAATTGTACCTAAAATTGTACCTCATCCCATTTCTGCTTTGCACTAGATAGTACTGTACATTAGTACACTGCATAGTATTGTGTATTGTATATTATATGGTAACTCAGAACATTGTACATATGTCTATACCGAACACTGTGACCTCATTTTCTTCTTCTAAATTCATGCTATATTATGTTATTATGTTATTTGATACTATCTTGTCTAGCACAGTCTCTGGAGCGTAACAGTAAGAAGCATTTTGTATGAAAGTATTCTGTACTTCTGTATGACAACTATTAAAGAACTTGAACTTGAACTTGTATGGTGAACCATTGATAGTATATGCACTAGAATTACATACAGAAGCGATGCACAAGACGTTTTATCTCCTCATTTATAGAGAAGAAATGGAGAAAATTGCCTGATTCTAAGTAAAGACCAACAAAACTGAGGCAATCACAGATGAAAGTGACACTCAAACTCAGGGTAAATACAACTGGATCCTAAGTAATTTCATCAAGAATCATCATAAAACGTGCAAATATATATATATATATTTTTGAACAGTTTCCCATAATCAATCATGTTAGTTTTATTAACCACCAGGTTAACGGTTGTTAAAATGTTTTTGTACACATTAGCCTTATGTGTAAATCCTATTCCTGGGCGGCTAGGTGGTGTAGTGGTCTAAGGCACTCGCCACCAGTGTGGAGACGCTAGGATTCGCGTGTTCGAATCCAGCTCTCCACATTGTTTTTCAGTTTGGCTGGTCGTCCGCAGTAATACACATTGGCCGTATTACGGGGAGGGAAAACTGAAGGGTGGGGATCGAACGTTGTGAACAAGCGACTCCTACAAGTCGGTTGGTGCGCCTGCGCAGTAGAATCAGGAAGTGTCGGGGGCAGCGTGAGCCTCCCACGCGTTACTCCTCGACACTGAGAGATCGAGCTGCGCAGGTGAAAAGATGCGACTGCTGTTACCTCAAGTACCGGAGGGGACTTGTGCTATGTATGACTTAGTCCACATTGCAGCCGGCTTGTGGGAGGCAAGAAACAGCGTTCGTGACAGGGGAGGGTTGAATTGGATGATACGAAATTGGGATGGGAGAAAAAATATAGAAAAATGGGAGAAAAAGTGGATCAAAAAAAAAAAAATCCTATTCCTAATAATTATGCACACAATTTTGTTTTTTCACCCTGTGCACTCTGACCACACAGAGACAGTGCATGTATTTAATTGGTTTACGATGCCTGTATGTACAACCAGATCACATTAGCTCCCCTGAGTCACGACATGAACGACTGAAGGTATGCCAAGATATTTGCACAGCGATAGCTTCTAATGAGTATGTTAATTGTTGTTTGATATCAGAGTTGAGGACCACTCATTAATATAGGTATTTTGAGCGATTAATAAAAGAAAAGGGTGACATCTATTCCCACATCTCTGATATCAAAATAACACAGACCGCAGTCCAGTCAATCATGTCATGAATCATGTATGTAAATAATTCTATTTTAAACTGTTATGCCAACAACCAAATCACATTGGCCAAAATTTTCATTATTTTAATTGTTTTCTATTTTCACTTTTACCTGTTCCAAACAATCCTGGTATATTATACATTAATCTCACCCACATTATAAGAAAGAAAAGTGAGTATTGTGGTATAATATCTAATGTTCTCATGTAAATATAGTCCCCTCCCCTATATCCCCTTACCTGTGCCCCCCCCCTCTCTGTGGAATAAGACACTCCCCTCCCCTGTGTCCCCATTACCTGTACCCCCCCCCCCATCTGACCTATCAAATGGGACCACACCCCCCCCTGTTAACTATATAGATCTCCTCTTGAGATCTATCCAGGGCTTCTTACCTGGGTAATTTCAGCTGATCACCTGGGGGGAAACCCTCAGCCATTCTCTCTATGTAATTCTATCTGTTTGGTTAATAAACCCTTGTTATTATCCAAGCCTCGGTTGACTGAGCCATTCTTCATCAGGATATCTACAAATATCCCACAAAGCTTAGATCCTTTGATATCAGCAGGTCACTTCTTCATGTGTTCTACCAAGGTATCCTTGCTAGTGTCCTTTTTTATGCTGTGTTCTCTGCTGGGGGGGGGGGGGGGGGCAGCATCACGGACAAAAAGCGTATAAATTAAATCATTAAAAAGGCTGGCTCAGTGGCGGTTAGGTGGTCGAGCGGAGATTGCGTTCGTCACCAGCCCCGGAGCTGTGAGCTTGATTCGCCTGTTCGAATCCAGCTCACAGCTCCGGGGTTGTCACCAGCTTGGCTGGCCGTCTGCACTGATACAATTGGCTGTATCAGAGGGTGGGAGAAGCTGGCGGGGTGGGTCCGGGTCGTTGTAAACAGCGACTCCTACAGTTCGGTCGGGGCGCCTGCTAAGCGCGGATTGGACGTGAGGGGGATAGTGTGGTCCTCCCACACGCTACGCCCTCTCAATGAGAATCCGCGCTGCCAGGTGAAAAGAAGCGGTGATTGGCTGGACGTGTGTCGGAGGAAGCACGTGGTAGCCTCCACTCTCCCAAATGATCTGACTGTGGGGGGTAAAGCGCAGCGACCAGGAAGGGACTGGGAATTGGCATACGACTAACAATGGGATGGGAGAAAATCGGAGGAAAATGGAGGGGGAAAAAGACCAAAAAAAAAAAAAAAAAAAAAGGCTGGCTCAGTGATTGGCCTCCCTCCTGATTCCTTGGAGATCATTATTGCCAAGCGAACTAGGACTAAATTGAACACCAATTTTTTGAAGGCCACCCTCTGCACAATATATTTGATGCTCTGCGAAGCTCATTTAGCGATAGGTTTCTGATGCCTCTATGCTCTATTGAGCGATTGAGAAGGTCCTTTGTTCCTGCTGCGGTTAAATTCTTTAACGAACACCGCTAGCTCTGTGTTGAGAGGCTCTCTTCTTATCTTCTATTTACTGTGTTGTGTAATTTGTACTGTATGTAATTGTTTCTTGTTTGTGTATTTGTATTCGCTCTGGTGGCAAACCATGTTTCCCCTCTGGGATTAAGAATAAAACCAGACCATGAATCAGGCAGGAGGCAGTATTGGGTATCAGGCTCATTTACTGGAGGTCTCTGTGTGACACACATCAGATGCACAATCATTAGGTTTGGTGTGCAGCTTGGTTTCACCTCATAGGCATCCGAAAATACTGTGTTACAAATTACACTATTATACTTAGGGCTGGGCGATATGGCCTAAATATGATATCACGATATTTTCTGACCTTTCGGCGATACACGATACGCATCACGATGTTTTTCTTTTTTTCACCCAAACAATTCATTATGAGGCTTACCAAGACAGTATTTGAGTTTGCAAGCTAACATTAAAGACAAAATAAAATACCCATGCATTTAGCATTTTTATATTATATATTAGATTTAGATTATTGGATTATTAGATTATATATTGCATATATTTAGCAATGAGATATTATATGATTTAGATACGAAATATGATTAATTGAAAATGGGGGACCCTGATGTAAACAAGACGAAAGTCTTTCTCTGGTCTGCATCCTCCAGTCCACTGTTGACTGTTGTTGTATTGAGCTGTACTGTATTGTACCTATGCTGCAATCTGTTAATAACGTTTATATTCATTCAGTCGGCAAACAGAATCAGTTTGATTGACAGTCGCGTCTGCCAATTACGTCACATCGCTTGCACCCGCCCTGCTGTTCTTAGCACCAATCGGCAAGCGCGTATTAATTTTTTACTTCCGCTATTGGAGAGCTCAATGAAAACAACAATGGCAGCGGTAGCTCGCCGCGGCCGACTTTTACCTTTTAGCTCTGCAGAATGACTAAACGACTGGAGGCATAATGATTTTACTGCAACGGGTGTTATAATAAAAGCATTTCCATACATCTGTCTGATTGAAAACGTTATTAACAGACCGCAGAATGGGCACAACGGAGTCAGCACGGGCTGAGATATGAACGGCTAATGCTTGCTATATCTAGGTCGACCTCGGTCGTTGCTATGTAAATACGCTGATGTTATTGAAAGTGTAACTATATAACGTCAATGCCACAAAACGAATGCCTTTGTTATCATAAGTAGTAACTTTTGATGCAGTAGTGTGTGTGTGGGGCGGCGCTGTTCAAAAGTGTCAACGTGTGGACCAGATTGACGCAACACAAGCCTCTTGGGCAAAACATCACGATATCCACGATATGTTTAAAAAGTGTATCGTTAATGAACTGTACCCGATATTTATATAATATCGTCATATCGCCCAGCCCTAATTATACTGTATATATTCTGTTTGGCAAAAAACTAAATTAAATTCCATAAACACAACAACAACCAAATACAACAACAAAATAACAAACTCAGCAAGACCGACGGCTTCTCAGTTACAGTGGGTGACAATATTGTCACAAGGAAAGAAGAAATTACCTACATGGGTTCCATCCTGGAGGCAAATCTTTCCTGTGACAAAATGGCATCCAATGTAATAAAAAAAGTCAACCAACAAACTAGATTCTTGTACCGGATCTCCTCTCTGGTAAACAAGAATACCCTGAAGACTCTGGCAGGAGCACTCATTCAAGGGTACTACGACTATGCTTGCACCTACTACTACTTGACCTTACCCCCAGAACCCACCTCACCCCTGCCCACTTTGACAACCTAGGATGGCTTAGAGTAGACGACAGAGTACAGCAACTTGCAATGGGCCTGGTCTACAAGATACACTATACGACTAAGGTACCCATGTACATGTCAAAAACTTCCCAAAGGTCAGTGAATACCACAACCACTACACCAGAGGAAGCTCAACAAATCATGTTAAACCCAGATTCGGCTCAAACAAGGGACTAAACACGTTTCGCAATTATGCCACATCAATGTGGAACGCCCTACCCAAAGCTGTAAAGGAATGTGAATCCCTACCCACATTCAAAACCGCTCTTAAAGAGCACCTACGGGAGGCTGCTATTCGAAACTGGCCACCATAAATGCCCAAACCCCCCACCACCTCCTAATAGACAGTCTCCTCCCCACCGCATTCTCTCCCCGCCGTATGTATATTTCTCAACCACCCACCCCCTCCAAATGTACAGTCTCCACCCCACCGTATGTATATTTCTCTCCTGTACCCACCCACCCCCTCCTAATGTACAGTCCCCTCCCCATCATATGTATATACTCTGTCAGGATCTATGGGTAACAGTACTGTATATTTGAATACCGTTTATGTCACAAATGTATCAGTACTAAATACCTGTATGTCCCTATGCCATAAATGTCATGCATGTTGTGTATGTCATAAATGTCAATATGAATTGAAAATGGGGGACCCTGATGTAAACAAGAGAAACGTCTTTCTCTGGTCTGCATCCCCTTAACAATTGTGTGTATTGAGCCGTACTGTATTGTACCCATTCTGCAATCTGTTAAAGGGGAACTATCTTATAAATGGCCTTTTTCAGTGTTTAGCATGGTTTCCTAGCTATGTGGACTTATATTAATATGATCTATGTCTCTAATTCTCATATTGGCGCATTCTTCCAATTCTCCTCTCACAATATTCACCCTCACTGAACTGAGTCATCTGAAAATGTGATGATTTGTGATGTCAGAAAGACACCGCTGCATGTTAATGTTCAGGCGCCGCGGCGCAGTGGTTTAGGTGGCCAGGCTCAAAACGGCTCGAGATCTTGAGGTAGAAAAATGCTGTTTTTGAGTACTTGATTAGAAATACAAAACAATGAATTAAAAAAAATATATAATTACAGAGGTGTTCCATCACAGGAATTGTGTAAAAGTGCCAAAATAGTGAAAGAAATAGTAAAATAGTTCCCCTTTAAATAAAGTGTTTCATTCATTACATTACATTCATTCATTCAACAATCTTAACAAAAATATTAAATGACTCATATTCACTTCTATAACAAATATGAAAATAAAACACATTATAATCACACAGTATCATTCTTAACATTCAAATAGGGCTTTAGTCACCTTAGAACAACATGTAACTCTGTTGTGTTATTATAATAACAATCACACCAGCCAGACTCACCTTATACTATAGCTGAACTGGTGTGGATTAGCTAGAAGGCTACTAGGCCTACAGCCTTTCATTCCACATAAAACAACGTGTTGAAAAGAAACAGACACAAACATCTCCATACCTGTGTTCCACACATCAGATGCACATCACTGGGTTTGGTGTGAAGCAGCTTGGTTCCAGCTGATCAACAGACCAGAACTTGACTGCAGTCAGCTGGAGCTCTGGAGCTGAGAGGAGAGAGAGAGCTAACAGGAGCTAGTAGCTAGCTGTACAGGAGCTAGCATTAGCCTGCTTTCTCCCAGACTAAACTAATACAAAGTGGGTTAGTGATCTTGGATCCGAACACAATGTACACAGGACGAGTGGAATGTTTTACGGAACATGTAGCAACAAGTAGATAACGTTTAAAACACGAATTACAACTTGTATAAGCGTTTATCAGGCGGAGTTCAGCTCACCTCGTTCAGACACGAGTAGGGTATAATTATCTGCAGAGCCGCACAACGGCTTCGGGGCTTGTACTCTGTTTGACTGTGCGTGGGCGGGGCGTCGTGGTTTGTACCTACTGCGCATGCGGATGCGGGGGGTCTCTCTCTCTCTCTCTCTCTCTCTCTCTCTCTCTCTCTCTCTCTCTCTCTCTCTCTCTCTCTCTCTCTCTACGTGGTTTTGATTGATTGATTGAAAACTTTATTAACAGATTGCAGAATGGTTACAGTTGTTAAGGGGATGCAGACCAGAGAAAGACTTTCGTCTTGTTTACATCAGGGTCCCCCATTTTCAATTCATCATAACATATATGACACACACGACATACAGATAGACAGTACTGCTACATCTATACATTTATGACATACCAGATTTGCAAATACAGTACTGTTTGTGATACAAAAAGTGTCCAGAAAGTATACATTTGACGTAGAAACTGTACATTGGAGGAGGTTGGGTAGGTGGGGTGGGGTTGGGTGGGCGGGTGGGAGGCTATACGGAGGTGGGGGAGGGGGGGGGGGGGGGGGACACTGTACATTGGAATACTGACAAAGCCATACTTGGTCATTTACTGTACAACTGGGTTAGGACATTTGTAGGGGCCAGTTTCGAATTGCAGTCTCCCGTAGGTGTTCTTTGAGAGTGTTTTTGAAAGTGGGTAGTGATTCACATTCCTTTACAGCTTTGGGTAGGGCGTTCCACATTGATGTGGCATAATTGCGAAACGTGTTTAGTCCCTTGTTTGAGCTGAATCTGGGTTTAACATGATTTGTGGAGCTTCCTCTGGTGTTGTAATCGTGGTATTCACTGACCTTTGGGAAGTATTTTGACATGTACATGGGTATGTGAGACGGTTGTTCATTGACTACAGCTCAGCGTTCAACACCATAGTCCCCACCAGACTGGTGGACAAGCTGATCGAGCTGGGTCTGAGCTCCGCCCTGAGCGCCTGGGTACTGGACTTTCTGAGCGAAAGACCCCAGGCGGTCAGGGTGGGGGGTCAGACCTCCAACACCATCACCCTGAGCATCGGGTCCCCCCAGGGCTGTGTTCTGAGCCCCCTGCTGTACTCACTCTACACACACGATTGTGTGGCCAAGTTCAGCTCCAACTCCATAGTGAAGTTCGCAGACGACACAGTGGTGGTGGGGCTGATCTCGGACAACGACGAGAAGGCCTACCGGGAGGAGGTTGAGGTACTGGAACGCTGGTGCCAGGACAACAGCCTGCTCCTGAACATTGGTAAAACCAAGGAGCTGATCGTGGATTATAGGAGAGGACAGCAGGAGACACACACACTGAGGATTAACGGGGCTACCATGGACAGGGTGAGCAGCTTTAAGTACCTGGGGGTCCACATCTCAGAGGATCTGACATGGTCAACACACATAGACACAGTAGTAAAGAAGGCGAAGCAGCGCCTCTACCACCTGAGACAGTTAAGGAAGTTCAGAGTATCGGGGAAGATACTCCAGTCCTTCTACTCAGGAGCTGTAGAGAGCATCTTGACCGGAAACATCACTGCCTGGTATGGAAACAGCACGGCACAGGACAAGAAGGCCCTACAGAGAGTGGTGCGCTCAGCCGAGCGTACCACGGGTATTGCACTACCTCCCCTGCAGGTTCTATACAACAAGAGGTGCAAATCCAGAGCCTGCAGAATAATGAGAGACCCCCACCACCCCAATAACAGCCTGTTCCAGCTGCTGAGGTCAGGCAGACGCCTGCGAACCCCAGCTACTAGGACAGAGAGGCTTAGGCTCAGCTTCTTCCCCCAGGCCATCAGAGCCTTGAACAATGAACATTGAGTGCCACAGAACACTGAACTATCCACACACAAGCACACATGAGCACACACACGACACGCACGCTGTGCACTAGCAGCCACTTTAACACTTTAACATGAGCGGGCACACACTCATGCCCAGTGATGGGAATAACGGCACTATAAGTAACTTCGTTACTAACGGCGTTCGTTTTTTCAGTAACGAGTAATCTAACGGATACGGATTGCTCTTCCAATCTTAATAACGTTGTTACCGTTACTACAAAAAAATGCGGCGCGTTACTATGAATGAACCTGTTTCTTTCATCAGACATATCTCTGCGCCGAGAGGCAATAATATGTTCTTCCTTGTTTAGTGGACAGTGCGCGAGCCAAGCATACATGCTGACGATTGGCTGAGGTTGAATACAATGTCATGGTAAGCCAATCAGAGGTGGAGGTGGGCGGGTGTCTAAAGCATCCAGAGTCTGACACACAGCGCGACAAGACAAGCGATCACTGATCAGTCAGCATGAGACCGCGGTCCGTGTAGTGTACGTTTTGAGCTCAAAAACGAATCCAACGAACAACACAAGCGACTCAGTCAACATGAGACCGCGGGTCCATGAGCGTTTTGTGTTCACTCTTTGCAGCGCAGGGCACTGAGTGGCTCTACTGCAGTGCTGACAGCCTTATCAACAGTGCTGCACTTCCTGGTTTAATAGCACAGGCTTCAGGTGCTCAGAGATATATATATATATCTGTATGTCATGCATGTCTTAAATGTAATGATTAGATTAGTTTAGATGATTCGATTAGATTCTTATATCTGTATGTTGTGTATGTCATTGATTGATTGATTGAAAAGTTTATTAACAGATTGCAGAATCAGTACAGTACAGCTCAATACATACAATTGTTAAGGGGATGCAGACCAGAGAAAGACTTTCGTCATAAATGTCATGAATTGAAAATGGGGGACCCTGATGTAAACAAGACGAAACTCTTTCTCTGGTCTGCATCCCCTTAACAATTGTGTGTATTGAGCCGTACTGTATTGTACCCATTCTGAAATCTGTTAATTAAAATGTTCAATCAATCAGTATATATTTGTTATTTATTTTTGGTATAGTGCTTAACAAGCATAATTTAATGTTGCCCAGTTGTGGCCTGTTGAGGGGCAATACATATCAAAAGTTCCAAAACATCTATTCTGTTTGTATTTGTATGATCCACTATATAAACATAGTAATTATAATATCTACATAGCCTACATGGCATTTGATTGGAGGCTAGTCTCACTTTGTCCCACAGCAACATTAAAATAGTTTAGATTTGTGTATGTTGTTTATGTAAAAAAAAATCTTGAAAGTAACGCAATAGTTACTTTCTGAAGTAACTAGTTACTTTTATAATTTGTAACTGAGTAAGTAATTTAGTTACTTTTTGGAAGAAGTAACTAGTAACTGTAACTAGTTACTTTTTTAAAGTAACTTGCCCAACACTGCTCATGCCGCACTCACCCACACTTATTGCCAAAAGGAAAGGCCACTTTAAATTAGTATAGCAACAGTAACAGTGTATTGCACTACCAAAGCTACCTAGCATGTCCCATATTATGCTCTGTAAATAACTATGTACAGATACCGAGATGTCACACCATGTTACCTGTTACCTGTTATTGCACAATGTTGTTTTTATTGGATTCTATTATATGTTGTACCACTGTATTGCACATCGTTGCGGGCAAGACCACCCGCATTTCATTGTATACTTGTATGCCGTGACAAATAAAACTCTTGACTTGACTTGTACCTTGGTCGTGTAGTGTATCTTGTAGACCAGGCCCATTGCAAGTTGCTGTACTCTGTCGTCTACTCTAAGCCATCCTAGGTTGTCAAAGTGGGCAGGGGTGAGGTGGGTTCTAGGAGTCAGGTCAAGCAGTAGTCTGACTAGTTTGTTTTGAGATGTTTGTAATTTGTTTTTTAGTGCCTTTGAGGTGCTTTGGTACCATGAGGTGCAAGCATAGTCATAGTACCCTTGAATGAGTGCTCCTGCCAGAGTCTTCAGGGTATTCTTGTTTACCAGAGAGGAGATCCGGTACAAGAATCGAGTTCGTTGGTTGACTTTTTTTATTACATTGGATGCCATTTTGTCGCAGGAAAGATTAGCCTCTAGGATGGAACCCAGGTAGGTAATTTCATCTTTCCTTGTGACAATATTGTCCCCCACTGTAACTGAGAAGCCGTCGGTCTTGCTGAGTTTGTTATTTGAACCGAAGAGAATGGACTCTGTTTTGCCCATGTGTAATGATAGTTTGTTGTCGGCGAGCCATATGCAGATTTTGCCTAGTTCCGAGCTGAGGGTTTTTTCAACCTGTAACTTGTTCTTGTCAGAGACCAGCAGGGCTGAGTCGTCCGCAAACAGGAACAAGTTGCAGCCAGCACCTCCCTACACACACACACACACACACACACACACACACACACACACACACACACACACACACACACACACACACACACACACACACACACACACACATTACTGTATATCAGACCAGCAAATACGGGTACTTTGGCTTTTTTCACAGCCGCGCCTACTCTTGGAGAAAACAGACACTGCTCCTATTGAGCGTCATTGTATTTGGCCTGTATAAAAATGGCAGAATGCTTACATTGTTGTGAAACGTTTTCTTAGTGCATCATGTTAAGTGAAGCAATTACTTCCCAACACTGTCACGGAGCGTTCACACCATTGTGAAAAGTGTATCCTTACCCTAACCTTAACTTAACCAACGGAGTAAAACCCCAAACAAATGAACAAACTATAAATTGGAGGTTCTCCTCCCCTTTGACCTCATAGTTGCCATGGTTTCTAGTTTAATTACTTGTGTACAGATGAGAGAGAGAGAGAGAGAGAGAGAGAGAGAGAGAGAGAGAGAGAGAGAGAGAGAGAGAGAGAGAGAGAGAGAGAGAGAGAATATCCCCCCCACCTGCAGCTGCAGATGCTGACTCTTGTAGTTCCTCTCGAACGCCACGCAGCGCTGTCCTTTACTCTTGTAGAACTTCCTCGGGGGCCTTCTTGTATTTCTCCATCTCCTCCACGACCTCCGACCCCAGCTCCACCACGGACTGGTAGTGGCCGATGGGGAGGATGAGGACGTGGTAGGGGGGTCAGACCTCCTTTAGCCAACGCCAAGTAACACTGGGGACAAAATGAGGGAGTCAGACCCAGGAAATTGCACCAACAACATGTCGCCCACTTTGCATAGTGTTCATAGACTGACTGGTATTGATGCAGACAAACACGCCAAGTTGTGGCTAGCGAAACATCTATCAAAACATGATTCCTGGGGGGGGCAGGTGGCGCACGGAGACTACGTTCGTCACCAACACCGGGAGACACTAGGATTCGCCTGTTCGAATCCAGCTCCCGGCGTTGCTATCAGCTTGGCTGGCCTCTCACACTGATACAATTGGCTGTATCAGGGGGTGGGAAAGCTGAAGGGTGGGTCCTGGGCGTTGTGGACAGCGACCCCTACAGTTCGGTCGGGGCGCCTGCTCAGCGAGGGTTGGAACTGAGGAGAGATAGTGTGGCCTCCCACACGCTACACTCTCCCCGGTGAGAACCTGCGCGGCCAGGTTGGCCTGCCCCAGGCTGCACATGCGTCGGAGGAAAGCATGTGACAGTCTCCGGTCTCCCGGACCAACAGTAGGGGAAAGTACGCAACAACCAGGAAGGGTGGGATGGGAGAAAAATCGGGAAAAAGGAGGGGAAGAAAGATAATAAAAAAAAAAAAAAAAAACATGATTCCTGGTTGCACCAAAACACTTTTCTCTCAAGAAATCTGCCGTTCCATGAGTGGAGAGAGCTGCTGCAATGCAGACCGAGTGCAGGTAATGCATCGTTAATGATTACCAATGGTACCTAGGGATGCACCCATCTGGCTTTTTCAGTCCTGATAAAGATACCTGGGCTTTGCGTATCGGCTGATACAGAGTACTGATCCCATCTATTACTCTTAATGAACAGCATAGACTTGGACCATAACTTTGGGGTCATTGGACAAGAATGATTGAGATATAATAAATCTCTCTCCATTAAGATTCAAGATTCAAGAGTTTGTTCATCACATACATACCAGGGCATACAGTGAAATGCGGTTGGCCATGCCCGCTACGATTGTGCAATAAAACAATAGTAATAGTAGTAATAATAATAATAAGATAACTAGAATAGACATGATAAATAGACATGTTAATAAATCACTTAAAGGCACTGGATCCTATGTGTACACTCCTATACAATGTGCAGTTTTACTTCTATGTCCCTATGCTATACTTGCTGTTACTAACTATACTATGCAACAATCACAACAAGTTCTTTTCTTAAAGTGTCCCTTTTCCCTTCCTTTAAAGTGTCCTTTTCTTGTGTGTTTAAAGTGACCTATGGTGCGTTTGTGTGTGAGTGAGTGCAGAATGTTGTGTTGTGTGTTTGTGTGTGTGTGTTCATGTGTGCTTGTGTGTGGAGAGATCAGTGTTCATTGTTCTGATGGCCTGAGGGAAGAAACTGAGCCTTAGCGAAATGTGAAGTCAAGTGTATAAGATGGAAAGGAAACGCAATGTCCTTTGCCTATCCCTTCACACTTGTGTGCACATAGGACATCGTTACGTGTTTGTTTGCTGCTTGTTTTGCAATTTTTTTGCTAACTGCTTTTTTTGCAAACTTCTTTTTCCGCGGACGACTTTACTTCTTTCTTTGCTGACTTATTTTTTTGTGATGGAGCCAGCACCAAAGAGGCGATTCATGTCCCCTGCATGGGACCATTTCGATCTGATCTCTCCTAATAAGGTATGCTGTATGCACATAGTATTGCACTATTTTACTCTGTCAGTGTCTATTCTATCTTACTCTTTTTATTATTGTCTATTTTTTAAACTGAACCAAACCATAAACAAGGTGGCCTTTTGGGATGTTAGACCCTAATGTGAAACTGTCTTCACAGCTCATTTTATGCCTGTCTTTTTTCTGTTGTGAAGCGCTTTGAGCTGCAGTTTCTGTATGACAGGTGCACTGCTAATATAACGTTGTATTATTATTATTATTATTATTATTTTATTTTTATTTTTTTTATTATTGCAAAACAAAATTGTTAAAAGTCAGTACTCAACACACAATGCATAATGAAACTAACAATTAAGGTGGCTAAAATGACATGCAAGTACAGAAACAGAAAACAAAAAAAAGTATATAATAATATTTTACCGTATACAGTGTATATCCAACGAAATTACCAATTGTACCAATGTCTTATACAGGATATACTCCTAATACCTATTATCTAAAACCCTACACACATATGCTCCAGCTCGAACCCCCCCCTCCCGGACCCCTCCTTGGATGGTACCTCCATTATCCCTCACTCCTAACCAGACACTACCATTATAAGCTAGCTTTTATTCTCTCCACCACTTCTAACCACATTGACATTTTGGATTCGTTGAGTCCCAGAATTCTTGCTGTAGATATTTCTTGATAAATCACATCGAGATATGTAAGAAACCAAACCTTCCGGCACATTTTTTCCGGTTGAAACCAGCGTGATGCGATCAGTTTTTTAGCTACTGTGATACCCGATAAAACCAATCTCTTTAGCTGTGGATTTACTGCAAACTCAAAAACATCATTCAATAGTAATACAGAGGGGTGTACTGGTATATTCCAAGATACGAGTTTTGATAATTGATGGGTCACATCTTTCCAGAATGCCTTAACTGGTGGGCAGTCCCAATTAGGGTGACCAGATGCAAAAAGTCCAAAAGTGGGACAACAGTAAGATTTTGGTGGGACAAAGTGGGACAACAGTACGATTTTGGTGGGACAAAGTGGGACAAAGTGGGACAGATAGATAATGTACATTTTTTTTATTAGAATAACTGCCATGGTCTTCACGGAATAGATTTAAATCAAAGGTTAAAGGTTAAATCAAAATAAATACAAATTAAATACCACCTAACATCTGTTTTAAATATTCAAACGTCATCACTTGACAGGAATGTCTTGTGTTTGATATTCCCTGTTAACACTAGGGAAAACAGTGTAGTATAATACAAAAATAATAATACAAATAAATTGTGTTTCTATATTAGAATAACTGCCATGGTCTTCACCGAATAGATTTAAATCAAAGGTTAAAGGTTACCACAGTCGGCTGACCTGTATGAATGGGAGTGTTGTACTGTGTGATAGACACTTGTTATCTCAGCTGCAGTGACCTTGTCCGTCTGGCTATCATTGTTTGGTTTAAAAAGAAACGTATCCATAGATCTGGATGTTTCTTTTTGGTGAGCCACTTTCAAGTGAGACTCACGTCCACTGTGGCGCTTCAAGTTGTATTCTCCTCCATGCGCAATTGAAAACGAACTATGACACAAAACACAGAAAGCCTGCTGCGGATTGCCTGCCATCTGCCTCACCCAGTCATGTGTCGTTTGCCAGTCTTGGTTGTAACTGCAGGTCCGTTTCTTTTTACTGCTTTCCATCTTGAACTAGTTCGCTTGTAATGTTGTTGTGTTTTTTTTGACCAATCAGATTTGCGATATGAGGTAGCGTCACGACTCAGTCTCAGTCACGTCACAAGCAGGCAAGCAGCACGCTAAAGTACTATAACCAATCAGAGCAATGTGTGTGGACAAGAGGCGGGTTGCTACGTTTACTGTCTGTAGGGAGGGGCTTTTAGACGCATGTTTTTTTTGGCTTCGAAAAGAGGGACATCCTCTCAATATGAGGGACGCGGGACATTTGGTCAAATGTTGGGACAGTACAACCAAAAGGGGGACACCTGGTCACCCTAGTCCCAATACATGTGCATAAATGTTCCTTCGTCTCCATTTGTACATTGGGAGCATTTTGAGTCTTGTTTGAGACCCATTCTGTTCAGTCTTATAGGAGTCAAGTATGTCCTGTGAATATAGTTAAGATTGATTTGTTGATGGTCCGGGTTCCTTGATGTAAGACGGACATTTGCCCATGCTCCTTGCCAATCAAAGTCACTTTCCAGGTCTGGTATATCCCTCCTCCAGACAGAGTCTAGTTGGAGGGTTTCATACGAGGACGTTAGTAATTGATAATAAAAACCTGATACAAAACCTCTCGATGTCTCTCTTTCATAGAAGAATTTGTGGTATCTGTGGTGTTCAACTGGTATGTCTAATGGAACACCGTGAGACTTCAAACATAGCTGTAACTGTATGTAAAAAAGCCATTTGGACTCGGTGAGATTACATTTTGTGCATATTTCTCCATAACTACAAAAACCCTGGTTGTTAAAAACATCCCCTAATGAGTGTATGCCTTGCTCTTCCCATATAGGGAATCTTATAGGACGTTTTTCAATTAAGAGTGCATTGTTATTGAATAAGGGAGTGTGATTGTGCCATTTTTGTGGGTTAGGATATCTTTTTTGTGTTTCACGCCATATCCGGATCGCATGGGTAATTATGGGGCCAAATTTCCGCTCACAGTGCTTGATTGGTAGTTTAGTGTGTGCTATGTCCTTCAGTCTATGTGGGGCTACTATGTTTTCTTCCAATTTTCTCCAGGATACTAATGCTTGGGGATCAAACCATATTGTCAATGGTCTTAATGTGTACGCCTTAAAATATTGGAAAAAATCTGGAACTACCATGCCACCGTCTGCTTTATTTCTCTGTGCGGTGGATCTTTTTATACGTGGTGGTTTGTTATTCCAAATAAATTTGTATGTGGAGGAGTGTAATCTTTTCCAGTAACCCTCTGGAGGGGGTAACGGTAGCATTGAACTGATGAAGTTGATTCTAGGTAGTACATCCATCTTAACTATTGATCCCCTTGCCTGTACTGAGTTTTTAAGTTTTGCCCACCTGTCCAGGTCGTCTTTGATTTTGTTCTGTATTTTTGTGTAATTGTGCTTCACCGTTTGTCTTATGGTGGGAAATATTTCCACACCCAAGCATCTAAAATGTTTTACCATAGGTATCTCACCTGGGAGGGTTGTATCTTTTTTTGCATGGGTGTTAAGTTATCGGCCAATTTATTTTAAATCCCGATAAATCACCAAAGTTCTCAATCAACTTGAGTAGATGAGGCAATGTGGTGTTGGGGCTTTGCATGAACAATATTACGTTGTCCGCATATAAACTAATTTTATGTTGTGTGCCCTTGATTACGATTGGTTCTATGGATTGGGATTGTCTTATATATTGTGCTAAAGGCTCTAATGATAGATCGAATAGTCCGGGACTAAGAGGGCAACCCTGTCTGGCTGAGCGTGATACCGGAAAGATTTCGGAGATGAATGTGCCTGTTGTAATCATGGCCGAAGGGTCCTTGTATAATAATTTAATCATATCAATGAATCCTTTTCCTTACCCCATCCTTTCTAATACTGCCCATAGATACGACCATTCCAGCCTGTCAAAGGCTTTCATAGCATCCAGGGACAGCATCGCCTTAGGTATGGTGTCGTCCTTGTCTGCATCTAGTACGTGCAGTATTCGTCTTATGTTATCAGTGATCAGGCGACCTCTTATGAAGCCAGTTTGGTCCGGATGAACTAAAGACGTCATATGCTTTGTTAATAATACGTTGTATTATTATTATTATTATTATTATTATTATTATTATTATTATTATTATTATTATTATTATTATTATTATTATTATTATTATTATTATTATTATTATTATTATTATTATTATTATTATTATTATTATTATTATTATTATTATTATTATTATTATTATTATTATTATAACACAGTGTATGCCTTGTTCTAATTTATTTCTTCAATGTTTTTGTATTTTAAAAGGTGAAGTGTAAGTTGTGTTCCAAGGACTTTGGATACAACAACAACACCTCATCTATGCTGAGGCATTATAGAGCCGTGCATGAGCGCAAGGACACCAACCAAGGTGGACCAAGCTCAGGTAAACCATTTTAGAATGCAATGATAAGACAGCATACACCCTGCTACAGTACGTTTGTATTAGACGACAGTTATTTATATTTTAAATGTGAGTCATTAATGACATCTGTAATTTAATACTGCTTTTGTTTTTGTCATCAGGAGAGAAGAAGGATGTGGATGAGGCCTTGGTCAATATGGTCATCATTGAGGATTCCCAGCCCTTTAGTGTTGTGGAGGACAAAGGATTCAGAAAGCTGGTTGGAGCTTTGAATCCTACCTATGTTCTCCCCACAAGACAGGTGCGTATGTATGTGAGCACATATACTGTAGCATTCTACCCCATTTCCCTTTGCCATTCCAAGACTGTTCTCTTCTTTCCTTTAGGCTTTGAAAGCTATGGTGGACGACCGTTACAAGGAGTCCAAGGAGAAAGTTAAAGCCATGGTGTCTGAGGCAACTGCGGTTACCTTAACATCAGATATGTGGACCTCCATCAACACGGATGCATATCTAGCACAGGGCCGGATTAACGACCGGGCCGTCCGGGCCGCGGCCCGTGGGCCTCTAGTGATGAGGGGCCTCAAAAAAAGAAAAAAGAAAAAGATTTAAATTTTTTATTTTTATTTTTTTTGGAGGCCCCTCGTCACTAGAGGCCCCAACCTTTTTTCTTAACTTTAATTTTAAATTTTTTTGAAGGCCCCTCGTCACTAGAGGCCTTTTGGAGGCCCCTCGTCACAAGAGGCCCCAAATTAGTATTATTATTATTTCTTTAACTTTTATTTTACATTTTTTTGGAGGCCCCTCGTCACTCGAGGCCTTTTGGAGGCCCCTCGTCACTCGAGGCCTTTTGGAGGCCCCCCGTCACTAGAGGCCTTTTGGAGGCCCCTCGTCACTAAAGGCCCCAAATTATTATTATTTTTTACTTTTATTAAAAAAAAATTGGAGGCCCCTCGTCACTAGAGGCCCAAATATTTGTTTATTTTTTTTTAACTTTTATTTAAAAATTACCTTAACATCAGATATGTGGACCTCCATCAACACGGATGCATATCTAGCGGTGACGGGGCGTTTCATAGATGCAAGCGCCACTTTGCATTCGGTTGTTTTGGGGGTTCTGCATTTCCCTGAGACACATACTGCTGCCAATATGGCTAGAGTGAAAGCAGAAATTATGTCGGAGTGGGGCATTACTGAGAGAGTGCATTGCATTGTGACTGATGGTGCAGCAAATATGGCTGCCTGTGTGACATTGCTTAATTTGCGTCACAGACATTGTGTGGCGCATTCTTTAAATGTAATAATTAAAAAGTCTCTTGACCAGAACCCTGTGCTGGCTGAGATCCGGGCCAAAGGAAGGAAAATAGTGGGCTATTTCAAGAGCAGCACCACTGCAACGGTGAGCTTCTTTATTTCATTGCAATATTCTAAATGATGCTGTTTTTTTTAAGTTGCTGCTGCAGTGACACTTGAATTAATCAATTATTGTTGGCTAATTTTATAGGAGAGACTGACGCAGGTGCAGAACCAAATGGGCCGGCCGACACTGAAGCTGATCCAAGAGGTGGAGACCCGCTGGAACAGCACCTACCACAGGCTCCAGGGGCTCTATGACCTCAGGGAACCTGGAGGAGCAGCTCTGGAACAGCACCTACCACAGGCTCCAGCGGCTCTATGACCTCAGGGAACCTGGAGGAGCAGCTCTGGAACAGCACCTACCACAGGCTCCAGCGGCTCTATGACCTCAGGGAACCTGGAGGAGCAGCTCTGGAACAGCACCTACCACAGGCTCCAGCGGCTCTATGACCTCAGGGAACCTGGAGGAGCAGCTCTGGAACAGCACCTACCACAGGCTCCAGCGGCTCTATGACCTCAGGGAACCTGGAGGAGCAGCTCTGGAACAGCACCTACCACAGGCTCCAGCGGCTCTATGACCTCAGGGAACCTGGAGGAGCAGCTCTGGAACAGCACCTACCACAGGCTCCAGCGGCTCTATGACCTCAGGGAACCTGGAGGAGCAGCTCTGGAACAGCACCTACCACAGGCTCCAGCGGCTCTATGACCTCAGGGAACCTGGAGGAGCAGCTCTGGAACAGCACCTACCACAGGCTCCAGCGGCTCTATGACCTCAGGGAACCTGGAGGAGCAGCTCTGGAACAGCACCTACCACAGGCTCCAGCGGCTCTATGACCTCAGGGAACCTGGAGGAGCAGCTCTGGAACAGCACCTACCACAGGCTCCAGCGGCTCTATGACCTCAGGGAACCTGGAGGAGCAGCTCTGGAACAGCACCTACCACAGGCTCCAGCGGCTCTATGACCTCAGGGAACCTGGAGGAGCAGCTCTGGAACAGCACCTACCACAGGCTCCAGCGGCTCTATGACCTCAGGGAACCTGGAGGAGCAGCTCTGGAACAGCACCTACCACAGGCTCCAGCGGCTCTATGACCTCAGGGAACCTGGAGGAGCAGCTCTGGAACAGCACCTACCACAGGCTCCAGCGGCTCTATGACCTCAGGGAACCTGGAGGAGCAGCTCTGGAACAGCACCTACCACAGGCTCCAGCGGCTCTATGACCTCAGGGAACCTGGAGGAGCAGCTCTGGAACAGCACCTACCACAGGCTCCAGCCAGCGGCTCTATGACCTCAGGGAACCTGGAGGAGCAGCTCTGGAACAGCACCTACCACAGGCTCCAGCGGCTCTATGACCTCAGGGAACCTGGAGGAGCAGCTCTGGCCGGCCTACGCACCGACATCGCCCCACTCTCACAGGAACAATATGACATCATGGCAGAATCCCTCCGAGTGCTGTCTCCATTTGACGATGCCACAGTTGAGCTGTCTGAGGAGAAGATAGTGTCCGGCTCAAAGGTCATTCCCCTGCTGTCGATGCTACACGGCTTACTGGAGGACGAAATGGAAACTGTCCTAACTCAAGAGAGCACGGCCATGGCTCAGAATGTGAGGAGACGACTGATGGGCATGCTTGAAGGCGTACAAACGCTGAGTATCATGTCCCTGGCGACACTGCTGGATCCCAGATACAAAAAGATTGGATTCTTTAGCCCTAATAAGGCAGCAGAGGCGGAGCAGAGGCTGATAGTGGAATGCAGTAAATGTATTCCAAGCAGCGCTTCTTCTTCCGCCTCCTCATCATCATCATCATCATCATCATCATCATCGGAAGCTCCGCAGCCTGTGACTCAAGGTATGTAATGGACAGACACATTGTACTTGTGTTATTGTATCCAATCACTTACAGCCTGTTTGTCTATCCTAGGTAAAAAACGGTGGCGTCGTTTGGACACCGCAGTCCAGGAGGCCAGGACCCAGGGCCCGAGTGTCGCTGCGGACGCAACAGTGGAGGTCCATAAGTTCCTGTCCGAACCCAACACTGACAGGATGGAGAACCCCCTGGAGTACTGGGAGAGACAACGGAACGTGTATCTTAACTTATATAAACTTGCTGTAAGGTACCTGTGTATGCCAGCATCATCTGTGCCCCCCTGTGAAAGGGTCTTTTCAAAAACTGGGGAAATCCTGTCAAAAAAAAGAAACCGCCTGAGCCCCAGCACTGTGGAAAAGTTGCTTTTTCTGAATAAAAATGAATGAAGTAACACAAGCACTTCTCCTCTGTCCCTGCTGTCAGAAAAACACAGTATATTAAAGAATATAATGTTGTAGTAACACAAGCACTTTCTCTTCTGCCCTGCTATCATGCGGTCAGAAAAACACACTATATTAAACAATAGAATGTTGTAGTAACACAAGCACTTTCTCCTCTGTCCCTGCCATCATTCTGTTAGAAAAACAGACACAATATTATTTGTTTATTGGCATCGTCATCACATCAAAGCTTCACACACCAAAGCCATGGTATCATTATAATCACGCTGCCTGTTCTACATTTATTGTCCACTTGATGGCACAGTAGAGCAAATACACCATGAAGCTTCAACACATGTGTGGCACTATTGGATGGAAAGCCTCAATGCTTCGTGAAGCTTCATCTCGCCATCACTACTGTACTGTACCCATTCTGCAATCTGTTAATAAACTTTTCAATCAATCAATCAATCAATATTGAGCCGTACTGTATTGTACTGTATTGTAAGAAAAAGGGGGTGGGGTTTGAGATGGGTCAAGGATTATTAAGGGAACACTATTCTGTCCATCATGTGGTATTTTAACTACTTGCAGCCATACTGTCTACATTGGAGACGGGCAAACATGGAAGCCTGCTAAGAGAAAATTACATTTGTATTTTCATCAAATGTTTCCACTTTTCCATTTTTTATTTGTTTGTCAGGAGCTTTACATGGTTACTGTAGGCCCAGATATGTTCCGTTTTCTCATATGCCTTGGCATACTGTGTCCTCTGCCACAGCTATCTACTGTGTGTGTGTGTGTGTGTGTGTGTGTGTGTGCGTGTGTGTGTGTGTGTGTGTGTGTGTGTGTGTGTGTGTGTGCGTGCGTGCGTGCGTGCGTGCGTGCGTGCGTGTGTGTGTGTGTCTGCCTTTTAAAAGTATGCCTTTTAAAAATATTGAAATCCATCAATCAGTTTGATGAAGGGGTGATTTGTCAACCACATAACGTTTCAGTCATGTTTTTTCTTTTATATCTCATACTGTAAACCTGAATCATACCATAGTTTTACCTTCAGAAAACAAACCTAATACATCTCCTAATCTGAGTGGGTGGAGCCTGGAGGGGATATTCTCATGTATGTCAAAAAAGATTGTGAATGAACTGCGAAAAGCATGTTTTTGACTAAATCTTTAAAATATGTTATACTATTTTTCAGATGTGTATTGTACATTGTGTTTTTATGGAAATTAAATCCTATTTTTATTAGATCCACCGTGTGGATCTACACCCTGAAGACTCTGGCAGGAGCACTCATTCAAGGGTACTACGACTATGCGTGCACCTCATGGTACCAAAGCACCTCAAAGGCGCTTAAAACAAAATTACAAACATCACAAAACAAACTGGTCAGACTACTACTTGACCTTACCCCCAGAACCCACCTCACCCCTGCCCACTTTGACAACCTAGGATGGCTTAGAGTAGACGACAGAGTACAGCAACTTGCAATGGGCCTGGTCTACAAGATACATTATACGACTAAGGTACCCATGTACATGTCAAAATACTTCCCAAAGGTCAGTGAATACCACAACCACTACACCAGAGGAAGCTCAACAAAGCATGTTAAACCCAGATTCGGCTCAAACAAGGGACTAAATACGTTTCGCAATTATGCCACATCAATGTGGAACGCCGTAAAGGAATGTGAATCCCTACCCACATTCAAAACTGCTCTAAAAAAACACCTACGGGAGGCTGTAATTCGAAACTGGCCCCTACAAATGTCCTAACCCAGTTGTACAGTAAATGACCAAGTATGGCTTTGTCAATATTCCAATGTACAGTGTACAGTGTCCCCCCCCCCTCTACCCAACCCCCCCCCCCCCCACCTCCAATGTACAGCCCCCCACCGACCCACCCAACCCCACCCCACCTACCCAACCTCCTCCAATGTACAGTTTCTACGTCAAATGTATATACACTCTTTTTCTGGACACTTTTTGTATCACAAACAGTACTGTATTTGCAAATCTGGTATGTCATAAATGTATAGATGTAGCAGTACTGTCTATATGTTGTATATGTCATATATGTTATGATGAATTGAAAATGGGGGACCCTGATGTAAACAAGACGAAAGTCTTTCTCTGGTCTGCATCCCCTTAACAATTGTATGTATTGAGCTGTACTGTACTGTACCCATTCTGCAATCTGTTCATAAAGTTTTCAATCAATCAATCAAAACCAGCCCTGATTCCAAACTCTGTGCTGTACTGTACCCATTCTGCAAACTTTTCAATCAATCAATCAATCAATCAATCAATCAATCAATCAGTCAGTGGCCAATCAGAGAGCGTCTCCGCAAAATGCGGCTAGGTTTAAAAATAACGCTGCTTGGGATTGGTCAGTTATAATGACTCTGGGTTTGGTGTGTCTGAACGCACGCATGCACTGTGACGTCATTACGTACTCTTGGGTTTGGTGTGTCTCAGAGCGTGTCTGAACCCATATATATATATAGAACACTACACTAGATAGCTTAAGGCGGAGTCACCAGCGTCGCTGAACCGCCGCCATCTTGCCCCAGTCAGCCTTTCTGTTACGTTCTATGGTAGCTGTTGGAGGGTGAGTGATCTGCACAGACAAAAATACTCATAACTCGCTGAAATATTGACGGATTTACAAACGGTTTGGTTTATTACAAGCATTATTAACGTGGCTATGATTCAAGCGGTTTGTAAAAAAAACATCTTTAGATACATTTATGATGCATATAAGTATGCAGTATCATAACTACATTTTTGATGTTTATAGCAAACCAACCCGTTTGAAAATCGGTACAGAATTGAGCAATCTATGGTTATTTAAATAGTACATGATGCACCATAGACATGTAGCTGAGCTGCCTGGGGGCAAGATGGCCGCCCTACGACGACGTCGCTCTCCATAGGCCGGCAGCGCGGGTAAGCTATCTAGTGTTCTATATATATCTATGTCTGAACCTGTCTGAACCAGTCTGAACGCACCCGCCGTGACGTCCGCATGAATACATACGGTGAGCTGAAACTCCGCCTGATAAACGCTTATAAAAGTTGTAATTCGTGTTTTAAACGTTATCTACTTGTTGCTACATGTTCCGTAAAATATTCCCCTCATCCTGTGTACATTGTGTTCGGATCCAAGACCAATAACCCACTTTGTATTAGTTTAGTCTGGGAGAAAGCAGGCTAATGCTAGCTCCTGTACAGCTAGCTACTAGCTCCTGTTAGCTCTCTCTCCTCTCAGCTCCAGAGCTCCAACTGACTGCAGTCAAGTTCTGTTCTGTTGATCAGCTGGAACCAAGCTGCTTCACACCAAACCCAGTGATGTGCATCTGATGTGTGGAACACAGGTATGGAGATGTTTGTGTCTGTTTCTTTTCAACACGTTGTTCTATGCGTAATGAAAGGCTGTAGGCCTAGTAGCCTTCTAGCTAATCCACACCAGTTCAGCTATATGAATGAATGATGAATGAATGAATGAAAACTGTATTAACAGATTGCAGAATGGGTACAGTACAGTACAGCTCAATACATACAATTGTTAAGGGGATGCAGACCAGAGAAAGACTTTCGTCTTGTTTACATCAGGGTCCCCCATTTTCAATTCATCGTAACATATATGACGTCATACATGACATACAGATAGACAGTACTGCTCCATCTATACATTTATGACATACCAGATTTGCAATTACAGTACTGTTTGTGATACAAAAAGAGTCCAGAAAGAAAAGAGTATATACATTAGGCGTGGAAACTGTACATTGGATTGGGTAGGTGGGGGTGGGGGGGGACTGTACATTGGAGGTGGTTGGGTGGGTGGGTGGGGGGGGTTGGTTAGGAGTGGGGGGGGGGGGGGGGGGGGGGGTTGGGTAGGAGTGTGGGGGGGGGGGGGGGGGGGGTTGGGTAGGAGGGGTGGGTGGGGGACACTGTACAACTGTACAAACAACACTGTACATTGGATTATTGACAAGACCATACTTGGTAATTTACTGTACATTGGAGGGGGTTGTGTTCGGACATTTACAGGGGCCAGTTTCGAGTTGCAGTCTCCCTTAGGTGTTTTTTGAGAGTGTTTTTGAAAGTGGGTAGTGATTCACATTCCTTTACAGCTTTGGGTAGGGCGTTCCACATTGATGTGGCATAATTGCGAAACGTGTTTAGTCCCTTGTTTGAGCCGAATCTGGGTTTAACATGATTTGTGGAGCTCCCTCTGGTGTTGTGATCGTGGTATTCACTGACCTTTGGGAAGTATTTTGTCATGTACATGGGTACCTTGGTCGTGTAGTGTATCTTGTAGACCAGGCCCATTGCAAGTTGCTGTACTCTGTCGTCTACTCTAAGCCATCCTAGGTTGTCAAAGTGGGCAGGGGTGAGGTGGGTTCTAGGAGTAAGGTCAAGCAGTAGTCTGACCAGTTTGTTTTGAGATGTTTGTAATTTTGTTTTTAGCGCCTTTGAGGTGCTTTGGTACCATGAGGTGCAAGCATAGTTGTAGTACCCTTGAATGAGTGCTCCTGCTAGAGTCTTCAGGGTATTCTTGTTTACCAGTGAGGAGATCCGGTACAAGAATCGAGTTCGTTGGTTGACTTTTTTTATTACATTGGATGCCATTTTGTCACAGGAAAGATTTGCCTCTAGGATGGAACCCAGGTAGGTAATATCTTCTTTCCTTGTGACAATATTGTCACCCACTGTAACTGAGAAGCCGTCGGTCTTGCTGAGTTTGTTATTTGAACCGAAGAGAATGGACTCTGTTTGATATAAGGTGAGTCTGGCTGGTGTGATTGTTATTATAATAACACAACACAGTTGCATGTTGTTCTAAGGTCACTAAAGCCCTATTTGAATGATACTGTGTGATTATAATGTATTTTATTTGTTATAGAAGTGAATATGGGTCATTTAATATTTTTGATTGTTTATGGAATTTAATTTAGTTTTTTTTGCCAAACAGAATATATACAGTATAATAGTGTAATTTGTAACACAGTATTTTCGGATGCCTATGAGGTGAAACCAAGCAACTGCACACCAAACCTAATGATTGTGCATCTGATGTGTGTCACACAGAGACCTCCAGTAAATGAGCCTGATACCCAGTACTGCCTCCTGCCTGATTCATGGTCTGGTTTTATTCTTAATCCCAGAGGGGAAACATTGTTTGCCACCAGAGCGAATACAAATACACAAACAAGAAACAATTACATACAGTACAAATTACACAACACAGTAAATAGAAGATAAGAAGAGAGCCTCTCAACACAGAGCTAGCGGTGTTCGTTAAAGAATTTAACCGCAGCAGGAACAAAGGACCTTCTCAATCGCTCAATAGAGCATAGAGGCATTAGAAACCTATCGCTAAATGAGCTTTGCAGAGCATCAAATATATTGTACAGAGGGTGACCTTAAAAAAATTGGTGTTCAATTTAGTCCTAGATCGCTTGGCAATAATGATCTCCAAGGAATCAGGAGGGAGGCCAATCACTGAGCCAGCATTTTTAATGATTTAATTTATACATTCTCTCTCCGTGATGCTGGCATGGTTTGCCACCAGAGCGAATACAAATACACAAACAAGAAACAATTACATACAGTACAAATTACACAACACAGTAAATAGAAGATAAGAAGAGAGCCTCTCAACACAGAGCTAGCGGTGTTCGTTAAAGAATTTAACCGCAGCAGGAACAAAGGACCTTCTCAATCGCTCAATAGAGCATAGAGGCATTAGAAACCTATCGCTAAATGAGCTTCGCAGAGCATCAAATATATTGTACAGAGGGTGGCCTTAAAAAAATTTGTGTTCAATTTAGTCCTAGATCGCTTGGCAATAATGATCTCCAAGGAATCAGGAGGGAGGCCAATCACTGAGCCAGCATTTTTAATGATTTAATTTATACATTCTCTGTCCGTGATGCTGCCCCCCCCCCAGCAGAGCACAGCATAAAACGGGACACTAGCAAGGATACCTTGGTAGAACACATGAAGAAGTGACCAAGATACCTATAGAACTGGACTATCTCCATTTCTGCCCCTTAATGATGACCGGAGAGACATTCACTGTCTTCCTACTGAAGTTGATGACTAACTCTTTGGTCTTTTTAATATTAAGTTAAAAAAATTGGCATCACACCAGTGGACAAATCAATCAAGTCAATCTCCTTTTTATAGGCTTGGTCATCGCCTTTGTTGATGAGACGGATCAGAGCTGTATCATCTGAGAATGTCTGTATATGGCACATGGCCTCGCTGTGTCTGCAGTATGGGTGGGAATCACCAGTTTCATCACGATACGATACGATATCGATTCTTTGGACAACGATACGATATTTGCCGATATCACAAAGTCTGCCACGATACGATTCGATTCAGGTGCCTGCGATCGATATGAGGCGATATTATGTGCCCATTTAACACAATCAGTCACATTTAGATCAACTAAAAAAAGGCTACGGAAATATCAATTGATGTTTTTATTTTTGAGCTCTTCCAGACATTTAAATGAAAAACAATCTATTGTTTTTAATACAAATAGACCTCCTGTTAACTTTTTATATATTGAGCTTTAAACTTTAAGTAAAATGTTTTGGAACTCACAACACGCAAGCTAAAACCCTTTCCTCTCCCAAACTTCCTACAATTGTTTTATGTTGCATGATGATCATGAATACATATATTATGTATTCATGTTTAAATATCAACATTATCTGTCCATCCTCAGTAACACACACACACACACACACACACACACAGAATGCCTCTCAACCCTGTCCCCCACAGAAAGGTAGACTGCCCAGTGCCCCCACCCTTGCTCTTTCCCAAGTCCCCTCTCCTCTCTCCTCTCCTGGTTAGCTACTTAGCATAGTTAGCTCACGCTAACGCAACGTTCATTTCAGTATTTAACGCGACATGTGCATAAAGGAATGGAGAGGATGGAAAGCATGTTAGATGCATTTAACCCCTTGCGGGGAAAAAAACAACAGGCACTTATTTCGGGCAAAATAGGCGGACTCTGAAGCAATACTATCTAACGTCTACACACGGAGCTGCGCTGAGCTATGTTGTTGGTCCGGCCGGGCGGATATGCTCACGAGGGGATTTTCAAAATAAGAGTATCGCAATATGAATCGATCTTTTTACGTTGCATCGATCCTATTTGATTATTGATAATAGATCGATATATCGATCTGGATCGATGTATCGTCCCACCCCTAGTCTGCAGTCCGCAGTAGGGCTGTCACGATTCATCAACCTGGTCGATGAGTAAATCTAGTCGATTTGCATATTCATGATCGACGCGTCGTATTGTTAATAGTATGTGCCTTTTGCTCAGAACTGCAGGATAAACAAGTCCATACTTCACTCCAGTGCAGGTTCGCAGCAAGCGTTTCACCTCTCCAAAGCTAGCTCGCTTCTTAGCTACTGCCGTTGTATAGTCCGTGAAGATAGAGATCCTTTTCCCATCGAGGAGCAGGGGAGACCTTTTTTCCCGCTTGCTGCATCATATCGTTGCGAACGTGGAAGAAATGTACTCTGATGACAAACGGTCGTGGGGGCTCTCCTTCTCGGGGTGCGGTGAGCGCTGTCCAGGCCGAGTAGCTTTTGGAGCAGCCCGGCTATGTATTCCGTTGGTCGTGGACCCTCTGCTCCCTCTGGTACACCTAGCAGTCGGATGTTGTTTCTCCGCATTCTGCTCTCCATATCCTCACATCTGTTGTCTAGGTATTCTGCCCTGGTCACCAGGGAGCCGACGGTGGTTTCCAGCTCACGGATGCGGGTGCTGTTATCTGTGGCGCCGCGTTCCAACCCCACTATAACCTCTCCTTGCGTTTCGAGTTTGTTTTGTACTTTCTCAATCGATTTCTTTAGCTCGTCTTTGACTGACAGCATCTCCGATCTGAGAGAGTTTGAGAGGGAGTCGATTTTGGCAAAGATATCAGTCTTAAGAGAGCCCATCATGGCTTGTAGTAGTCCAGCGGTTAGGATCCCGGTTTCGTCACCGGCCTCCGTGGCGTTTTGTGGTGGGCCTCCTTTTTCGTGTATTCGGCATTATAAGTTATATTTCAGCACTGATATCACCGATAGTTCATCAATTTCGGGTTGAATGACTGTTCAAACACCTACTCAACACATGTGTTCAATTTGATAGGAGTATAATATACAAGTTTAGTCACACACTCAGGAGCGGTGGGGAAGCGTGTCTTACATCCCCCCTCAGGCCACTCGCCTGAGGGGCAGCTCTTCAGCCCTGCGTTCTACAGCCTGTGATAACTCCTCTTTGGAGTCGCGCTGTTTCTATGTAAACTCCGCGAGCAACGGGTCCAATAATTGTGTCTTTAACATGCTTTATATCCTCGCCATTACTATATGCCAGTCGAGGTTAAATCAGTTTCATGGAGTTCTAATAGTGAGGAAAGGGGAGGTCTCTTTCTCTCTGTACGTTCGATGATGATGATCAATGAAGTAGCAAAAATTTACACTATAAAAACTAACTTCATAGTTGATGATAATAAATATTTCACTTCATTAGAAAAAATATTGTAACATCAGACATTAAGTCTCCTATAAGCTATTCTCCCTCTCGTGTGTGTGTGTGCATACATTTACTATATGCTACTGTTTTTCACATGGATTAGGCTAATTGCTTTAACAATCCTGATTCCTGAGCCTATTTGATTCAAAAGGAAGATATTGATTTAAATATGTATATAGTCTATATATAAAAAAAATATATAGTTAGATAGTATATATTTAGGTGTTTATTTGATTATTGTTCCACTGCCTTTTATTTATTACGTTTCCACAGTTTTTTCCTCATACTTTACTAACATTTTGTACATGGTACCGCAAGGTACATTAATACAAGTACATGTTAAAAGGATGACACAAAAAGCCAGACAGAGGGCTTGTTTCCTGTTTCAGTTTGTTTTATAATAAACAATCAAACTGAGAATTGTTGCCTGCCTATTTGTTTGGTGGAAACTTGATCATGAAGTTGATGTAGCTAGCTATTTTTGCGATGTTGCTTGTAGTGTAGCTTGCTACATTTCTCTTGGGATATCTATTGTTGTAGTTGAGCTATATTTAAATCGAGAGTAACTGGTAGTGTAGCTTACTACATTTTCCAAGTAGCTTGCCCATCACATAATCCGCGAGCCACAGTAAACAAACGCGAGCCACAGTTAGGGTGACCAGGTGTCCCGCTTTTGGTTGTACTGCACAGCCATTTGACCTAATGTCCTGCATATTGAGAGGATGTCCCTCTTTTCGAAGCAACAAAAAAACATGGGTCTAGCTAGCAACCCGCCTCTTGTCCACACACATTGCTCTGCTCGTTTTAACATTGCTCTCACAGAGATAAAACTGGGAACGAGGTTACTCTGCTTGTGACGCTACCTCATATCGCAGATCTGATTGGTTAGGTAGTAATTTAGGATATTTAAAATGTCTTTCAATGTTAAATAAAGGTGTATTGCACTTTGAAACGGTTTCATTGCATTATTATGCTATTATCATTATATTAGTAAAAAAAAAAATTATTGAAAACTTTTGGGAAAAACATTTATAAAAAAAAAATTCTCTCAAAACCGCAATAATATCACTTATCGCAATTTCTGGGACAATTAATCGCCCAGCAAAATGTGTTATCGTGACAGGCCTAGATATGCAGGGCTGTACACTGCGACGAGATGATCGCGAATTGCCCCTTTAATTGGCTGTTGCGATTGGTAAATATTATCTGGGGGCGGGCTTGCGAGTAGTGCTTTCAAGCCTTGCATTCGCATTTCACTCCTAAATTATCCAAGGCGTGTGATGACGTCACTCACGCGAGCTGAGCAGTGAGCACTCAGCAGGTATGATCAGCGGGAACAATCGACTGAGCACTCACTCTGATAGACTGGCTGTCTGTCTGATTTAGCTATGAAGAAAAGTAAAGTTAGTATTGCTTCATATTTTCGACGCGTTCGACCTCCTATAGTGAACTGAACTGAACTCAGACACACGGAGGGAGCTGCGGCGTCTGCTGCTCCTCCTCCCTCCCGCACCCGTGGCTGTTGTAAACACTAGTCTCTAGTGGGACACTGGGACCTCGGTGAGCCTGCCAGCCGGCTAGCTACTGATGGCTCCTGATATCAACAAATGCGCCTCCAGCAAGTCTAGTAGTGCATGATAGCTCGCGTTAGCTCACTGTTCAAAACTAAACGTCCCATTAAACTAAATAGCTACAGATAGCTCCTGATATCAATGTCTTATAACACTGAGTCGATGCGTATTCGAGCTGAGGGCACGCTGAATATAGTCAATAGGGTCCAGCTGCAGCGCCGGAGAATCCTGGCCGTAGCTGGAGGCTACAGTATAGGGTCCACCGTCCAGCTGCAGCTCCGGAGAATCCTGGCCTTCGCTGGAGGCTACTCGAGTACACACAGACAGTGGAGCTGGTTGCATATAGCGAGCATTTTGACTTGTTGCGTGGTGGCGCTGTCTCGCAGATAATACAACTACAAGTATGATTATATAATATATATATATTTTATTTAAAAAAAAATTATATAAAATACTTTCTTCTTTTTTTTTTTATCAAAAACAATCGCTATAAATAATGGTAAAATTGTTATTTAAAAATGTGCCCCTAAAAAATATTTTTTGCCCCTAAATTTCTCATTTAGGGGCAAGTGTGCCCCTAGTGAAAAAGCTTAGCGTACAGCCCTGATATGTAGATGGAAAAATAGCAATACCTTGTCTTATAGGGACTGGTACCTTATAGTTTCATTGAGCTGTAATTAACACAAGTATTCAATGTCCCCGATGACATCACTGGTGACCATATTCAAACTTATTTACTCCCAATAACTGTCAAACTAAAGAAATGCAAAACTATTTAGATATTTTGGATGTGTATGATTACGTCCAAAATAAATCGGCATTCTTTTCTGGTGACGTGCCCCTTTCAGCCACATATTGGAGTGTTTTGCGATTTATTACTGTTATTCAACTGCAATTTACAGTCTTGAAGTTAAATATAATTTACAGCAGTCTCTACTCCCATCTAGTGGCCTGAATCATTGCACCATAGCAGTAGAACAGGCTGTACACACCATACATCAAATAGTTTATTTTCACTTTTGGAAGCCCAATGTGCAATCAACAATGATGTCTGTATTTGATTATGGAGACCGTCTGTACATGCATTCCTCTCCCTTCACCGTAAGACCCCTTTGAATCAGAGCACACTGTGTTTTATCACTGTAGTGGAGATACATTTCTCACTCACCATTGTATTAATCCGTTTTACTTAATAACCCCTACCTGTTATTGAATAAATCCCACAGGAGCCAGGGGAAGCCAGCTCTTAACCCCTGGAAACCTCCACATCAGTCATCACTCCACCAGCTCACCTGCTCCATCACACACAGCCCCACAACAGGCTCACCAGTGGAGAGAGACGGACACAGGGAGGATTAAGCAAGTCACCTGCAGGTGAATTTTACCTACTGGGTTTACATTTAATTACTGTTTTCCTGCAGTTTAAATGTATTTTCCTGCCTGTCGTCGTGTGTTTGTCGGGGTATTTCTGTGTAGAATAAGCGACAGCGCAGCTAAATGCTAAGGTTAGCTGGTGGTTAGCTGCTAGCTAGCCTGCTACTCTGGTCAGTGTCCACAGCACGTTTATTATCAGTCTACCTAACCATATGACGGGTGTTTTTATACAGATAATTTAGGAAAAAATTATATTTGTGATCCTTGATGTAGAATAATTTCTTGTCAGATGTTGGTTCCAGTGCATGTCGACGTCGTGCAGCCAGACCATCCGGAGATCTGTCATCATTATGGACCTTTGTTGTAGAGTTATTTCACCACAATGTGGTTAATGTGCTTCTTTCAAATGATCCTGCTTAATTTCTGATATTATCAGATAACTACAGTTGTTGGTTACAAGCTATTTACTCAGCCATTTACATATTTCTCTAGATGGGGTGGCAAATTGAATGGAATTTAAATTATTTACCGACTATAAAATATGTTACATACATAGATAATGGATATATGCAGCCTCACCAGGAGGTATCATATTGTTGGACACAGTAAAGCCCAAGAGCTTCTTTTCATCGTGGTCCTTTACCTGTTGGTGTGTGTTTGACTGTGTGAGTGAGTACATGAGGACATAAGATAAGATATAATTTTATTGATCCTGCACAATTTTACTGTCTATTTTATCTTACTCTTTTTATTATTGTCTATCAAAAACTGAATCAAACCATAAACACGATGGCCTGTTGGGATGTTAGATCCTAATGTGAAACATGTTGATTTTATGTCTGCATGTGCTCATTTTATGCCTGTCTCTTTTCTGTTGTGAAGCACTTTGAGCTGCAGTCGCTGGAGACTGCAATTCGAAACTGGCCCCTGTAAATGTCCTAACACAACCCCCTCCAATGTACAGTAAATTACCAAGTATGGTCTTGTCAATATTCCAATGTACAGTTTTGCTTGTACAGTTGTACAGTTGTACTTAGTGTATGTCCTCCTTAAACCATCATATCAAATTATAATACTTGCTCTAAAAAATGTAATTCTGACTCGGGTAGATATGCGCGTCATGGGTCCAGGGATCCTCCTTGAACCTCCTTCCTCCCTTATCCTTCTATTTCCTTTAAGCCTCCTTTTTCTCTTTCCCCCCCCCCCCCCTCCCCCCCCCCCCCTAAACTCAATTTTTATTTACATAGACTCCCAAACATACAAATAGCATCCTCCTTGAATTAAAATCTCACATCCGTTGGTCTTCCATGTATATAATACAAAGACGGAATGTACAACACTGTTAAACAGACATAAATAATAAAGTAAAAAAACATAAAACAATTGTCATACCCAAAAAAATAGAAAATACTAACTAAAGCAAAAGTGTGCGACATGGGCTCAGAGACCCTCCTTGAACCTCTTTCCTCCTTTACCCTTCGCCCTCTTGTGTTGCATTTGGTTCTTCCTCTGTGATGTCGTTCTCGTTCCCCTTATAATCCTCCCACTTTCCCCATCTTTCCTCAAATTTCTCCTCCTGTAGCCTCAGCATGTGTGTTATCCTCTCCATATCCTGTATCTCCTCTACTATTCCTACCTATTATTATTATTATCCCCATGGGGAAATCCGGGGGGTACATCATGCATAGGTATAACGTTTATGAATTCCTACTGTAATTAAATGCTCACACCATTATTATGCATGGAGATTACATTGAGAACAATCGGAGGTACAAAGAATAAAAAATAAGAGAAACAAACCGTCTGTCACGACTTCGTCCTTCAACCTAGGTGCACGGACTGCAAACAACTAGTGAGGGGAAACAATTCAGCAACTCTTTGGAGGCCGATGTTCTATGTTTCTCCCTTATATAGAACCTGGGAGGACTAACCCCTTGGATCAAATCTGAGGTCACAAGTCTCAGGGTTATCATAGATTCAGAACTGAACTTCAATTCTCATATTAACACTTTGATCGCCGGGGTTAAATTCATAATTTACCATCCCTCGCCAGCCCTATTTAACATGGAGAAGTTCCCCTTCTTTGCAGGGCTATAACCTTTTAAATTGTATTGCTAAATTGACATTACCATGGCCCATTCAAAGTCCTATATCTATTGTTCAGGGTGTAGCAACGTTATACTTTTTCATTCACATATTCATACTAAAATACGGTCTAAAGTATAAGTGTGTTTTTATCGTTTTCTGCAGCTTTCTCCAGAACGTGATTTATAGCCCTAAATGCATTATATTGATGATTGTATACAGTTTGATAGCAATCGGCGCAAGATAAAAAATTTCAACTGCACGTACTTCTAGAAGTTACTACGTATGATCTGATGTTGACCGGATGGGCGGGGGGTCGTTTATAATTCCGTGGGCAACGTTATATCATTCATCTAGTGTGGGTGATATGATCATTAGAGCAGTTAGTATAGAAGACATTACAAAATAACGCTGAAACTCACCGTAGCTTCCTCTCGCCGTTGGGAGATGAGCGTGGAACAGAATTTTTTGTATTATGGGATGTAGAAATACCCGATCCATTTCCAGGTTGTATAATAGTATATACGTCCAAATCATGTTGTTTATCGAGTTATTGGCAATGGATCGATATCCATTGTGTCGAGTCCCGGGACCTATAGCGAGTGATCGGACCAAATTGAAATGAGCACCAGCTTCCACTTCCCTGTTTCTTCCCCGGGCGATCCGCCGATCGGCCACCAGATGGCGCTCTTGAACCGTTAGAGAGTTGACAGGGGCTCACCAGTACATATGTCTCCGGGGGAGAAATATGATTTCGATCACAGATTTTTAAAATATTGATATCAAAGACGCTGTCCAGCGTCATCGGCAGAATAAGCATGGCGGGGAATGACGTGTTCCAGCGTCAACGGCGATTAAAGGGTTAACAAAGTGACCAAAACATCGTTCTTCCATCTCAGAAATATAGCAAAAGTACGACCATTTATTAATCAAAACGATGCTGAGAAGCTAATTCATGCATTCATATCTAGCCGGTTAGACTACTGTAATGCACTTTTTACAGGTCTCTCTAAGAAAACCACAGAGAGGCTTCAGCTAATCCAAAATTATGCAGCCCGACTGCTTACTAGAACCAAAAGGAGAGAGCACATTAGTCCAGTCTTAGCTGCTCTACACTGGCTTCCTGTAACATTTAGAATTTACTTCAAGGTCCTTCTCCTTACATACAAAGCTCTAAATGGACAGGGACCTAGCTACATCGCCAACACTCTAAATAGATTACAGGCCAGCAAGAACACTGCGATCATCAGCTGCTGGACTACTAGAGGCTCCCAGAAACAGTCAAAAGAGGATCGGTAATGCAGCCTTTATCAACTATGCCCCAAAACTATGGAACAAACTACCCCAAAACATCAGGGAAGCCAACTCACTAGACCAGGGGTGGGCAACTTTGTATATGGTGAGAGCCACTAAATTTCCACACTCAATCTGGGGGCCGCATTGTTTATCGGCAGTCCCGCCAGTAGTACCCCATCACTCAAATAGCCCATAATAGTCACAGATGTGATAAATAAGGCATATAAACAATTATAATTTGTTGTAACTTTGTTTTTATTCCATTTCAAACGCATTTAGTAATGCTTAATTTCAACTTTATGAATTTATAAATACATCTGAATTTGAAACTATTGCTATAACCCAAATATATACAAAAATGACAAATTATAATTAAGGCTTCTATTAAAATAAATGTATGAACTTAAAGCCCACTGCTCAACAAACACAAAGCAGCATTCCTGCTGCATTTCACTACAACAGTAAATCAAAAGTGCAATAATAAATGATTTTGTTAAATGTATAAACTTTTATCCTGCTACTAAACAAAACATTCCTGAGTGCTTCATATCCATAACATGCATTTCAGTGTTATTAGTGTTATCTGAACACTACAAAAGTAAACGAGTAGCCAAGTGCAATACTCATCAGAATAATGAATTCCTTTTTGAATTCCCTTTATCAAACTGGCATGACATTCACCCTCCCCCACAGTGGGTCAATAATGGTTCTGTCTTTAATGAGACACTTGTGGTCTCTCCTGTTGGCGCACAATAGAAGGAATGTCAACTTCAATGTTTGTGCATGCGATCTGCATCAGATGAAATAACGTTTTATTTCATGTGTGTGGGGAAACACACACAAGGTCGGGACGCATCTTAGGGCTGGGCGATATGGCCAAAAACGTTATCACGATAAAATAATTTTCATATCACTCGATATCGATAATTATCGATATACATGAAATAATAATTTCTTCCAAGTTTAATTAACTTCTTATGCCCGGCGGGCTATTAATAGACAACTTTTTTGCTGCGGTAGAACGAAGTAGAACTCAACGTCACTACGAGTTGGAGAGCCGTCGTAAAAGATTGTAAAAGCAGACACTAGCGTTTGTTGCTGCGGTACTTGATTGCAGTTGCAGCACGTTCTTCTTGGCTGTCGGCTAACGCCACCACTCCTTTCCGACTGAATTCGCTTGCGGGTGATACTGTTTCAGGTGATGGAACATGTTTGTCGTGTTACCCGTTTTGGTTAGCACCGGTCTTCGACACATTTTGCAACGAACGCTGCTCTGATTCTTGTCCGACTTTAGAAACCCAAAATGTGTCCATACTGCCGACGTTGAAACACCTTTCTTATTTACAACTTCTTCTACATTTGAGCTTGCGGTGGCCGTAGGGTTGTCGTCTCCTTCGCTGTCGCTCGAATTTCCGTTAATTTTCCTAACTAAGCTAATCTCCTCAGAATGATAACAAAACAAAACGGTAGCACATGTACTGCTGTGGTGCGTGAGCGCGTCATCACGTAACGTAGCTCTATTCCTGATAGGTTGTTAGTGCGTGTGCATGATATCCAAGCATGGAAAATAGATATATAGAAGATTTGCGACCACGTTTCATGTTTATTTCAAGGAAATAATTTATCGCGACCATGGAAAGTTTCGTGTATTTAACAGCTGAAAACAATAATAATTGATCAATATTCTGATATTGGCCTGGGGCTGCATGGAGAGTCGGTGAGGGCCGCATGCCCCTCCCTGCACTAGACATCTTCAAAAGACAGCTTAAAACCGATCTCTTTGCTCAGGCATTTAAATGAAACATCAGGCATATCCTGACACAAATTGTACCTTACCTGCACTATTCTTACCCTACCTACACTTCCTATCAAATTCATGCGTCGGTTCTATGCACTGTAATTTTAAGAGCACTGCTCTGTTGTAATTCAAAATTGAACTATTTTATCACACTTTTTACTTCTTACTGATGCACTGATCTGTTGTATGTTAAATACCCTGTTGTATGTCCGTTCTATTTTATAATTTTTTGCCTATTTTTAAACTGAATCCAACCGCACTTTGTTTTTACTCTGTCTATTCTACTTTTATTATTTGCATTACTGAATGAAACTGTAAACAGAAAGGCCTATTGGGATGCTAGATCCTAATGTGAAACACTGTGATTTACCTTACCTTGCTACCTCTATCTTTTTTTTTATACTCTCTTATGCCTGTATTTTTTACTGTAGTGAAGCACTTTGAACTGCAACTTCTGTATGAAAAGTGCTATACAAATAAAGTTTATTATTATTATTATATATAAAATCATAAGAAAAGCATTTTCCATTCATTGACGAGATCATCCGTGTGGCTCCGATAGGTACTTCATCCACGGCGTGTGTCTGGAGGGGAACAGGTGCGTGTTCTCTCATGACCTGGCCAACAGCAAGCCGTCCACCATCTGCAAGTACTACCAGAGAGGAGTGTGCGCCTACGGAGACCGCTGCCGGTAGGTGGACAGTAGACCGCCTTGTGGTTGGATTTCCTTTGATCCTCATGTAGTATTGCTTTACATTTACATTTAGTCATTTAACTGACTCTTTTATCCAAAGCGACTTACAAGTTCTGTACGACAAGTCATCAGGAAGGGTACAACTCAGCTGAGTAACAATGTTCATCAAAGTGTTGAGTGCTACAGTGTAGGTTAGTTTATTAGGACAAGTGCATGACAGTAAAGTTAGTTAGGATTAGATATTTTTTTGTATTTTGTATTTTTTCAGATAATGGTTGAAGAAGTGCATCTTTAGTCGACGGCGAAAGATTGGACGGGTTTCGGCTGTCCTAACTGGGGTGGGTAGTTCATTCCACCATTGTGGGACAAGGACTGAGAATGGGCGACTTCTCTTTGATGACCCTCCCGGAGCTCGGATAGGAGTAGGTCTGAGGCGGCCAGAAGATGCAGAGCGTAGGGGTCTTGAGGGTGTGTAGTTAGAGACCATTGACCGGAGGTAGGCGGGAGCGGTTCCATTTGCCCCACGGTATGCCAGGTCGAGGGCCTTGAAGCGGATTCGTGCAGCAATGGGGAGCCAGTGCAGGTCCCTAAGAAGATTTTTCACTCACCATTGTATTAATCCGTTTGACTTAATAACCCCTACCTGTTATTGAATAAATCCCACAGGAGCCAGGGGAAGCCAGCTCTTAACCCCTGGAAACCTCCACATCAGTCATCACTCCACCAGCTCACCTGCTCCATCACACACAGCCCCACAACGCTCACCAGTGGAGAGAGACGGACACAGGGAGGATTAAGCAAGTCACCTGCAGGTGAATTTTACCTACTGGGTTTACATTTAATTCCTGTCGTATTTTCCTGCCTGTCGTCGTGTTTTTTTATTTATTTAACTGTTTATTGGTATTTCTTTTTTTTATCAGTTTTACAGCATCAGTTCAACAATTCAACATCAATACAAAAATAAATGCTGCCAACTGCCCCCCCCCCCCTTCACCCCGAGTTACAGAAAAATAGATACAAATTAACCCCCCCCCTGAAAGAAATTAAAATTTATATAAACAAAAAAAAAACCTCAAGGCCAGACCCCCCCCTCCCCCAGACTAGGACCTCAACAAATTCAAAACGTTTTTTCTTTTTCTTTTTTTTTTATACACAACTTGAGAATTTAGTACGCCCAGTTACACCTGTCTGAACAGGTGCCCATACTTCTATACCAAACAAATAAATATCTAACGGTACATCTTTTCTCTTCAAAGAGCAAATAATAACATTTACAGTATCATTCATTGCAATATATACCCATTAGAAAGACAAAAGCTAGCATCATTAATAGCCTACATCGTCAACCTACTATGTAATCTGTTCTACGTATTGCCTAAACCCAGCCTAGCATATATCAAAGCGATGTGGTTTTTTCTTAAGATTGAACATTAATTTCTCTGATGCCATGTACGAAGAGATTTCACTAAGCCACATAGACATGGGGGGGGGGGGGATTCAGCACTTTTCCACAGCATGGCAATACACTTGTACCCAGCAATCATGGCCAATTTAATGATCCGCACCTTGCTTCTCTTATCAGGAGAGATGTCAGACATGTCTCCTAATAATGCTAATTTAGGTGTACATGGGATCTCAAACCCTGTGATCTCTTTGAGAATCTCCCAAATTGAGCCCCAGTAAGGTCTCAGTTTGTTACATTCCCAGAACATGTGGAGCAGGCTACCTGTTTCAGTTGAGCACCTAGGGCAAAGGTCAGAGATAGCGTCATTCATCCTGTGAAGTCTTTCCGGCGTAAAATAGGTTCTATGGAGAATGTTAAATTGCATACGTTTATGTCGAGTGTTATATGAAAAAGATAGTGCGGACTCACATACAGGGTTCGTACGGGTGCTGGAAATCCTTGAAAATGCTTGTATTTCAATGTGGTGTTTTCAAGGTTTGAAAAGTGCTTGAATTGTGTATAAAGTGCTGGAAAGTTATTGAAATTGTAATTGCACTGTATATACCTTCATAATAAATCACTATCTGACTGAATAGTTAGGTTTTTAGATAAAGAAATACAATTTCGGAGTCCTCTCTCGAGCCTCGCCACTCGCATTCCCGCCCCGCCAACGGCACCCCCGCCCCTCCTGAAAAGCTTGCTTTAATCCCAGTAACGTTAGCGAGCTAACGCGAGCAAGATTCTTATTAAATGTTTTGAGACGTTAGCAAGCTAGTGAGCTAGCGTTGCCACAGACGGCTATGTTTATTGTTCATGTTGACAACGACAAGCGACACCGTATATTAAGGTGAGTTAATAAATTCACTGCTCCGCTCTGATAAACTAACTCTTCGGTCAGAGCGCCCAGTCTGCACAACTTGAGTGTGCTCGCTCTGACACACTGAAAGCCAATTTACCTTCAAACAAGTTTCGTTTAGCTAACGCCATTATGCATCAGAGCTGTGGTTTCGCTGTGATCAAGCAAATCAGTTATTTCTATTTTAAGGAATGTTTCAAGTTCAAGTTTCTTTAATAGTTGTCATACAGAAGTACAGAATACTTTTATACAAAATGCTTCTTACTGTTACGCTCCAGAGACTGTGCTAGACAAGATAAGTATGAAATAAAATAGTATAGCATGTAAAAAATGAGGTCACAGTGTTCAGTATAGACATATGTACAATGTTCGATGCAGAATAGAAGTAACTGAGTTACCATATAATATACAATATACTATGCAGTGTACTAATATACAATACTATATAGTGCAAAGCAGAAATGGGATGAGGTACAATTTAGGTACAATTTACAGTAAGGTGTACGAGTTGTAGTGCAAATCCTTTATCAATAAATATAAAGTGTGTTTAGGTGATCTAAAGTGTGGAGAGTGGGTGCTGCAGTGTGTTTGTTTAAAGTGAGTGTGTGCGTGTGCTGTGTGCATTTGATGGTTGTTGTATAGTGTTTATTGTTCGTAGAGCAGCCTGATGGCCTGGGGATAGAAGCTTCTTCTGAGTCTTTCTGTGCTCGCCTTGAGACTCCGGTATCGCTGTAGGATATGTCGGCAACATAAGAAGCCAGGCAGCTACTAGGGGTAGCTGTTTGTGTGAAATAACGAGAGGAGACTAGAACGTGCGTCAACTAACTGTGCGTCTGTATTGCAACCAATAACATGGGCATCATATAGCTTACATCCTGGTCCCTGCTGGGACGTACCAACTGAACACACCACTGTGGGGGGGGGGGGTTATATTAAAATCCTAGGTTGATTTGATTTTGTATACATTTTAAGGCTCAATGAGCTGATTGACTGCCTACCTCAAAGATTGTTCTCTTATTTTGCACATTTTCAGTAAATATTTGATTGAAATTGAAGTTTTATCTGGTGATTATCTGAGTGATTGTTTCATATTGGCCCAGCCAGGTTATATAGGATGCCAACATAATTTTGGTTGTTTATAGCACAATGACATCTGATTTAATGTGATGGAAGAAGTAAAATTATCATTTTGAGTAAATATTTTATTTACCACAGCCGCATAAGATGCTGGAAAAGCTTGAAAATGCACCTTGAAAAAGCTTGAAAAGTGCTTGAATTTTGCTTTGGAAAAGGTGTAAGAACCCTGTTTTTAGTAGATCGCCATGTGTTATTATTACTCATGCTATTTTCAATTAATATCATAAACAACAAGGAATATTAGCATAATTTTGAGTGGACTGAAGGAATGAGTCAGCGTTAATAGTTTTAAATGCAAATAATTCATTGAAACATAGAAGTGGGGTCGGGGCACACACACACACACACTGTTTCAACTCACCACCCCCGCATCGTATTGTAGTCTAGTCTGTCTTCAAACTTCCACTCCTCTTGAAACTTTTTTATATTTGAATATCAACATTATCTGTCCATCCTCAGTAATCCTCAGTTTACTATAATATACTCCTGTCCTGAGTCCTGACTAGTGACTTCATCGTCTTTCCAAACGCAAACGCACACACAGGGAAAGGGAGATTGCCCCCCCCCCCCCCCATTTCCCTTTCCCCAGTCCACACTGTCTGCTGTTCTCTATGGCTCTGCGCCTCTGCCTCTGATCAGGATTAACTTGTTAGCTTATGCTAACGTAACGTTCATTTCGGGGCGATGTGGGCATAAAGGAATGGCGACGATGCAACGCATGTTGGATGCATTTGACCCGTTGTGAGAAAAAAAAAAACACCACAGACTTATTTTGGCTCGCAAAATAGGCGCACTGCTGTGTAGCGCTGCTTGGCTTTAATGCGAGAAGAAGCACGGACAGGGCGGATATGACTCGCGGAGTTGCCACAGGTTTTTTCAAAATAAGAGTATCATATGAACCGAACGTTGCTAGCTGACTGAGCCATAGATATTATGACTGGAGCTGCGCTTGGGGCGGAAATGAGACCCGCACAGGATTTTCAAAATAAGAGTATCGATATGAACTACACGCCAGGTGGCAGGCAGACCTCTCATTGTTAGTCGCCAAACCTTAAATTGGTGCGGCTACGTGGCGTAGTGGGCAAGGCGCTCACCACGAATGCTGAGACGCTGGGCTCGCCTGTTCGAGCCCAGCGCTCCACATTGCTTTCAGTTTAGCTGGTCGTTCATACTAATACACATTGGCCGTATTAGGGGGTGGGAAACAGATGGGTGGGGATCGGGCGTTGTGGACAGCGACTCCTACAGGTCGGTTGGTGCGCCTGCACAGTAGAATCAGGAAGTGTCGGGGGCAGCGTGAGCCTCCCACGCGTTACTCCTCGCCACTGAGAGATCGAGCTGCGCAGGTGAAAAGATGCGACTGCTGTTACCTCAAGTACCGGAGGGGACTTGTGCTATGTATGACTTAGTCCACATTGCAGCCGGCTTGTGGGAGGCAAGAAACAGCGTTCGTGACAGGGGAGGGTTGAATTGGATAATATGAAATTGGGATGGGAGAAAATATAAAAAAGTGGATCAAAAAAAAAAATCTGCCCGCCATTGGCTGTTGGCGGGTACTTATTTCGTTCCCTGCTTGGGAGTGCTTAAAGTGTCCAACAATCTTCCGACCGATGGCAACACAGTCAATCACAGCTCTTTGGCTCAGCACAGCCTCGTTCACAGCCAGCTGTAAGGTGTGGGCCATGCAGCCCAGGCTTATCAACATTGTAATCCTCCATAGCCTTTGCCATGTTACGTGCATTGTCTCTTAGGACAACATGGACCATCTCTTTCGTTATGTTCCATTTCTGAAGCATAGCTCCAAAAGCCAAATGGATCATATCGACAAGTGTGTTAACCTGGTAGTTCCTGAGAATGCAACACCGCTCTGTTTGAAATCTTTGTCCAGCCACTGCGCCGTCAGACCTAGCATGCTGACAGGGTTAACATCACAGGTCCATATGTCCATGGTGAAACTTACGTGCATCGTTGTCTATCAGAGCATATAGCATATAGTTTCATGTCTAAATAGTTTGGGGGTAGGAAGGGAGGGGCACTGGGGTGCAGAGTCATTAGAAATATATATTTTGAAATATATTGTGAATTACATTAACCAATATCAAATAAATCATGTCAACATTTGATGTTTTGCCAATCTTGAAATCACATCTCTAAAACAATATCCTGACCTGACAAATGTTTTTGTAATCTGGTGGCATAATCCAAGAATCACAGTTTCAGTCACCAGCTGATGGTCAATAATACAATGTTGATTCTTGTTTCCCATGTTAAACTTGAGCACTAGTCTCTTTGATTTCATTTTTATTCTGAGACTCAATGTTTAACAAATACCATGGAATAAATTAAATCAATACATTCATAAAGACACATAATTAAAAGTCCCACTGAGGATTATGTCTGATTTGGAACCTGAAATATGGCAACTTCATTCTATTTTCAATATTTAAAAAAAACGAATTGGGTTAAGTGATAACCCAGTATGTTTTAAGAGAGAGAGGATTTAAATAATTAAAGTAACTTCCGGTTTGACGACAGTATGTGACGGTCGCATCTGTCACAAGCTCCGCTACATTTTTTGTTAATTTCGCTTAAGGCGAGACACTACAGGTGAATAGGGTAAAAGATTTAACAGATATCACAATGAAACTTCCCCAGTTGATTACTTATATTAAGACGAGACTTTTTTGTATTACAAGTTTTCTGAAATTGTATGTTTAAATATGCAAATGAGGCATGATCTACTTAAATATGCAATAATTTGCATATAATTCCAGGACAGAAATCTGAACATTGGATAAAGCCATTTTCAAAATTATAGTTTAATTTTGTTGACATATTAGAGCCAAAGGTTATTACAGAGGGGATTTTGGATATCTCTTTTTAGCACTCCATAAATCAGAAAATACTCCATTCAGTCAATTTTTATGGTAAAATTCCATATTTCGCCATGTTTTTAGGAATAAAATGTGATATAAATCAGGGTATGAATGCGATATCAACAAACCCTTATGTAAATACCTTCAGAACATAGATATGAATAGAACTGGAAGGTTTGGTGTATGTGTGTTACTGAAGTGGAGATTTCTGGCTCGGAGTATGAGGAAAAACTCTTAAAACTCATTTTTGGGAAAACGCCTTCAAAGTTCTGTAAAATGCCATACTTTTTTTTTTGAAACCGATATTTACAAACATAATACCTAATCAAACCATTAGTAATAGACAACCTAAACACATGCCTGATAACTGAATAATAATTATAATGATGTTATTGAACTACACACAGGCTACAAACAGTGTAGTACAGTGTAGTACCACCTAATAGGCAAAAAATATTTGAATAGATATCACTATGAAACTTTCCCAGTTTGTTATGTACATATAAACTAAGAAAAAATATATTGCAAGTTTTCAGAATTCTATGTTTATATATGCAAATGAGGCACTTCCCCATTAACACTTTGACTGCCGGAAAACGCTTAAAAGCGTCATTCCCGGCCATGCTCAAGTTGCCGAGGACGCTTTACAGCGTCTTTAATATCAATATTTCAAAAATCTGGGATCGGATTCATATTTCCCCTCCGCTGGCCTGAGATCCACCAGGAGGACCCACTGAGCTCTCTGGCGGTTCAGGAGCGCCATCTGGTGGCCGATCGGCGCAATCGCTTAACAGGAAGTGCAGTAGAGGTTGTGCTGGTCGGCCGTATTACTTCCGGGCACTCGCTATCGGTCCCGGGACTCGATCTCGACACACTACATAGCGATCGATTGCCAATAACTCGATAAACAACATGATTTGGACGTATATACCATTATACAAGCTGGAGATGGACCGGGTAAATCGACATCCCATAATGGTACAATTTCTACTCTACGATGATCGCCCAACGGCGCGCGGAGACTGGGGTGAGTTTTAGCGTGTAAAATTACCGTCTTCGATACTACCGGTAACTGCTATTATCAACATTTGACCCACATTAGATGAATGAATGAATGAATGAAAACTTTATTTAACAGATTGCAGAATGGGTACAATACAGTACGGCTCAATACATACAATTGTTAAGGGGATGCAGACCTGAGAAAGACGTTTGTCTTGTTTCCATCAGGGTCCCCCATTTTCAATTCATATAGACATATATGACATACATGACATACAGATAGTCAGTACTGCTACATCTATACATTTATGACATACCAGATTTGCAAATACAGTACTGTTTGTGATACAGAAGGAGTCAAGAAAAGGGAGTATATACATTTGACGTAGAAACTGTACATTGGAGGTTGGGTGGGGGGGGTTGGGTACATTGGGATATTGACAACCATACTGGGTAATTTACATTGGAGGTGGTTGGGGGGGGGGGGGGGGGCGGGGGGCACACTGTATAAACAAGTAACACTGTACATTGAGGGGGGGGGGGAGGAGACACTGTACAAACAAACACAATTGTGCATTGAACTATTGACAAAACCATACTAGGTAAATGACTGTACATTGGAGGGGGTTGGAATGATTGGGTTAGGATATTTACAGGGGCCAGTGTTGAATTGCAGTCTCCCGTAGGTGTCCCTTGAGAGAGGTTTTGAAAGTGGGTAGTGATCCACATTCCTTTACAGCTTTGGGTAGGGCGTTCCACATTGATGTGGCATAATTGCGAAACGTGTTTAGTCCCTTATTTGAGCCGAATCTGGGTTTGACATGATTTGTGGAGCTCCCTCTGGTGTTGTGATCGTGGTATTCACTGACCTTTGGGAAGTATTTTGACATGTACATGGGTACCTTGGTCGTGTAGTGTATCTTGTAGACCAGGCCCATTGCAAGTTGTTGTACTCTGTCGTCTACTCTAAGCCATCCTAGGTTGTCGAAGTGGGCAGGGGTGAGGTGGGTTCTAGGAGTAAGGTCAAGCAGTAGTCTGACCAGTTTGTTTTGAGATGTTTGTAATTTTGTTTTTAGCGCCTTTGAGGTGCTTTGGTACCATGAGGTGCAAGCATAGTCGTAGTACCCCTGAATGAGTGCTCCTGCCAGAGTCTTCAGGGTGTTCTTGTTTACCAGAGAGGAGATCCGGTACAAGAATCGAGTTCGTTGGTTGACTTTTTTTTATTACATTGGATGCCATTTTGTCACAGGAGAGATTAGCCTCTAGGATGGACCCCAGGTAGGTAATTTCATCTTTCCTTGTGACAATATTGTCACCCACTGTAACTGAGAAGCCGTCGGTCTTGCTGAGTTTGTTATTTGAACCGAAGAGAATGGACTCTGTTTTGCCCATGTGTAATGATAGTTTGTTATCAGCGAGCCATATGCAGATTCTGCCTAGTTCCGAGCTGAGGGTTTTTTCAACCTGTAACTTGTTCTTGTCAGAGACCAGCAGGGCTGAGTCGTCCGCAAACAGGAACAAGTTGCAGTCACAAGCTGACGACATGTCATTTGCATAAATTAGGTGATTGGTATAACGCTGCCCACGGAATTATAAACGCCCCCTAGCCCATCCGGTCAACATCAGATGACGTGTAGTAACTTCTAGAAGTACGTCTAGTTGGAATTTTTTATATCGCGCTGATTGCCATAAAACTGTATTGCATCATCAATATAATGCATTTGGGGCTATAGATCACGTTCTGGAGAAAGCTGCAGAAAGAGATGAAAACATACTTATACATTAGACCAGGGGTAGGCAACCTTAGGCACGCGTGCCTGCATAGGCACGCGGGGGCATTTGCATAGACACAGGGGGCAGCAGTAAAAAAAAAAAAAAAAAAATCTTTTTTTTTAAATATTATAGTGAAATATTTTGCACTGTTGTCGCATTTATCTTGTTGAAATCGTCCCACAGGTTCTTTTTACTACCACATATTTAATTGAGACCCTTTATTTGTTTATTATTTCAATTTAGCTGGAAATACATTGCTACATCATTCAGTAACATTTGCAGAGCCTTATAACAAAAACATTATTACGGTCACCATTGTGACCAGTGGGATTAATCAACTAATTTTATTATTTATTTTTCTATTTCATTGAACATTGCACATGTTAAAAGCCATATTTTTTACTCAAAATGTGAGTATTACCAAGTCAACTTGTGTTCTTAAAACAATGACAATAAACATAGTTTTATTAGGTTGAAATAATGTGGTTGTGTACTTATTTTTCTGGATTATTATGGATTGAAAACTGAAAACCTTAATGCACAGTAACTGAACTCAATATTTTTAAGTTCTGGTAACTTATTATTATATATTTTTTACAGTGTAGTCTTGCGATCAATCAAAACTTATTTACACGATATACCTCACATTCACCCTCCATTCACATCCTGGTGTTCTCCATTAGGCCTGTAGGTGGAGCTATGACAGCCCACGTACAGTACACACACCGATGGTGTGTGATGTGTCCAAAAATGAATGGGCAAATGTGAGTGAAATGGTCGCACTGTATGCAGCTGTTTGTCTGCATTGCATTCCCCCCCCCAACTCAGATTTAGGGTTGATACAACATCATAATAATATTGTTAATAATAACAATAATGATAATGATGTAATAATGTAAAAATTATCATTAAAAATACCTGATTATGAGAAAAAATATTTACGATGCATGGAATATTGTTGAGGCACACTAGTTACAACTATATTTCAAACAGGCACTCCATGTCAAAAAGGTTGCTGACCCCTGCATTAGACCATACTTTACTATGAATATGTGAATGAAAAAGTTTAACGTTGCTACACAATGAACAATACATATAGGACTTTGAATGGGCCCTAATAATGGCAATGTAGCAATAGAATTTAAAAAGTTGTAGCCCTGCAAAGAAGGGGACTTTCTCCATAGACAAATAGAGCCGGCAACCTACGGTTGATAATGAATTTAACCCATGGCACCCAAAGTGTTAAATATGTGCACATTTATGGATGCAATAAGGCATGCAATAAGGCAAAATGAAGTAAAATAAACAACTAAATGTGTGTTATTGATGTTGTATTGTCACTAGTTTCATAGAAGACATGTTTAGGAAGCAAAATATAACAATCTCAAAATCAACAAGTATATTTGCCTATTCACCTGCAGTGTCTCCCCTTAAAAACCTACTTTATACAACACTAATGTGTTTAAACCTCGACATATATATTAACTAAGACCTTCAACTAACTATATCAACAGTGAAACGCAGCATGCCAGCAAAGAAAGATAACTCAAAAAGCCGTGAAGCAGATTCTCCAACGGCAGACGGCGCGGTGACACGTTCCACAGGGAAGGGAAAAGCTATTGAGAATAAAAAGCCCGACAATAGCATGGATTCTAACATCCAAACGACCTCAGCCGAGACAGTCATGGAGAGTATTTCACCCGACTTCAAAACGCTGATGACAGCTATGATGAAGATCTTAACCGACAAGGTTAATGATATTGCTAAAGCTGTGGAAAGAGCCGAGACTAATGCTACCGCATTTAAGATAGCCATAGAGGCTAAATTTGAATATATCAAGACACAGGTTGTAGCACAATCCGATCGCATAACGGCGGTTGCAAATACTGGGATCGAATACTCACGGAAGCAAGAGGAGAAGAATAAGGAACTATCTGAAGCTATCGCCGAAGTATCGAAGGAAATGCAACTGGAAAACAAACGGCTCCGGCAGATAATACATGACAACAAGGAGAAACTTGATCCATCTGCTAGAAATAGAACGGCACGCCCGCAGATTCAATTTCCGTATAGTGGGTTTGGATGAATCAGTCAACTGCACAGATGACAAGTTTGCTGCAGTGCTATTAGAATTTCAGAACCTAGGATTTCGAACTACAGAACCGATAGTGGACAAACGCTACAGAATTGGATCTGAAAACTACAATAACAACAACAAGGAAAGAGTGATAATTGCTAGTCTACGGGAAACTGCAACAAGAGACACGATTATCAGGGAATCACGCAAGAAATGGGGAAAACTGATGTACAAAGGGAAAAGAGTGGTTCTATGAAGACATGTGCAAGGAAGCCATAACTCTGCGGGCCCACTACAAGGGTGTAGTAAACCGGCTATATGAGAAAGGTCTCCACCCCATCTTACGGTATCCAGCTAATCTTTCCATAGTTGAGGGAGAAGGAAAGAGATTCGTGCTACGTTCGCTTGAGGCGGCAGAAGATTACATGAAGAATATAAAAAGTGGATGACAAGATTCATCTTTCATGGATAACTCTACAATTGCATGGACATCAAAAACGGCAACATACAAGCTTTTGACAACATTGAGAAATAAGTAATTTGATATAAAACGCTAAACACCATATATATATATATAGATTCACAGTAATATGCAGGTCTTGATTTGATACCGACCATTTTGGAACATTCTAGAATTTTCTACTCTATTTTTCTTACTTGAAGGCTATGAGTCATAACGGAATATTCTGGAATACACTGAATTGTTATTGTTCTATGGCACGAGGAATGTACTGGAACATTAAAACATCAATCTGCAAGTCACGAGCGGTGGACAGCACTCTGGAATACAATACCTTTTTCAATGATGGCCCCGTGAAATAACAACAATATGAGACTTGGTCATGAAATGGATGTGAAGAACAACAACCACCATAACAGATTAATGATCACGCATGACGGGGGACGATCTGCATACAAGTATTTAAAAATCTCCTTGTCGTTTAGATGTGTAAACATGCAAAGGTATTTAAAAAAAATTATAATAATTTAAGTAGATATTCCCGGATTATATGGGTTTTCGATATCTAATTCTAAACATCACTTTCTTATTCTTTATTTCTTTATTCTGAAATGTTCTAACTAATAAATGTTAATAGAAGGTTTAAAAAGAAAATTGGTTTAAATGAGTATACCAATTGAGGTATAATTTTCATTCTGTTATAATTACATTAACGGGAGAGAGGCTTGGTCACAGGTGACATTCTATTAATTAAAAGCATAGATTCTATGGTATACATAGGAAAGCTTAGGATAAATTGCTCATTCTGGGCAGACCGGAGGTGCAGGAAAGGAAGAAGTTGTACGCGAAGGAGGTATCGAATAGGTACCTTGTACGACTCTGTAAGGGAGGGGGGATCAGTTTTTTTTTTTGTATATACTGTATGTATGTTTTTATGCTCGGCTCTCAACGGGACCTCAACAGTGGGATGTAAATCCATTGTGAATTCGCACTCCAGAAATATTACCAACAAATACAAATCAATATGTATAGATTATGGCTAGTTTGAATATAATGATCTGGAACACTAGGGGAATAAATAATCAACATAAACGCAAAAGCGTGCTCACATTGATGAAAAACAAACGGGTTGATGTGGCTCTCTTAAGCGAAACGCACATTTTAGTGGGAGACAAAGCTACGTTAGCGGACAACACATAACATTAGTCACTCTTCCTTTGGAACGAGAACCCGTGGAGTTGCTATAGTCGTGAAACTGAAATTGAATATTGAATTGAAGGGAGTATGGTCTGATGCAGATGGTCGGATAACCATAGCGAAGATTATACACAAGAATAGGAAAATAGCGTTGGTAGCGGTATATGCCCCAAATCTATACGAAACTAATTTCTACACTGCACTCACTAGGGAAATGTTAAACCTTCCAGAATACTCATTTATAATTGGTGCAGATTTTAATGCCATTTGGGACCCTGGGTTGGATAAGTCTTATCCCAACTTTTCCAACAAACAAAAAAAGTCATCTAAAGCGTTAAAGGATTGGACAAAGAATACAGGTGTAAATGATCTATGGCGATCACTCAACCCCACGACCCGGAAGTACTCTTGTCGATCAGCAAGACATAAAACACTCTCCAGAATAGATTATGTTTTCGCAACCCCGAGACTATTTGATAACTATGAAGTGGAGATGGTACCCAATGCATTATCAGATCACTGTTATTTACTCCTAAAAGGATCATTTGGTGTACTATCATCCCGAGCCCCAAGATGGCGCTTTAACACGACACTGCTGAATAACAAGGAATTCATTACACAACTCAAATAAGCTCTTTCAGTATTTCTACTAAAGAATGTGAACTCGGTGCCGGACCCTAGAATATTATGGATGTCGGTAAAGGGAATGATCAAGGATTTCACTGATAGCTTTTCATCCAAAATACGCAAGAATCGATGCTCAAAACTGGCGGAACTAGAAACGCTTTACTCTACGTTATTTACTTCTGGAATCTCAAGTTTTTTTTTACTAAAAATAGAGATTAACGCCATTTATAAACTACAATCTGAAGTACAAATACGTAGTACAAGACAACAGCATTACTCTCAAGGTTCCAAACCAAGTCACCTACTAGCTACGCGATTAAGAATTAACGCAACATTTGCAGATATAACTTCCATTAGAGCACAACAAGGACTTGTAACAGACACCAAAGAAATAAACGCGACATTCAAAGAATTCTACTCCAATTTGTATAAATCAGAAACGACCTTCGATCAAAACAAAATGGACACATATCTGTGGAGAGTCACAGCCACGTGACCCTGCAATCGCCATCTCGTCCCCCAGTACAGACGCTATTAAGACAGTGGAAAATGACCGACCAGGATGACAGAGGCGGTGTTGAAGTGCCACAGACACAGACGAGTGACACTTTTTATAATGACATCCTGTTCTCTCGGTCACTTGTATGATATAAAGGTTTAAGCATGTTTATTGTATATATCTGTTTTAAATCTAGGCATATGTTATTGTATGTGTCTATATGTGATATGTATTCATATATATATGTATATATACGCTTTGCACGAGTATCTAGGTCTGGGCTGGTCTGCACAGCTAGAATGGAAAGAGAAGGGGCCTCTGTGCTGTAAAGACAGGAATGTGACCTTGGACGATGGGTGAATCTCTGCCTGCAGAATTAACCCTTGCAGTTAAGAGGCAGAGGGCTATACTTTAAACTGATGTGCAGAATATATTCACCAATGTATATGAGTACTGTATTGTATACGTATGTATATCTGTATATGTATATATAGGCGTGTTAGGCTATTCATGCTAAGAAGGACCATGTACTGTATATTACAGCAGCCTCCCTCGTCTTTTTCTCTTACTGTTAAGTGGAGCAGGAATGTGTAGGGAGGCGGTCACAGAGCGTTTGACCTTGACAGTGGGTAAGGAGACAGAGAAAGCCGGGACCCGTAGCAGATGGAGTTCTGGGGGCTTTCCCAGCACAGAGAGACAAAAGGAGGAGTTCATCCTTGCGGAATGTGTTGTACGTTGGTTGGCTAGTGGAGTGACATCGCTGTGACATCACTGTTTTTGGACCAATAGCAAAGAGGTCTTGATATGATATATAAATGACTGCTCCAGCTTCGGGAGCTCAGATTTTCAAGCAGATTTTCCATTTTTTACTTCAAGACACCATTCTTATAGCTACAGAAACCGTTGAGCGTTGTATCGGAACGGGTTCTGTATATTTTTCAGAGTGGCGTCCCCAGGACAAAACTCTGTTTTTTTTAGCTCATTTGCTCTAAATGACAGAGTTTTTGCTATGCTAGAGAAGAGCTGTTTTGTTTTATAATTCTTTTAACTGAGTTGGACATTTCCAATGAAGACTCTTTTGTAACTTGCTTTTTCTAAATAAAAATTACTTTTTTATAATATCTATTGAGTTCGTGGACTGATTTCTGCCGCAATGGGCCACGATGCTGGCCGCGCCCTGCATTCCTCTGAGGTGACTATGTTCGGGTAGCCTGAATTTCAGATTGAATCAATTGCTGGTTAATGCTTTTCAGCTAAAGTTATATATTATATATATATACTATTGGTTTCACTGTTTGTTGTTTGCGAGCGCCGGTAGCCACTGTGTTGGACGGGTCCCATTGGGTTTGTGGGGAGCTAAGAGTCTCGTCACTGCAGGGCCGGACGATTGGTGGCCACAGACTGATGGACCTGTCAAACTGATAAGGGGTTATGGGGCTTGCAAATGATTGTTAGTACGCTAATATTACACTATTAATAGTAGTAATACTTATTAAAAGAGTAGTAATACAATCAAGCTTTCAAATGAGCAGTATTACAGACCATTCCTCACAAATGAGGTTAGTGGCGGTGGTGACGGTGACGTAAGATCATTAAGCTTTCAAATTAGCAGTATTACAGACCATTCCTCACAAATGAGGATAGTGGCGGTGATGACTGTGACGTAATATCATCAGGCTTTCAGAGAAGCAGCATTACAGGCATTTCGTAAAATGATGATAATAATGATGATAATAATATTATTGTTATTATAGGCAATAAGAGTTCTCCCAGACATACATTCGGTTTATTACAAACAAAGAAGAGGTTAACAACTCTTCTATGCTTACATTTCATATCAACTGGATATAACTAAACTAGTGACCAATGAAGTAAGCTTGATAGAAATAGTAATTGACCCGAGAACTTAGCGAGTTTAGCACCTCGCTGGGGAATATCGGGCGGCCAAAGGGTTATATCTCAAGTAAGTGATCTGAGATAGATAAGAGACATCCCATCGGCATTCAACAATATCTTAATCAAATTAACCTCTCCAAACTTACAGAGGATGATGCTAAACAGTTAGAAACACCAATCACACTAGAGGAACTCAGGAAGGCCATATCCGAAATGCAAAGTGGTAGGGCTCCTGGAAGAGACTGTATCCCACCAGAAATGTACCTCTCATGCTGGGACATAATTGGACCCCTATTACTTAATATGATTTTATACTCAATCAAGGAGGGGAACTTTCATAAGAACGACAATATTTCACTCATAACAGTTCTCCTTTAAAAAAGACAAAGACCCCACCGAGTGCGGTAGTTATAGACCCTTAAGCCTCCTCGGAACCGATATCAAACTGTTCTCTAAGGTATTAGCCATCAGACTTCAAAAGCATATGACGGCTTTAGTTCATCCGGATCAAACTGGCTTCATAAGAAACCGCTTGATCACTGACAACATAAGACGATTACTATACGTACTAGATGCCAGCAAGGATGACACCACACCTAAGGTGATGCTGTCCCTGGATGCAATGAAAGCCTTTGATAGGTTGGAATGGTCGTATCTATGGGCAGTATTAGAAAGGATGGGATTAGGAAAAGGATTCATTGATATGATTAAAGTATTATACAAAGACCCATCGGCCATGATTACAACAGGTATAATCACCTCCGGAATATTTCCGGTATCACGCTCTTCTAGACAGGGTTGCCCTCTTAGTCCCGGACTATTCGATTTATCACTAGAACCATTAGCACAATATATAAGACAATCCCAACTCATAGAACCAATCGTAATCAAGGGCACACAACACAAAATTAGTCTATATGCGGACGACGTAATACTGTTCATGCAAAACCCTAACACCGCAATGCCTCATCTTCTCAAGTTGATTGATGACTTTGGCGACCTATCGGGATTTAAGAAACTGGCCAAAGTCGGCCTTCCTTCCACTGAACGCCCCTCCAAAAAATACAAGTCTTCCAGAAGAAATACTAATGGTTAAACACTTTAGATGTTTGGGAGTTGAAGTATTCCCTACCATAAGCCAAACGGTGAAACACAATTACATAGAAATCCAAAATAAAATAAAATACGACTTTGACAGGTGGTCAAAACTTAAAAACTCAGTACAGGCACGGGTTTCAATAGTTAAGATGGATGTCTTACGGGTGGCTACGTGGCGTAGTGGCCAAGGCGCTCGCCACAAATACGGAGACGCTGGGCTCGCCTGTTCGAGCCCAGCACTCCACATTGCTTTCAGTTTAGCTGGTCGTTCATACTAATACACATTGGCCGTATTAGGGGGTGGGAAACTGATGGGTGGGGATCGGGCGTTGTGGACAGCGACTCCTACAGGTCGGTTGGTGCGCCTGCGCAGTAGAATCAGGAAGTGTCGGGGACAGCGTGAGCCTCCCACGCGTTACTCCTCGCCACTGAGAGATCGAGCTGCGCAGGTGAAAAGATGCGACTGCTGTTACCTCAAGTACCGGAGGGGACTTGTGCTATGTATGACTTAGTCCACATTGCAGCCGGCTTGTGGGAGGCAAGAAACAGCGTTCGTGACAGGGGAGGGTTGAATTGGATGATACGAAATTGGGATGGGAGAAAATATAGAAAATGGGAGAAAAAGTGGATCAAAAAAAAGGATGGATGTCTTACCTAGAATCAACTTCATCAGCTCAATGCTTCCGTTACCCCCTCCAGATGGTTATTGAAAAAATTTACACTCTTCCGCATATACATTTATTTGGAATAACAAACCACCACGTATAAAAAGATCCACCGCACAGAGAAAGGCGTACACTTTAAGACCACTGACGACCTGGTTTGAACCCCAAGCATCAGTATCCTGGAGAAATTTAGAAGTAAATATAGTAGCACCACAGAGACTGCAGGACATAGTATACACCAAAGTATCAATTAAGCAATGCGAACTGAAATTTGGCCCCATAATTACTCATGCAATCCGGATATGGCGTGAAACACAAAAAAAAGATTCTAACCCACATAAATGGCATAATCATACTCCCTTATTCAATAACAATGCACTCCTGATTGGAAAACGACCTAAGATTCCCTAGATGGGAAAAGCAAGGCATACATACATTAGGAGATGTTTTCAACAAACAGGGTATTTGTAGTTATGAAGAAATAGAAAAAAAATTTATCTCACCGGTTCCACATATTATTTTTACGCACAATTATTGTTATGTTTGAAGACTCAGTGTTCCATTAAGGATACCAATTGCACACCACAGATACCACAAATTTTTCTATGAAAGAGACATCGAGAGGTTTTGTATCAGATTTTTATCATCAATTACTAACGGCCTCGTATGAAACCCTCCACCTAGACTCTGTTTGGAGGAGGGATATACCAGACCTGGAAAAAGATTTTGATTGGCAAGAAGCCTGGGCAAATGTTCGACTTGCATCAAGGAACCCGGACCATCAACAAATCAATCTTAACTATATTCATAGGACATACTTGACTCCTATAAGACTGAACAGAATGGGTCTTAAACAAGACTCCAAATGCTCCTTATGTACAAATGGGGACGAGGGGACATTTATGCACATGTATTGGGACTGCCCACCAGTTAAGATATTCTGGAAAGAAGTGACCCAACAATTATCAAATCTCTTAATTCTGAATATACCTGTACACCCCTCTGTATTATTGCTGAATGATGTTTTTGAGTATGCAGTACATATACAGCTAAAGAGATTGGTTTTATCTGGTATTACAGTGGCTAAAAAAACTGATGGCATCACGATGGTTTCAACCGGAAAAAATGTGCCGAAAGGTCTTGATTCTTACATATCTCGATGTGATTTATCTAGAAATATCTACAGCAAGAATTTTGGGTCTCAATGAATCCAAATTGACAATGTGGTTAGAAGTGGTGGAGAGAATAAAAGCTAGCATATAATGGTAGTGTCTGGTTAGGAGCGAATGATAATGGATGGATTATCCATTGGGGGGTCCAGGGTGGGGGGTGCGAGCAAGAGCATATGTGTGTAGGGGAATAGATAGCAGGTATTAGGGGTATATCTTGTATAAGACATTTATCTAAACGGTGATTTAATTGATGTGCACTGTTAACAATGCTTGTATATCTAATCGTGTGTTGTCATGTTTGTTTAAAAAAATAATAAAAAAATAAAATACAAAAAAAATTATTAAAGTACAATAGGTACAAATCAAATAAGAAATATGCAAGTGCAGATACTGCACAGATGCATAGTGATTGTACAAAGTGATGTCTTCCAAGATGATCAGAGAGGAAATATCAGTTTGATGGAGGAGGTGTCTATTGTTGTTCTGATTGGCCAATCAGTTCCAAGCAGCTAAATGCTCAACTCTTGTCTCTCTTGTATAAGAACAGGGCTGTTTTCCAGACTGAAGTACTCATTCAACCATAAAGACGGGATAGTCTGCTGGTTGACTTGAACGCCTCTCTGTGGCAGAACACATTGTCTACTGGATGTGGCCACTGTATCTCACTTGCTATACAAATGCTTATTACTATGACTGGGCCTTTGGCTCTGGTATTTCCATTGTCACTGTATAGTTTCATGTCTAAATTGTTTGGGGTAGGAAGGGAGGGGCACTGGGGTGCAGAGTCATTAGAAATATATTTTGAAATATATTGTGAATTACATTAACCAATATAAAATACACCATGTCAACATTTGATGTTTTGCAAATCTTGAAATCGCATCTGTAAAACAATATCCTGACCTGACAAATGTGTTTGTAATCTGGTGGCATAATCCAAGAATCACAGTTTCAGTCACCAGCTGATGGTCAATAATACAATGTTGATTCTTGTTTCCCCTGTTAAACTTGAGCACTAGTCTCTTTGATTTCATTTATATTCTGAGACTCGATAGTTTATTCGTACAATGAAAGATACCACCACAATGACATTGCAGGCAACTGCCCAGTATTTTAACTAAAGTTTACCAGTTTTCAATACCAATCTTGCAGCAGATTCACTTTTAACAGTATAATCTGTAACCTCTAAGCAAAATAGCCCTGCTTTGTAATGCACTTTTCTCAGATGTGTGGGTTAGAATTGAATGAGAGTTGAAGGGGTTGTTATTGTCTGGCCACACCTCAGGCTCTGTCAAGAGAGGTCTGGAGAAACACCAGCGTAGAGTCCTTTCTTTCACACATAGAGTCCCAGTTGCAGTCACCAGCTAACTGATGGTCAATGTTGATTCTTGTTTCCCACGTTAAACTTGAGCACTAGTCTCTTTGATTTCATTTTATTCTGAGACTCAATGTTTAACAAATACCATGGACTAAATAAAATCAATACATTCATAAAGACACATAATTAAAAGTCCCACTTAGGATTATGTCTGATTTGGAACCTGAAATATGGCAACTTCATTCTATTTTCAATATTAAAAAAATAAACAAATTGGGTTAAGTTATAACCCAGTGTTTTAAGAGAGAGGGGATTTAAATAATTAAAGTACAATGGGTACAAATCAAATAAAAAATATGCAAGTGCAGATACTGTACACAGATACATAGTGATTGTACAAAGTTATGTCTTCCAAGATGATCAGAGAGGAAATATCAGTTTGATGGAGGAGGTGTCTATTGTTGTTCTGATTGGCCAATCAGTTCCAAGCAGCTAAATGCTCAACTCTTGTCTCTCTTGTATAAGAACAGGGCTGTTTTCCTGTCTATGGAGTCATTTAAACCTGGGAATGAGGTGGCCTGTAGTCTATCGATCCAGCGGCTTTCTTTCTGGTTTAATGTTCTCTATCTCCTCCCCTAGAAGTGAGCGAAACACTGTCAATACCGATAGCTGTAAACAAAACAGAGGCACTTTAGTGAGCATCTTGAAGATGTTTAGCCATCGCATAATCCATATTGTTTGTTTTACTAGCATATTTATGATCAGCCAGTCGATCAAGTAGGCGGTGTTTCGTACGACCAACATAAAAATAGTCACATTTAGAACAGGACAGTATATAAATAACATGTGTAGTTTGACAATTAATGAAGCTGTTAGATGTATATGTCTGTTTGGTAACTGGGTGGGTTAACCCTTTAGATCTTTCCACCACATCACATTGTTTGCAGTGACCACATCTATAAGTTCCTATAGGAGGCTTGGGTAACCATGTAGATTTGACATCAGCCAGTAGATGGCTTCGTACTAATTTATCTCCGAGATTGGCGGCTCTCCTAAATGTACAGAGGGGGGTGGTCAGGGAATATGTTAGACAGGGCCTCATCACATTCTATATTCATATTCCAAATTGCATGCACAATCAGTACTATATCTACAAAAAACCCTGTAAATCATCTTCCTTTTATTCATTTACTTTTTTATTTATTTTTTGATCTCAAGAAGGTGCTGAATGCACACCTGCATTTTTCACGTCTGGTCAATGTTAGCATGGTGTTATTCACCTTCAAAGTGAATTAAACATTTTTATAAAATAATGTATATTCTCCTTTGGTTCATTACAATTTACTCGAGCATAGTAACAGACACAATATTTCTGCCACTGGGAATACATTCCCTGAGGTCCATCTAAGTCCCTAGATACCAGGAATATGCAAATGTCCTTGTAGAAGTGGTTAATTCATACGGATTGTATTAATTGGAAATTAATTAATAATGTATATTGAATATCAGATTAATAATCAGAAATTAATGTTGTACTCTGGCTTAAAGATTCAAAAACAGACAGTTTGCTGTACAATGCAAATCCTACTTTGCTAGTCCGCCCTTCACACAATACTTTTTTTTTTTTAAATTTAAATACAAGTGAATGCCAAAAATAAGGTAAACATATATATTTTGTATATAAAAAAAAAAAAGGTTTAAGATATATACAAGGCACAAGTGAGTAACATTGACGTTATTGCACGTTCCGATTCACAGTGTAGGATCCAGTAGTGTTTACAAATATAAATATGGAGGGGACAATGGGTCACACAGCAGTTAAAAGTGTCTTTAGTGATTGACAGTTCGGGGGAAGGGTGACAGTGAGGTCACAGCAGCAGTCAGGTCAGAGTGTCTCCCTGGCACAAAATAAAAAGTGTGGGGGGGGGGGGGGGGGGGTCACAGTTTAGTCCGGGATTTCAGATGGCAGGAGGTTGAAGAGTCTGTGCTGGGGGTGTGTACTGTCCTTAATTATGGTATGTGCTCTCCTGGTGGCCCTGGTAGAGTAAATGTCCTGTAGTGAGGGGAAGGCTGCTTCAGAGATGTACTGAGCAGTTTTAATCACTCGCTGGAGTGCCTTCCTGTCCTTAGCAGTGCAGTTTCCATACCAGACCGCGATTGAGCTGGTAAGGACACTCTCAACCGTACTTCTGTAGAAGTTGTGAGAATTTTGGGTGGCATTTTCTCAGCCTTCGATGCTGGGATTCTTTGTGTCTCTCTCTCTCACTCTCACTCTCACTCTCACACTCACACTCACTCACTCACTCTCACACTCACACTCACTCACTCACTCACTCACTCACTCACTCACTCACTCACTCACTCACTCACTCACTCACTCACTCACTCACTCTCACACACACACACGGTCTTCTGAAAGACCAGATGACATCAGAGGAGTTTGATAGTATTTACTGAGGATTGACAGATAATGTTGATATTTAAACGTTAAAAAAGTTGTTGTAGGGAGGGGTTTTAGATTGTGTGAAGTTTAGACTTCAGAGAGAGAGAGTAAAGTACAGAAAAAAGGTACTGGTATCAATTCCCAGGTAAAAAGAAACATTTTGGGCTGCTTTAAAAAAAAAAAAAATTGCGCACATTTTATCGCAATTTCAATCGCAATTAGATTATTTCCCAAAACCGTGCAGCCCTAATCCTCAGTGGACCGGTTCTGACGGTACGCAAACTGCAGAGGGTCCAGTGTGTCTGGGATGGTCTCCTTGATGTGCGACATGACTATCCTCTCGAAACACTTCATCACTATTGGGGTGAGTGCAACGGGACGATAGTCATTGAGACAGGTTACAGTGTTTTTCTTTGGCAGGGGCACGAGGGTGGTGGTCTTGAAGCAGGTGGGCACAATAGCTTGTGCTAGTGACAAGTTGTAAATGTCAGCAAGTACGTCAGCCAGCTCTGAGGAACAGACCCTGAGGGCACGGCCGGGGGTGTTGTCTGGGCCGGCTGCCTTCCGTGGGTTTGTTCTGCTCAGAACCGTACGTACCTCTGCCGTTGTCACAGTGAGTGGTGAGTCCTGCGTGCGCTCCGTGGTCAGAACCCCTCTCTGTTGGTTGGTGTTGGACTACACTGTGTTCTTAAACTATAAAACCCAGCTACATACCATTATAAACCTCTTACATGGAAATTAAGCTGAATAAAATCACCAAATCTCCTTCCTCTGACACTCTTCTCCATCACTATCTCCATCCAGATAGCTGTCCTGTCAGGCCTGGGACGAAACCAAGAGGCTTGGATGGAAGACAAGGTCTCTGCTGTGACCAGTGTGGAAAAAAACGTCAGTTCAAAGATGAATCTCAATAAACACCAGCACATTCACACAGGAAAGAAACTCTATTCCTGTGACCAGTGTGGGAAGAGCTTTAGTCAACTGAGTAATCTGAAGTCACACCAGATGATTCACACAGGAGAGAAGCCCTACTCCTGTGACCAGTGTGGGGAGAGCTTTAGTCAACTGAGGAATTTGAAATCACACCAGATGATTCACACAGGAGAGAAGCCCTACTCCTGTGACCAGTGTGGGAAGAACTTTAGACATCTGTCTAGTCTGAAAAAACACCAGAGAATTCACACAGGAGAGAAGTCCTACTCCTGTGACCAGTGTGAGAAGAGCTTTAGTCAGCTGTCTCATCTGAAAAGACACCAGAGAATTCACACAGGAGAGAAGCCCTACTCCTGTGACCAGTGTGGGGAGAGCTTTAGTCATCTGCCGAGTCTGAAAACACACCAGAGAATTCACACAGGAGAGAATCCCTACTTCTGTGACCAGTGTGAGAAGAGCTTTAGTCAATTGATTAATCTGAAATCACACCAGACGATTCACACAGGAGAGAAGCCCTACTCCTGTGACCAGTGTGGGAAGAGCTTTTGTCATCGGAGTAGTTTGAAAACACACCAGATAATTCACACAGGAGAGAAGCCCTACTCCTGTGACCAGTGTGAGAAGAGCTTTAGTCAACTGTCTAGTCTGAAATCACACCAGATGATTCACACAGGAGAGAAGCCCTACTCCTGTGCCCAGTGTGAGAAGAGCTTTAGTCGACTGGCTAATCTGAAATCACACCACATGATTCACACAGAGAAGCCCTACTTCTGTGACCAGTGTGGGAAGAGCTTTTATCATCTGAGTAGTCTGAATACACACCAGATGATTCACGAAGACACCAGATGATTCACACGGGAAAGAAGCCCTACTCCTGTGACCAGTGTGAGAAGAGCTTTAGTCGACTGTCTCATCTCTGTCCTGTGTGAATTCTCCGATGTGTTTGCAGATTACTCAGTTGACTAAAGCTCTTCTTCTGTCACCAGTGTGGGAAGAGCTTTAGTCATCTGAGTAGTCTGAAATCACACCAGATAATTCACACAGGAGAGAAGCCACATCATTGTGGTTTGTGTGATAAGAGATTCTGAACATTAGCATATTTGAGTAAACATGAGAAAATTCACTTGGGAGAGAAGATTCGGGGAAATGTCAAACATGTCAATTCACCTGCACATTCCTAGGAGATAAACCCTACTGCTGTGACCAATATTAGAAGAGTTACACTCATAATGATGCTCCTGAAATGATATCAACGTCATTCACACAGGAGAGAAACTATACCACTGTGGGGAAAACTTCACATGAAAAATAGGTACCATTTTAACTAATGTAGCAGGAATTTAAAACCACCCAAACTGATAATACACACAGGGAACAAGGTCTACTATTGTGACCACTGGAAAACGCTTCAGTACGCCATTACAGCTATCAGTCCATCAACAATCATAACAATAATAGTGGTAGTAATATTTGGCCGTTCTTTTGAAACCAGAAACTACTACCAAGAGCTTTTGACCTGCACAGAAGCCTCTGTGAGAGAAGCAGTACTAGCATAGACACGGTTTTCATTGACGACAACAGTTGTGTTTCTGTTGAGCTACAGAAAACAAGATTGAATGGGATTGGGGGAGATTGGAGGGCAGGGTAGAAAGGTAGAAAGAGGAGGGACGGTGAGGCTTTGCAGGAGGTTGCTGGGGAGAGAAGGTCAAGTTAATAAATATAAAATATAACACCACATTGTTCTGTTGTTTTAAATACTGGGATCATAGGAACCTTCTGACTAGAGCTGCCGCGGTATTGATGTTTTCCTTACCGCACGGATTAGCAAAATATTTCCTACCGCCGCGGTTATTACCGCACGCACAAAAAAAAAAAAAGTTTGAATGCATTTTTTTTTTAGTAGTAGTCTACTTTTTATAGCATATAGCCTGCCTCTAGTCTAAATGTCGATCTTTAGAGGATGACTTTGCAGCATGAATATTGTTTGGGATTCGGCAAGCACGCATTAGTTATTGAAAGTGAAACACTGATTCGAAGTTTCCCCTCTGGTCGTGCGCCGTTCACTCGGTGTCGCGGGCAGGGGTGGTTACCCCTAACCCCCCCGACCCTTTCTTATTATTATTACTATAAAGTTACTACTTTATAATAAAGGCATTCGTTTTGTGGCATTACCATTATATAGTTATACGTTCAATAACATCAGCGTATTTACCGGACCATCTCAGTTCCTTTCTTTGCTCAGAGCGTGCTGAGTTGTCCCATTCTGCGGTCTGTTAATAAAGTTTTCAATCAGACAAGTGTATAGAACGAAGGGCTTTTATTATAACATTCGTTGCAGACAGTAAAATCATTATGTCTCGTTTAGTACTCCTGATGAGCGATGGTAGTCCACTCCGGCGGGGAGCTAAAGCTAACGTTATTAGCCGTATTGTGATGAGCTCTGATCAATGGCTGACATTCAGGATGTAAAAAACTGCAGGACGCTCCCAACGTGTGACGCGTCTCTCTTCTGACCAATCAGTGGTCTGCAATGTTTCACGTGACTTTTCTGGTACCCAATAGGGTCGCTTGGAACCTCGATAGAGGAGTAGGGTATATCTGCAGAGCCGAAAGCCCAACGAGAGGAGGGTACTTCATTATTATTATTATAAAAAACAGCGGTGATGCGGTATTCAGCCTACTCTGCGGTGGCCGTGATGTAACAGCGATACCGCGGTAATGCGGTAATCGCGGCAGCTCTACTTCTGACCTCAGTATGGGGTGACCAGCCAAAAGCCAAGATGGTTAACAAACACTTTGTACACACTGGAGGGGGAAACTGCTTCTCGTATGGATTTTTATATTTTCATGTGGATACTAGTGATTTTTTTTAATCTAATGTCACACATATTGTCAACATTCCTAGTACTACACAAGAAGAAGTGTTTATTTTAGAGTAATGTTCCATGTATTGTCTTCATTGGTATTCTTTTAAAGGAATGTATGTTCCTTATATGAATTTATCTTTAGTGGTTTTTCTATCAAAACGGTATAGGGTTGGAATCAGTTCACTTTAAATTCAATAAATTAAAAATCAAAACAAGTTGTTTACTTTATGATAGAACATCCATTCACATTTACTTGTCATTAGGTTGGATAGCAAAACCTTTTCATGATGGAACTTATTTGAAATAAAATCTACATCTTGAATAAAAAAGTGAATTGATCCAAACTGAAACATTCTCATTAGAATGTATGATATGCTAATAATATTGGCTCGGGAGGTAGAGCAGTCGTCTGGTAATCCGGAGGTTCCAGGTTCGATTCCCGCTCCTCCCGGGCAGCGTGTCGAAATGTCCTTGAGCAAGACACTTAACCCCTAATTGCTCCCGATGAGTAGGTTGGCACCTTGCATGGTTGCCTCCGCCGTCGGTGTGTGAATGTGAGGAACAAATTGTAAAGCGATTTGGATAAAAGCGCTATATAAATGCAACCATTTACCATTGACCATTTAATAATATGGATGAATTGTAAGCGTCAAGATAAGTGGGATGGTGTGAATTGATCTCTTAGAAGTAACTGTAACTCGGACGTATGAAAATTAAATATTACATTTTAACCTACTTTGTATGAAAGGCTTCATCTAAGTGCAACAATGATAATTTAAAAAAAATCTGTTCCAGCGTATCTTGGAACTGTTCAACTGTACAAGCACACCCTTCCCATTACGTCTTTTTTTTTCTTTTTTTAAACGCACATGTGAATGCATTTTCTTAATTTCTTTTATGTTCTGGCACCATATTTTGGCTAAATAGGCCTCGTTTTATAAATGTGTATACAAACAATTCTGTTGTTTTTGTTGATATTCATTAATTTCATTGATAACATAGTGCTGTAATTCATTTTCTAATAAATTCAGTTCAAAATAAGTTCAACAACGTGTGCTTTTATTTTGATATTCCACGTTGAAATTACGCGATACATTAAGAAGAGAGAAATGCGAAAAGATACATTTCATGCGTGTAACACGTTATATTATGTATACAATTGAAGTAAACAAAGGCTCGTGAATATGTACAAGAAGATGTATATTTTATTTATTATTATTTAATGTGTAAGAAGTATATTATTTTCAAATGATTTATTGCCATTCATGCTGTTTTTTATCACTTGGGTCTGAGAAGTGATCAATGATAGGGTCTTGATTATACTTGCCTTGCTAGGAACTACCTATAGGGGGCGTGCTGCCTGCTTCTCATTCATTACACAGACGTGAACGAGCGCAACAGCGGGTCAGATTCAGATTTGTTTATTGTCACGTATTTTCAGTACCTTACAGCAAAGAGAGATTCTATTTGATGTGGTCCCTTGACCATAGCAGCGTCCAATAAAATGTGCATAGAATAATAATAATAATAATAAAATAAAGATGAGAGCGTCAATGGGCTCTGTTGACGAGTCTGATGGCTTGGGGGAAGAAGCTGTTCTTCAGCCGGTTGGTTCTGGCTGTGTGGCTGCGGTAGCGCTTTCCAGACCGTATCAGCTGGAACAGTCCATGGTTGGGGTGATTAAGGTCCTTGATAATTTTCCGGGCTTTTTTAATGGACCGGCTCTCATATTGTCCTGGACGGGGGGAAGCTCACATCCACAGATCTTTAGTGCTGTCCTCACGACTCTGCTGTCCTCACGACTCTGCTCAGCGCTCTGAGGTTGAGGTCGGTGCAGTTCCCCCTCCAGGCGGTGATGCACCCCGTCAGGACGCTCTCTGTCGTCCCTCTGTAGAACGCCTTCAAGATCTTGGGTGTCATGCCGGACTTCTTCAGCCTCCTGAGGTGGTAGAGGCGTTGTTGGGCCTTCTTTACCACATGATTATGTGGACGTCCCAGGTGTTAAAAAGAAATGTTTTTAGGCCCCTTTTAAAAACCTCAACGGACTGTGGTGCTCTCAGATGGTCGGGGAGGGCATTCCACAGCCGAGGAGCAGCTGAGCAGAAGGCCCGGTCACCCATGGCGCAGAGGTGTGTCCTGTGTTTGGGTTGGAGTGTGTTTGAGTGTCCAGAGCGGAGGGAGCGGGTGGAGGTCGGGGGAGCGATGAGCTCCTTTAGATAGGAGGGCATGCATTAAAGCATTCCGTCTCCAGACGGATTTCCGTCAATTTGATTGGGGAGATCCGTCCATTTGATTCGCGGTCTGACGGAATTGGCTACCTGGTATAATATGATTTGTAGATGCATACACATTTAAACAAAATTGAGCCAATCAGAGGCGCCAAATATGAAGAAAAAAAATTGCGCCGCGCCAAGCAGAGTCATCACTCAGCAACTCGAGAGACAGGACGCTGCTCGCTCCGGAGGCTCGCTCCGCGGTTGCAGCTGCAGTCTATTGGGCGAGTTACACATTTGCGAGGTCTGAGAAGTCTGTCCACCACATGGCAGGGTAACAAGATAGTCATGTAAAATAATTAAAAACTGCGTGTTTTGGTTTAACAAGTCGCCTTTTTTGCAGCCTCGCGCGTCAAGTCAACTCTGCTTGTTGACCTAGTTTGTTTGTTTGTTTATTTGTTTGTTTATACCACGCTGCTTGCACTCGCTGCTATACCGATTAGCTAACGTTAGCTTAATAGCGTCGGTTAAATGGAAGGAGTAAGCCGGCCACTAAAAAGAGAACCCACCGCGGGGTTCTCAGATGAAAAGGATGAGCGGCACCACCTAACAAAAGAAAGTTTAGAGAGGAGAGGACGTTTGAAGAGACTGGCTAGGCAGCGCTACTGGGGGCTGTAGTGGTGAGTTGTTAACTTGTTCCGTGTGCCGCAACTATGTCAAAAACAGAAACAACACTTTTGTCATTGTCGTGTTACTTCACAGTACAATACGTGAGTCCCCTGCTGTGGTTGTGAGTATTATTAGCTTAACTCCGTAGCAACATCACACAGGTGTATCTGTAGACAGTCTCCTCCCCACCATATATTCTCTCCCCACCGTATATCTTTTTTCTACCATCCCCTCCTAATGTACAGTCTCCTCCCCATCATATCATGTATATAATCTCTGTTAGGATCTATGGGTAACAGTACTGTATATTTTCTCCCACCCACCCACCCCCTCCTAATGTACAGTCTCCTCCCCATCATATGTATAATCTCTTGTCAGGATATATGGGTAACATTACTGTATATTTGCATATCGTATATGTCACAAATGTAACAGTACTATATACCTGTAGACTGTAGTATGTCCCTATGCCATAAATATCACTATGAATTGAAAATGGGGGACCCTGATGATGTAAACAAGACAAACGTCTTTCTCTGGTCTGCATCCCCTTAACAATTGTGTGTATTGAGCCATACTGTATTGTACCCATTCTGCAATCTGTTAAATATTGATTGATTGATTGAACATTTTATTAACAGAATTGCAGAATGGGTACAATAGAGTACGGCTCAATACACACAATTGTTAAGGGGATGCAGACCAGAGAAATACTTTTGTCTTGTTTACATCAGGGTCCCCCATTTTCAATTCATCATAACATATATGACACACATGACATACAGATAGACAATACTGCTACATCTATACATTTATGACATACCAGATTTATAAATACAGTATTGTTTGTGATACAAAAATAGTCTAAAAAAGAGAGTATATACATTGGAGGAGGTTGGGTAGGCGGGGTGGGGTAACTGTACATTGGATTATCGACAAAACCTTACTTGGTCCCAAGAAGAGGGTCTTGTGTATTAAATAAAGTTTTCATTCATTCACTCTGGATCTGGTAAATCCAGTAGCAATACACACAATTGTTAAGGGGATGCAGACCAGAGAAAGATGTTTGTCTTGTTTACATAATCAGGGTCCCCCATTTTCAATTCATAGTGACATTTATGACATACACAACATACATGACATCATGACATTTATGACATGGGGACATACTTGACTTACAGGTATAGTACTGTTACATTTGTCACATATATGATAAGCAAATATACAGTACTGTTACCCAGAGATCCTAACAGTAAATATATACATATGATGAGGAGGAGACTGTACATTAGGAGGGGGTGGGTGGGTGGTAAAAAATATATACAAACGGTGGGGAGGAGACTGTCCATTGTTGTTGTGGCATAATTGCTAAACGTGTTTAGTCCCTTGTTTGTATGATAACAAGCCGTTTAGTTCATGGTTCAAAGTAATGGGAAAGGGGTGCTAGCTCGCCATCAATCAGAAGCTAGCCGCAAGACTTGCATTCACGCTCTCCAGCACACAGCCTCCCTGCCTGGCACAACAACCACAACAGTAGGGTATATAGTCACAGTCAGGACAGTAGGCTCTACAAGTAAGCTCCCTTAAAACGCTAACGCTATTAAAAAAAATAGTGGAGATTAAAATAAGAATATGACTTGGCCTGAAAAAAAGTTCAGTCAGGAGATATTTTTTTGCTTTAATCCCTGTAGGAGGGGGCGTTGCTGTGGATGCACTGATGGGTGAGACCTTGTATTCAAGCCTGGAGGAGACAGGGAGCCAGTGTAGGGAATGGAGTATGGGTGTGATGTGATCATATTTCCACATTCTTTAACATGTATTAATGTCAAGTCATTTATTTATATAGTGCATTTAAAAGCTCAAAGAGCCGACCAAAGTGCTGTACAGTAACTACAGAATTAAAAACGATAGACACAGTCACACAGTGTAACAGATGACAATACAACATGACAAAAGACAGGATGGACAGTCAATACAGTATGACACAGGACAGTAGGAGTATACAACAGATGATACAGTATGACACAAGACACTAGGAGTATACAACAGATGATACAGTATGACACAAGACAGTAGGAGTATACAACAGATGATACAGTATGACACAGGACAGTAGGAGTATACAACAGATGATACAGTATGACACAAGACAGTAGGAGTATACAACAGATGATACAGTATGACACAGGACAGTAGGAGTATACAACAGATGATACAGTATGACACAAGACAGTAGGAGTATACAACAGATGATACAGTATGACACAGGACAGTAGGAGTATACAACAGATGATACAGTATGACACAGGACAGTAGACAATATGTTATGACAAAGACTATACAGCCGACAATATAGTGAGACATAGTGTAGGAGACTAGCCGGTATGTTATGGCAGTAGGACTACACAACAGACCGTACAGTAAGACATAAGAGATGATATGTTATGGCAGTAGGACTACACAACAGACCGTACAGTAAGACATAAGAGATGATATGTTATGGCAGTAGGACTACACAACAGACCGTACAGTAAGACATAAGAGATGATATGTTATGGCAGTAGGACTACACAACAGACCGTACAGTAAGACATAAGAGATGATATGTTATGGCAGTAGGACTACACAACAGACGGTTTTGAATCATCTAATAAACAGAGTTGAGTTGTTGGGACGGAGCTGCTAATGCGTCTCTCTCTGCCAGGTTTGTGTCCATTTCGTCGGACAGAGATGGTTGTGGGAGGAAGGAACGCTCTGGACCCGGTGGAGACATCGCCGTCTGTTTTGTTGGCAAAGGTTCTAGAACAAACCAACGGAGGGCAAAGCGTTCCGCCTGTGTTCTCTCCACTCTGTGTTCTCTCCACTCTGTGACGGACCGGTGGGGCCCGCTCCCTTAGATCCTTCATTTGCAGTTGGGATGGAATACATGTCCCACCGTGAACAGAGATGTAACGAGAATGCAGAAAAGCAAGTTGCTTTGATTTTTTATTTCCACAGTTTGACATCATGGATTTTGGTATTGGATTTTAGTATCGGGGGGGGGGAATTCTCTGATACCGATACCGTATGAGCCTGGTACCGGCCCGGTATCTAACACTAGTGTCACCGCGTCCCGGCTGTGGATATCTGGGTTGAACCTTCACTCACTGTGACTGGTGTTGATCGATGTGATGTTGTGAAGACAGAAACACATTTTCATGAAACACAAGAAAATAAAGATGGTTTTTTCCCCCACCTGGACTTTGACTATACAGTATTAAAATGATTTCTGGGAATTAAAGATGGGCTCTGTAAGAGGTTGGATCCTGGGGAGGAGACTGTGTCGAGTCGAACACGTACAGATGGTTACTAAAGGCGAGACGGTATACCCCCCAAATCACCTTTTTGCTTTTTTCCCGACGATATTGAGATTGTTATATTTTGCTTCTTGTGTCTTATTATTTCAAACGAGTGGCAATAAAATATCGAAAACAGACAATTAGTTGTTTATTTTACTTCATTTTGTCTGAATGTGTCCATAGATCACAATTACAATACAGAACCTTGTGGTCGTTTTCTGAAAAACTAATTTTTATGCATTTTACTTACACACAAAGACACGGAACTCCATTTCCCTAGTACCTACACACACCAAACTTTTCACATTTCTTCCCATCCATATTATGCTTCTTATTTCAGAGGGGTTTGTTGATATATCATTCATAGCCGGGTTTATAGTACATTTTATACCAAAACTAGGCAAACATTTATTTATTTGTATGACAGTAGACAGTATTTCCTGATGTATGGGCTGGTAAGAGGACTTAGCCACAATCCCCTCTGGAAAAAGTTTCGTTTTGAATGTATCAACAAAATGAAACCAAGTTTTTGAATCTGGCATTATCCATGTTGGTGATGCGAGTCTTGGCGATACATGCAAATGTGCGCATATTTAATGTAAGTGGCTCATTTGCCGAGGCTGATGAAAGATGTCACAGTATCTGTGTATTCATCCAGGTTGTTTCCAGCCTCAGGCCCCGCCCCCTCGACCTGGTCACAGCCTGCCCTCAGGCCCCGCCCCCTCGACCTGGTCACAGCCTACCCTCAGGCCCCGCCCCCTCGTCCTGGTCACAGCCTGCCCTCAGGCCCCGCCCCCTCGTCCTGGTCACAGCCTGCCCTCAGGCCCCACCCCCTCGACCTGGTCACAGCCTGCCCTCAGGCCCCGCCCCCTCATCCTGGTCACAGCCTTCCCTCTCCAACCAGGCCCCGCCCCCTCGTCCTCCTCACATGTAACGAAGAACATGACCTTTCACCCAAACACACACACACACACACAAACTCAAACACACTCACACACCTATGCAGGCATATTTCTCACTCTCTCTCAGTCTCAAAATGGAATCTCCCTGTGTGGGAGTTCAAAGGTCATTTCACTCCTTGGGTCATGACGCCCTCGGCTGTATATGAGACGCCCCCCTGGTGGCAGAACTCAGTACTGAGAGAGAGAGGGGGGGGGGCAGGGAGAGGGAGAGAGAGAGAGAAATAACAACAATATAAAATAAATCCTTGTAGCTATAAGGCAGTTTAAGTAACTGTCCTCACAGGGATAATAAAGTTCTTCTTATCTTAGACAAGGAGCAAAGGTGAGAGAGAGAGCAAAGGTGTGAGAGAGGGAGAGAGAGAGAGAGAGACAGGGAGAGAGAGGGTGCTGGGGGAGGAAGAGAGAGGCAAAGCCAGTTAGAGAAAGAGAGAGAGGGTGTGAGAGAGAGAGAGAGAGAGAGAGAGAGAGAGAGAGAGAGAGAGAGAGAGAGAGAGAGAGAGAGAGAGAGAGAGAGAGAATGAACATACTGGACTCAGCTTTGGGGCTCAAAGTGAGATGCTCTAAAAGAAAGTGTGAATGATCTACCACACTACAGAAGGTTAACCCTTTCACTACCACACTACAGAAGGTTAACCCTTTCACTACCACAATACAGAAGGTTGACCCTTTCACTACCACACTACAGAAGGTTAACCCTTTCACTACCCCACTACATAAGGTTAACCCTTCCACTACCACACTACAGAAGGTTAACCTTTCACTACCACACTACCAAACGGTTAACCCTTTCACTGTAACAATACTGAAGGTTAATCCTGTCACTGCCACACGACAAAGGGTTAACCCTTTGTGAGTGAAGGGGTTAACCTTCTGTAGTGTGGTAGTGAAAGGGTTAAAGTACTTCACACTAAGGTTTGATAAATAAACAATTAGCTACGGATCATCGTTACAGATTCCGTACTACTTGATAAAGGGATTCTAATGCCGTATGAAGTTCTTCTACTTTTGATCTTTGACTGTCTGCCAGTCTACACTCCAGCAGGCCGGTGTGAGTGTATAGACCGTAGACCTTGTAGACTGTTCCTAATTTATGCAAATGACATGTCGTCAGCTTGTGACTGCAACTTGTTCCTGTTTGCGGACGACTCAGCCCTGCTGGTCTCTGACAAGAACAAGTTACAGGTTGAAAAAACCCTCAGCTCAGAACTAGGCAAAATCTGCATATGGCTCGCCGACAACAAACTATCATTACACATGGGCAAAACAGAGTCCATTCTCTTCGGTTCAAATAACAAACTCAGCAAAACAGACGGTTTCTCAGTTACAGTGGGTGACAATATTGTCACAAGGAAAGATGAAATTACCTACCTGGGTTCCATCCTAGAGGCTAATCTTTCCTGTGACAAAATGGCATCCAATGTAATAAAAAAAGTCAATCAACGAACTCGATTCTTGTACCGGATCTCCTCCCTGGTAAACAAGAATACCCTGAAGACTCTGGCAGGAGCACTCATTCAAGGGTACTACGACTATGCTTGCACCTCATGGTACCAAAGCACCTCAAAGGCACTAAAAACCAAATTACAAACATCTCAAAACAAACTAGTCAGACTACTGCTTGACCTGACTCCTAGAACCCACCTCACCCCTGCACACTTTGCCAACCTAGGATGGCTTAGAGTAGACGACAGAGTACAGCAACTTGCAATGGGCCTGGTCTACAAGATACACTACACGACCAAGGTACCCATGTACATGTCAAAATACTTTCCAAAGGTCAGTGAATACCACGATCACAACACCAGAGGGAGCTCCACAAATCATGTAAAACCCAGATTCGGCTCAAACAAGGGACTAAACACGTTTCGCAATTATGCCACAACAATGTGGAACGCCCTACCCAAAGCTGTAAAGGAATGTGAATCACTACCCACCTTCAAAAACACTCTCAAAGAACACCTACGGGAGACTGCAATTCAAAACTGGCCCCTACAAATGTCCTAACCCAGTTGTACAATAAAGACCAAGCATGGCTTTGTCAGTATTCATTGTACAGCCCCACCCAACCCCACCCCACCTACCCAACCTCCTCCAATGTACAGTTTCTATGTCAAATGTATGTCAGTATTCCAATGTACAGTGTGTGTCCCCCCTACCCAACCCCCCCCCCCCCCCCCCCCCCCACCCCCTCCAATGTACAGCCCCACCCCACCTACCCAACCTCCCCCAATGCACAGTTTCTATGTCAAATGTATATACACTCTTCTTCTGGATTTTCTTAGTATCACAAACAGTACTGTATTTGAAAATCTGGTATGTCATAAATGTATAGATGTAGCAGTACTGTCTATCTGTATGTCATGTGTGTCATATGATGAATTGAAAATGGGGGACCCTGATGGAAACAAGACGAAAGTCTTTCTCAGGTCTGCATCCTCTTAACAATTGTATGTATTGAGCTGTACTGTACTGTACCCATTCTGCAATCTGTTAATAAACTTTTCAATCAATCAATCAATCAATCAGTAGACCTTCACACTCCTGGCTCACAACTTCTGGCACAGGTTCTAACGCTGACGTCCCACTGTTGGACACTTCTCCCAAGATTCGGCTCAAACAAGGGACTAAACACGTTTCGCAATTATGCCACATCAATGTGGAACGCCCTACCCAAAGCTGTAAAGGAATGTGAATCCCTACCCACATTCAAAACCGCTCTTAAAGAGCACCTACGGGAGGCTGCAATTCGAAACTGGCCACCGTAAATGTTCAAACCCCCCACCCCCTCCTTATAGACAGTCTCCTCCCCACCGCATGTATATATTCTCTCCCCGCCGTATGTATATTTCTCTCCCACCCACCCAACCCCTCCAAATGTATAGTCTCCTCCCCACCGTATGTATATTTCTCTCCCACCCACCCACCCAACCCCTCCTAATGTACAGTCCCCTCCCCATCATATGTATATACTCTGTCAGGATCTATGAGTAACAGTACTGTATATTTGAATACCGTTTATGTCACAAATGTAGCAGTACTAAATGTCATGTATGTTGTGTATGTCATAAATGTCAATATGAATTGACAATGGGGGACCCTGATGTAAACAAGACAAAACGTCTTTCTCTGGTCTGCATCCCCTTAACAATTGTGTGTATTGAGCCGTACTGTATTGTACCCATTCTGCAATCTGTTAAATAACGTTTTCATTCATCATTCATTCACAACCATGCGACAATACACAGCACAACAGCGCTTCCCAGTGGACACAGTGGTAGTCACAGCTACTCACATAAACAACATGGTACACAGTAATACATGGAATCATACAATACATAATCTCTATGTCATATCTCAACAACCATATTTTGTGTTTTGATGTGAATATTCCTACTGTGGAGTTTATTGTTTACATAAAGTTGACTTTGTTTACAATTGGAACAAGTGGAATATGGACTGAAAGAAAACTGAAAATAATTTCTCAGACTTTATAACGGGAGGGTTTTGTGACATATATTGAACTGTCATATTGTGAGATATATTGAACTGTTATATTGTGAGATATATTGTGAATCCATTTTGAATTAGAGATCACTATTTTATGTTGGGTTTTGAACCTAATGAATACTGTGTGTAGCTAAGGGGCTACACGACCCTGACTGTATTTAAAGGATAGGTTAAACCACTACTAGAATATTAATTAGCCAGACATTAAATGTACACAAAATGGCGGACACTCTATTAACTGAGAGGGGACAGTGATACAAAGTTAAATAATCACTTTAATGTTAATAGCAAACATACATATTATATATAGCGCAGATCTCCTGTTACTAATAGAATGTCAATGCAATAATGTCAGAGGTAAGTATAGTCCTGGACTACTAGTACCCGACCGCCGGAGCTCTGAATGGAGTGAGAAGGAGTGAACAGCACGGGGAAAGCATGATGGCGGATGGAGACGATATTCTCGGAGTTCCTACTCCAGAGAGCTGCAGACCAACGTGGGATAATCCTGTCATCGCTGGTTAGGGGGGGTCTCGTACGGACCTGGTTCCTGTATTCCAAGCGCCCGATGGCAGGATTAATAGCTAATATTCCAAACGCCCGTTGGCATGGTCGCTAGCTAGTTAGCCCTTGTATGCTAAGGCTAACCCGCATGTAGTCCGTAATAGGTCGTTGAATCCAGAACGCAGCTGGGTTCAGCTAGAAGTCTCTCAACATTACTTCCTTATTTGCCCGTCTGCAAATCTACCTGTCACTCTACTTTGCGAATGGTGGATCGACAATATTATAGTGGTATCTAATTAGCTGTACAGCTTTCTATCAAGATACGTTGCTTGCCGTCTGGTTTACTGCTGCACCAAACGTTTCTTCTCTCTCACACACTCTGCCCGGGCATGTTCTAAAACCCTGCGCATGCGCTCACGCTGTCTACAGGTGCATGCGCGCGCGCCTACGGCGTTAAGAATGGAACATATACAAAGAAGCGAATGATAAATACTGTTAGGTAAATAGACAACGTGAAAATATATATCTTATATATATAAACAATATATAAGGTATACAAAATAATAAACGTGGACTTTGTGTTAATCTGGACCTTCAGAACACTGTGAATGTGATAAGTGAGTTTTAAAATGTTTGTAATTTTTTTAAAAAGGGATACTTTTCTGAAGAAAAGAGATTCATGAAAGAAAAGAGAAAATTCACAAAATGTTTTATTTATTTAGGAAAATAAATAGTTTAGTTTTCAACTCCTATTTTGAGTTGAGCAGACATTATACACTTCAGGTTGCCACTGTGTCAGAGTTCAATCCTGAAGCCTACCTCTCCACATCTATTGCTGTTCATTCTGACCATTGAATTGAGCAAGATAGGCACAAACATACTTACATAATGATGCTACTATTCTTATCTAACCTATGGAACCTGTTATATATCATCTGGCTTCGTGTCTCGCTCTGCCTACTGAGATATATCATTATCTCCAGCACCTAGTGTGCCCGGGGAAACAAAACAAATGCACCCACTTGCACGTGACCACGCCACTTCCATGCGTGCCTCTATATTAGACAGGAAGTGGTCACGCCTCACCCTTCCTCATTCTTTTCCAAACGCGGAAGCAGCTCACATGCACTTTCAAACAGGAACTTTATTATGAAACGTAGGGAGAAATTACGCAATGTTGGGCTTTCGCCAGAAGTACGCCAGCCCCCGGATCCTTCTCGGCACGTCCAGACAGCACGGCGGACACATTTGGTTTTATTTCTTTAAGAAAGCTGTCCATTGTAGATTTGATAGTGGAGAGGAACAGGTGACTGTCAGTTTCTACATCAGTCCCTGATAGTATGTCACTCCAGTCAATTCCATGTATTGCTGCTTCAAAGTGACCTTGGTCAGCCTTAGGGATTCTGAGGTAGGTCTGCTTTTTGGTGGTAGTCAGATTAAATAGATTCTTAGACAGTTTTCTAGATACAAGCATTAAGGTCAGATAGGCCAGTGATTTAGTAATCCTCTCTGGCTTGTTACTAAACACTAGGTCGATTTGGGTCTTATCCTAGTTGGCCCTTTAATCATCTGAACAAAATAAAATTTTGTTATAAATTGTTTGAGGGCTTTTCTACTATGTTCATCTTCCCATTTATGTTGAAATCTCTCATCAAAAGGACTTCTTTATCAAAGTTGTAAGTATGGTGTTCAGAAACCATCACCCACCACCCAATCCTGGATCACCACACCCTGTTAAAACATGGCTGCTCACTTCAGTCATTCTCTCTATCTGGCATGAGGCTAGGCCTAGTGGTATTTTGAGACATTGACTTTGTATAATATTGCATTTGTTTATTGGCCTTTGTATTAGTGGCATTGCCTTTGTGTGTGTGGCCACAGAGAGAGCATTGTTAGCTATAGATTGTTGTGTTATATGTTTGTTATATGGCCCTCATAGCGGGGCGCTCTTTCCGCCACCTCCTGCACTCAATGGTAAACAGCCACACACACACAGACAGCGCCGATCGTGGTAGAAAGAAATATAAGATCAACGCAAGATTTTATATATAGAGTCCTTACCTGGTCTCTGATGTAATGCAAAATAAATAATCCAATTATCCGATCGCCATTCCAAATACTGCTCGTGGAGGTCCGTCCCACATTACCGAGCGTTACACATGAACGGGTGGGCGGGGTTAGTGTACCATGCCATCGTTGTAAAGGCCTGCCTCGTCTGAGTATTTAAACCCCGCCCGCACGGCTAAGATCGGCCCTGAAAATAAGCGACATCATTTCTAATAGAGTGCAATACCGCCTGGAAGGCGTAGGTGGCGGTATTTGCCCTCTTGCGAACTCGGACCCATTCCCAATGATAACATCAGGCTGGATGGATGAAAATTAATGGATATAGCTAATAAAAGAAATAACGATTAAAACCAGACTTTTCTCGTGATTGGCGCTGAACGGTTGGCGAGTTAACCCAACTAGTGATGCACGATATATCGGCCGCCGATATGGCCGTTTTTTTACACATCGGTATCGGTCCGATATAAAGATAGGGCCGATATATATATAAAAAAAATAAAAGATTTTTTCTTTTATTTAATTTTTCTTTATGTTTTGGCCTTAAATAGTTTCAAAATATCATTCATTTCTGAAAAAAACTTACAAAAGAAAAAAAAATAATGCATTTTGGAAAATGGCTCTTTATTTGATTATCATACAAAAGTGTTTTCTGATGAGATATCGACATCGGTAAATATCGGTATCGGCCAGAACAGCAATATTAATATCGTTATCGGCCACAATTTTCACATCGGTGCATCACTAAACCCAACTCTTTCCGTGATTGCCGCAGAATGAGTTAATGTCCCATATCTCTAGTTTCAGAGTACATGTTCATGAAGTCAGTTTATAAATATATATACAGCTCATGTATCTCCATTACATGAAGGTGGAGGTGGATGTGACCTAAATAACTATGGACCAAAATGTCATGTCTAGCAAGAATCCTGGAATCATTAGTAAATAATCAACCTAAAGCATTTCTCTGAGGGTGGGTGGGTTTATCTTTCTGTTTGTCTGTTATATTTTTTATTTAATTGTTTAACCGTTTATAAAAAAAAATTGGGAAAAAGGAAAATGTTTGATATTTCCAATAAAATATCATGGCATTTCAGTTGTGAAAACATGGCATAATCCACCGTTTCATTATTATTTTTTAAACTGTGGCTGTTATTAAATGTTGATTCAATGTCAATGTAACTCAGACCCTTGTAGTCCGGGAGCCAAAGCCTGATTTATAGGTGAACCTTGTTTTGTCGGTTGCAATTTGTTTTGGTGCAGTTTCTTGGAGCTTGGGGGTACCTCTTCAAAATACAAGAGGGTGCTCGGTGATATCCCTTGGGAATTTTCAGATATTAACCCCTTCATGCCAGAAAATGCCAAAATCACACAGAAATTGAGATTTATGATATTGCATGCTGAATATAAATTAAATGCATCAAATTACATTTTTTTTATGTTTTTTCATACAAGGGGTGACGTGAAATTAATATTAACATTAATATTAACATGTAAAATCTTCAGATATTAACCCCTTCATGCCCTAACCCTTGCAAGCCATTCTGAAGAAGGTGTGTTCACACCGAAACGTCATATGATATGATTTATTTCAGGCTGCCAATACATTTGAAAAACCTGGAGTGTGTGCCTGGACATTGTTTCCCTACCATGCAGTAAGTTACAAGCCACTTTCATATACGAGGAACTGTGACAATTATTAGTATCACCTTATTTGCATATTGTCTCGTTATTAGATAGATATAGATGTGGGGACAATAATGGACAATAGAATTCACATTCATATTCTGTCACCTCCATGTTCAATGTTATGCACAGGGTGTGGTTAGAGGGCATTGACGTTATGTAGTCACACTTTTAAAAACACCAAGCAAGCCCTGGCTAGGGTGGCCATGGGGACTGACCTTTAGATTAATCTGTGTAGTTTAGTTATGGTACAGGGTACTACATGGTACCACTGGGTAGTTTACTACAGGGTAGTTTAGTTAGGGTACAGGGTACTACATGGTACTACATGGTACTACATGGCACTACAGGGTTCTACATGGCTCTATGTGGCACTACAGGGTACCACAGGGCACTACAGGGTACTACATGACACTACAGGGTACTACAGGGTACTACAGGGTACTACATGGCACTACATGGCACTACGGGGTACTACATGGCACTACAGGGTACTACATGTCTGCTCCTTTGCAGCACCACAAACATGGGAACTCTCTAACTCTAACCCCCCCCCCCCCCCTTCTCTCTGAGTGCCCGTCTCCTGGCGCTGACTAAGGTGATGGATGCCTCGGGGTCTTGGCCAAGATTGTAGTGACTGCTCTACATGCACCTCCGAGGCCTTGGATCAGTTATTCACCGCCGTCTGTCCGTGGTCCTGTCAACTGATTAACAGTATTAACAGACTGTTAACAGATTAACAGTCAATGCGGTTTCATTGCTGGGTTAAGTACTTCCATTTCTATTCACATAATACGCCTACTTCATATATCTACTCCATTCACATATATGCCTACCACTTGTATCTATTGCTATGTCCGCCTACTACAATCTCATGAGCTGTCTAACGCCTGTCCCGTCTCCCTGTCTCCCTATGACTTGCTGTCCTGGAGTGTTGACCGGAGTGTTGGACGTCCCGTGACGAAGGCCGTGAGGTTGCGACCCCCTCTGCGTGCCCCCCTGTCTCCGGAGGTCTCGTAGTGGTGACCGGAGTGCCGGATGTCCCGCGATGATGTCGGGGAGTTCGTGACCCTCTCTGCGCCGCCCCCTATCTCCCTGTCTCTGGCTGTCCCTGAGCAACGACCGGAGTGTTAAATGTCCCTTGACTAAGACGGGGAGGACATGACCCTCTTTGCGCCGCCCCTGTGCCTCAAATAGATTGCTATCAGCTCTATCTTTAATCTTTCAAAATGTTCAGTTGCTATCGCTATTAGCTCTATCTTTAATTTTTCAAAATGTACAGTTGCTATTGCATGCACCCATCTGTGTTCCACTACACACATGAGTGCATTCTTACCAACTGTCCGTCTGCAACACTACTATCACCAACATCTAAGAAGGGAGATCCCCCCTTGAATGGCCCTTCAGCTTTTTTCCCTATTGTTAGGTTTTAGTGAGTTTTTCCTTACCTTCGCGTGGGGTATGTCTGGGAGTGCTTGCATTCTTTCATTTATTTGCATCCATCTAAAAATGTTTGCACCTTATGGTGTTCTTGTTCTGTTCTTGACTTATTGTTATGTTTTCTTCTTGACTTGTTTAAAGAAGATCTGTACGGCCCATGGGGACATTAACGTGTGTTGTCGGGCCCTATAAATAAATTTGATTTAATTTGATTTGATTTATGTAGTCACACGGGTTGACGTGATGACGTATTAGTTTGTATTAAGGAAGTGGGAAGTAAACATGAGGCTTTACGTGTATTGCATCTAAACAACCGTCTGGCAGTCTGTTTGTTCCGCACTGCTACATAGATACTTTATTGGTCCCCAGAGGGAAATTTAAGTAGCCAGTATTTAAGTATTGAAAAACGTCCTCAGCATGGCTGTGCTCTAGTTCCTGTTGCCCGATCAGGTTGTTTGTTGGCTTTCCATTTATAAATAAATTAATAATAAATGGAAAGCCAACGAACAAGCTGATTATAAATTATGATTCGAACGTAGACCATTTCACATTATTTGTTAGAAGTGTCCGTGTCCCCGTCAATCATCACTGCCAGGTCCGACTTAATTTCATCGGCTATGGTCTCTACCATCCAGTGATGGGCAAGCTACTTGGAAAATGTAGTAAGCTACACTACCAGTTACTCTCGATTAAATATAGCTCAACTACAACGAAGCTATCCCCAGATAAATGTAGCAAGCTACAGTACAAGCAACATGGCAAAAATAGCTAGCTACTACTTTTTTAAAATCTTTTGAATTTTTTTTATCAACTTCATGATCAAGTTTCCACCAAACAAATAGGCAGGCAAAAAATTCTCAGTTTAATTGTTTATTATAAAACAAACTGAAACTGGAAGCAAGCCCTCTGTCTGGCTTTTTGTGTCATCCTTTTAACATGCACTTAGCTTGCCCAAGTAGCTTGCCCATCATATCTCACTCTGAACTAGAACTGTCCGTGCATGCTTTTATTTCCTCTGGGCTTGACTACTGCAACTCACTTTTCACCTGTCACCAAATCATCCACAGACAAACTACAAATGGTCCAAAATGCTGCAGCCAGGCTACTCACAAGGTCAAAAAAATCATGTCACATCACTCCCATTCTGGTATCCCTGCACTGGCTCCCGGTACACTATAGAATTCACTTCAAAGTCCTCACTTTCACTTTCAGAGCACTCCACGGTCAGGCCCCTATCTACATCACTGAACTCATCCATCCCTACACCAACACCCGCTCACTCAGATCTGCCGATCAGCACCTCCTGGTGGTCCCCAGGTCCAGGCTGAAAACAAGGGGTGATCGAGCCTTCGAGGTGACAGCACCAAGGCTCTGGAACGCTCTCCCCCTGGACCTGCGAACTGCCCCCTCTGAAAACTCTTTTAAAAAACAACTAAAAACACATTTGTTCAGACAGGCCTTTGGTCATACATAGGCACTTTTTCTTTTTCTTGTCCTCACTGTTCATATAGTTATGTTTTAATTAGTGACTCATGATTTTATTCTACTTTTTCTATCTGGTTTCACTGTTTTTTTTTAACTACCGTCTGTTGTCATTTATTTCTGTTTTTTATATTAAGCTGTAGTGTAAAGCACCCTGTGCATTCGTGCTATGAAGAGTGCTATATAAATAAAAGTAATTCATTCATTCATTCACTTGTATTAATGTACCTTGCGGTACCATGTGGAAACGTAATAAATAAAAGGCAGTGAAACAATAATCAAATAAACACCAAATAATATACTATCTCTGTTGGAATGGAGACTTTTTCTTTTTTTTACTTACATTTTTATTAGCAGTTTGATTTATAAACATCATAGACAGTACATTTCGACAAACACAATTATAAAGACATAATATTAAAAAAATACCAAATAAAAGATTGACAAAAATGAGAAAAGAAAAAAGAGTGACATGGGTTCTTCGGTCCATTCTATTTTTACATTGTTTATTCACATTTACATTTCAATTTATTTTCTTGTTTCCTTTTCATTCTTCTGTGATGTTGTTTCTTTTCTTCCTATATTCCTCCCACTTTTCCCATTTTGACTAAAATTTCTCCTTGTAGCCTCAGCATATGTGTGATTCTCTCCATTTCCTGTATCCCCTCTATTATCTCTGTCCATTGTTCCTTCGTCGGTGGTTCTACCCTGTACCACAGTTTAGTCAATACTTTCTTGGCTGCTACTAATAGTATCTTAATCAAATATTTGTCTTCTCCCTGAATTTCTTTCTGTGACAAGTTCCCTAGATATAGTACTTGACCTGTCTGGGGTATTTCATATCCTATTATTTCATTTATTATCTCTCCTATCTCTTCCCAATAGTTTCTTATTTTCGGACATTCCCAGAATATGTGTGTGTGGTTCGCTACTTCTTGCCCACATTTTCTCCAACATGGCTTCTGTGTTGGCATGTAATTGCCCTGTATTTCTGGTGTTATAAAGAATCTAATTATGTTTTTCCACCCAAACTCCCTCCATATCCTTGATCCTGTGGTTGAGTGTTGTATCTTACATGTGTTATACCATTCTCCCTCCGTTATCTCTGTTTCTAATTCCTTCTCCCACTTTTCTTTTATATACATGGTTGTGATTTCCTTGCTGTCCATTATTGCCTGATATATAGGGGTGGGACAATACATCGATCCAGATCGATATATCGATCTATTATCAATAATCAAATAGGATCGACGCAACGTAAAAAGATCGATTCATATTGCGATACTCTTATTTTGAAAATCCCCGCGAGTCATATCCGCCGGCGCCCAGTATTGTGAAACTCCGTGTAGACATCACAGCAGTGTTTGCGTCTGCTGTAAAGCACTCAGAGCGTCTATTTTGCGAGCCGATATAAGTCTGTGCAGTTTTTTCCCCGCAACGGGTCAAATGCATATAACAGGCGTTGCATCGTCGCCATTCCTTTATGCCAACGTCGCGTTAAACATCTAAATGAACGTCGCGTTGGCTGCTTAAAAGCTAAGCAGCTAACCAACCAGCCTGTAACTGTTCCGCAACAGTAAGTGACTTCCGGGGTAGGCCTGATTGGCCCCGACAGGCACGTGACGCGGCAAACTCAGGACGCGCAACGAGGCTGCTGAGAGCTGTCGCGCGGAAATAGGCTGTCTATTGCCATTCTCTAACACAAACTCTAACCTTAACCAGCTCCTTAACAGCGCCTAAACTTAACCGTTCTAACCTTAACCAACTCCGAAACAATGCCTAACCTTAACCTTAACCTTAACCATGCCTAACCTTAACCATAGAAAGAATATTGCCATTCTCTAACACAAACTCTAACCTTAACCAGCTCCTTAACAGCGCCTAAACTTAACCGTTCTAACCTTAACCAACTCCGAAACAATGCCTAACCTTAACCATAACCATGCCTAACCTTAACCATAGAAAGAATATTGCCATTCTCTAACACAAACTCTAACCTTAACCAGCTCCTTAACAGCGCCTAAACTTAACCGTTCTAACCTTAACCAACTCCGAAACAATGCCTAACCTTAACCTTAACCATGTCTAACCTTAACCGGCGAAAGAATACACGTTAAAAAAAAAATCACGTTAAAAAGAAAAATTTGATCGGATTCGAACTCGTCAACAACGGACCGCAGGATCGCAGGACCGCTGCTCTGCCAGGTGAGCTGAAGCGCCGAATGAAAGTCGTAGCGGATTTGGACGGTTACATCATTCCGCAAGCTCTGCCGCTCCGCGGAGCGTGCCGCGCGGCAGAGAAAGTTGCGCGTCACGTGCCTGTCGGGGCCAATCAGGCCTACCCCGGAAGTCACTTACTGTTGCGGATAAGCTATAAGCAACCGTGAGAGAGAACAGGAGAGGAGAGAGGGGACTTGGAAGGAGGAGGGGTGGGGGCTGTGGGGGGACTGTGTGTGTGTGTGTGTGTCTGTGTGTGTGTTAAAGCTCAATATATAAAAACAAAAGTGAACAGGAGGTCTATTTGTATTAAAAACAATAGATTGTTTTTCATTTAAATGTCTGGAAGAGCTCAAAAATAAATACATCAATTGATATTTCCGTAGCCTTTTTTTAGTTGATCTAAATGTGACTGATTGTGTTAAATGGGCACATAATATCGCCTCATATCGATCGCAGGCACCTGAATTGAATCGTATCGTATCGTATCATGGCAGACTTTTGTGATATCGGCAAATATCGTATCGTTGTCCAAAGAATCGATATCGTATCGTATCGTGATGAAACTGGTGATTCCCACCCCTACTGATATAGTGCTGATATAACCCTCGCCTTCCTTCCTTCATATGTTTTTACCATTATCCTAATTATCCCATTCTGTTCTTTGTCTCGTCTTGTTTTATTTCTTTGTTATAGTAATCTCTAATCTGTAAATATCTAAAGTGGTCTCTATTCTCTAGTCCGAATTTTTGTAGAGTCTGCATCTCCCCTCCTTCTATCATTGTACAAATTGCTGTTATTCCCCCCCGTTCCCATCTTTTGAACCCATGGTCATCTATCCCTGGTTTGAATTAGTTGTCGTGTGTTATCCATCTCAGTATCTTGGATTATTTTTCTAGTTTGTATTTCTTTAGTATTGTGTTCCATATATTTATAGTGAATTTGGTAATTGGGTCTAATAGTTGTTCTTGTCTTCTAAACAGCTCCCTATCTCCTATTAGTGCCTGCACTTTGAATCCCTCTCTTTTGGTTTCTATGTCTTTCCATTTGGCTTCATAATTCACATTGCACCAGCATGCTACTGTTCTAAGCTGTGCTGCATAATAATAGTCTTCTAAACTGGGTACTGCCATTCCTCCTTTCTCCTTTGGTAGTTGTAGAGTCACATATCTGATCCTTGGCCTTCCCCCCCCCCCCCCCCCCCCCAAATGCCATTCCTCCTTTCTCCTTTGGTAGTTGTAGAGTCACATATCTGATCCTTGGCCTTCCCCCCCCCCCCCCCCAAATGAATAACTTGATCCTGTCCATGTCCCATTTAATTTTGTATTTGTCTTTGATCTCTATCGTTGGAGTGTAGTTCAGTGCTAAAATCTGTGTCTTCGTCACGTTGAGTCTATACCCTGAGTAATATCCATATTCTGTCAGTAAATCCATCAGTATCGGGAAACTTATGTCTGGTTGTCTCATATATACTATCATGTCGTGTGCGAACAGTCCCAATTTATGTTCTGTTCCCCTTATCTCCACCCCTTTGATGTCTTTGGTCTGTCTAATTAGTTGAGCCAGTGGTTCGATGAATACATCGAAGAGCGTTGGCGAAAGACAACAACCCTGTCTGGTAGCTCTCTCTAGTTTAATCCGGTCCGTCAGACTGCCATTTACTTTAATCCTTGCCGTCGGTTCTTGATATAATGCCCTAATTGTTTTCATAGCATTTTTGTCTAATCCAAATTTCTCTAATACTTTATATAGAAATACCCAACTCACACTGTTGAATGCTTTTTCTGCGTCTAGGCAGAAAAACGAATACTGCACTTCCTCCTTTTTGTATCTCCTCTACTATCTGCACTGTCTTCCTTATGTTATCCTGTGTTTGTCTTCCTTTAATGAATCGGGTCTGGTCTTAGTCTATAATATCTGGCATAAATGTCTCAAATCTTTTGGATATTATCGATGTATACATCTTGTAATCCACATTAAGTATGGACACTGGTCTGAAACTGCTACATAGTTCTCTATCTTTTCCTTCTTTTGGAATTGTAATTATGGCTTCTTTCAATGAGGGTGGCATTATGCCTTCTTTCATCGTGTGTCTGAATGCTGCTTCTAATATGGGGCTCAGTTCCTGTCTAAATGTTTTGTAGAATTCAGAAGGGAATCCGTCGCTACCCGGTGATTTACTGTTCTTTGCTTTACTGATCGCATTCCCCACTTCCTGTTCTGTAATCTCTGCATTTAGTATTTCGTTCTGTTCCTTCCCTATCGACGGTAAATCTAGTTTTTCTAAAAATGTCTTTATCTCCTCTTCTCCTGCCGCTATCGGTTGTGTGTATAGCGTCTTATAGTATTCTTCGAATGTCCTCTCTATTTCAGCTGGTTCTCTTATTATCTTGTTAGTGTTCGTGTCCCTTATTGTGTGTATTGTGTTTAGTTTTTGTTGTGTCCTGATTCGTCTAGCTAAAAGTCTGGTCGCTCTCGGTCCTCCTTCATCTTCATCCTTTAAAAAGGCATGTCGCAAACTTGAATATAAATGGTGTTCGACCAAACTCGAAGTGTTCCGCCTTGCCTGGAATGATAGTTTACGTAACTACAAAAAGGCACTCTCACTTGCCAAAAACTCATATTTTTCCAGGCTCATTAAGGACAACAAAAACAACTCAAAGTTTCTGTTTGACACAGTTGCAAAACTTACTCAGAAACAACCAACTGCCCTAAACCATGCGTTCTCGGCTAACGAATTCATTATATTCGTTACCAAGAAAATGTATCTCATAAGAGATGAAATTGTTGGCTTACTCAACAATCAGAGTCCCTCCAAACCTCTGATGGGCTTTCCCCCTGACTTTGAATCCAGCCATACGCTATGCTGCCTTGAAAACGTCTCACTTAGTGCCCTCTCTAAATTAGTTGGCACGGCTAAACCCTCAACCTGTCTGTTTGACCCTCTTCCAGCAACTCTCATCAAAAAACTCCTCCCAACTCTCGGCCCTGCCCTACTCAATATCTTCAACACCTCCTTGTCTACTGGCGTGGTGCCCCTGGCCTTTAAATCAGTCATTAAACCACTACTTAAAAAACCGAACCTCGACCCTCTAATCTTGAAAAATTACAGACCCATCTCCAATCTTCCGTTCCTATCCAAAATATTAGAACGGATTGTTGCAACGTAACTCACTGACCATCTATCAAACAATAATCTTAATGAATCTTTTCAATCTGGCTTTAGAGCCTTACACTCCACCGAAACGGCGGTTACCCAAGTCACAAATGACTTACTGCTCTCTCTCGACTCAAACCTAACTTCTGTGCTCTTATTGCTTGATCTCAGTGCAGCCTTTGACACTATCGATCATTCGATTCTTCTAGGTCGGCTTGAGAATCATGTTGGCATTCGGGGTCACGCACTTGCTTGGTTAAAATCTTATTTAACTGATAGAACACACTGCATGGTCTATAATGATTTAACATCTGAGACCCTCCCAGTGCCATGCGGTGTCCCACAAGGCTGTTCTGGGCCCCTTGCTATTTTTGATTTACATGCTACCCCTCGGCAATATCATACGCAAATTTGGCATAAACTTTCATTTTTACGCTGATGACACCCAATTATATATACCTATTAAGCCAAATGACTCCTCACAATTACAAAATATTGAGACTTGCCTGCTTGCCGTCAGAAAGTGGATGTCGCAAAACTTTCTACTCCTTAATGAAGATAAAACAGAGATGTTAATTGTTGGCCCCCCAAACCACAGAGGCCTGTTTGAGGACATCTCCCTCAACTTTGATACTTGTCAAAGAACTCCGTACAATTAAACATTATGCAACGACCACTGACTTGTGGTCAAGTCGCACCATGGAGCCGTACTTGAGTTTAACGGTCCACTTCATCAACGACGAGTGGGAGTTGTGCAGCAAATGCTTACAGACTTCATATTTCCCTGATGACCACACTGGAGAATTGATAGCCCAAGGCTTGAGGGAATCGCTGGAATCATGGGGACTTAAAGAAGAGGCGCAAGTCTGCATAACAACCGACAATAGCGCAAACGTTGTCAAAGCAGTGGCACTTAACGACTGGACAAGACTGCAGTGCTTCGGCCACAGGCTGCACCTCACCATCGGTAGGTCTACACAAACACACAAGCTGAAACTCAGCGTTATTGTCACATCACAAGTTTCCATCAATTATAAACGACTGGATGACATTATTTTGTGCAATCTTCCAATGACTGCAGACAACTAATTTAGTTAAATAAAGTCTAAAAATAAGAGGCACAGGAATGGTATATAACTAAGTATGTACAGCAGGTGCTGTTGTGCTTATTGTCAAATACACATAAAATGTATGAGAAATGGGATGTGTGTGTACATACAGGCTGCTTTTGTATATACGAATTTGTTATTAATTGCTTGCCTGGATAAATAAAGGTTAAATAAATAAAAAAAATATATAGAATAATTCATAATATTCATATATATATAAACACATCCTCATACATTTTATGTATATTATATTATTGTATGTGTGTGTTGTCAAATATGTACATATAGAATAATGAATATGAATTATTTTACAGAGAGAAGTGCCAAAGAGCCCCGTGTTGAACGTGCAGTTGGCATATGCAAGACAATTGTGAGTGCCTTTTCCTACTCATGGAAAAGGAAGAGAGAAATGGCCAATGCCCAGGCTGAACTTCGACTACCTCCTCATCACTGAATCGCCAACCAGATGGGGGTCTCGACAGCAAATGATCCAGAGGGTGATTGAACAATCTCAGGTCCTTAAAGGTGATAAAAAAAAACAGCACCTGGCACCATCATGGCAAGAGATGGATGTTTTGGAATCTGTGAGCAAGACCCTCGGCCCCCTGATGGAGTTCACAGATGCACTGTCCGGGGAAGAATACGTCACTGTGTCACACCTCAAACCTGTGCTCCATCTTCTCAACAACACTGTTCTGACTCCAGCTCAAGATGACAGTGACACAGACCTGACAAAAGACCTGAAGAGGTCCATCCTCCAGTATTTAAACGAGAAATACTCTGACCCTGTAACCGATGACCTTCTCGACATGGCCTCCCTCCTAGATCCACGTTTCAAAGCAACGTACATCGCTGATGACAGGAAAGATTTCATTAAAACCAAAGCTGCAGCAGAGATTGAGTCACTGCTAGAAAGGCAGGCAGCATCCACAGAAGAGTCCCCTCAACAGACGGGAGGAGCTGCAGTAGAAACTGCAGGGACGGCAGCAGCACCACAGAAGAGTAGGGTTGGGCACCGAGAACCGGTTCTAAAAAGAACCGGTTCCTAACTTCCGGTTCAAGAACCGGGAGTAACATGTTTGCATTTTCGATTATTTTTATCGATTCCTAAATGCCCGCACTAGTTTGTTTCCGGGGGTTGTAATTACTCCTCCCGTGCTCCGCTAGTAAAAAAACACCAACGAAGAAGAACATCACGTGGTCCTTGTGGAGTGGTCAAAAAAAAAAAAAAAAACATGGAACAGAGAAAACGCCGCTTGGCTTGGCTTCATTTTAAGTTAATAAAGGACGGGTTGGCACAGTGCAACACCTGTGACAAACGTATTTCTAACAAAGGAAGATGCACGACAAACATGGCTAAACATCTTCGCCGGCATGGTATAGTAATTAACGAGTGTATTGTGTTTAACTCGTTGCTTCGCTCTCCTGCTCCCGTCGCGTCCTCCACTACAGACAGTCAACCTGCAGCCAGCAATTCCTCGTTGCAAACGGAATCAGGTACATGGAAATTATGGTTGCTTTATTAATCTTAACAGACAGCAAACTAGCTAAAGTTATAGACTACCAATTGCTAAAACTGTGTTTTCATAGTGGTTGAACGCTCGCAGAGTGATGCTCATTCTAACGTCAGCCAGCCTGGACCGGCTGCTGCTGCTACGTTAACCAGCCAGCGACCGCAGCCAGCTGAGTCGTTTCTTCACCCGCAACGCGACACCCCATTCACTTGGGCAGCAAGGGGAAAGCTGTCGAAGGCGCAAGTTGCAGAGTGCCACAGAAAAGTAACTGCTTATGTGGTGAAAAGGCTGCATCCCTTTTCAGATGTTGAATCGCCCACATTTCGGTAAGCAAATATAAGAATAACGTTAAGCTAACTAACTTAGCATGGTAGCTACTAGTTATCTACCCCTGACCTAACGTTACAGTAACAGTTCCGGTTTAACTGTATTGACAGATTTGTCTTTGGCACGTTAATCGTTATGTCTCTCTCTCTCTCTCTCTATATATTTCTCTCTCTATCCCTCCCCCTCCTTCATGTAAATATAGATACATTCACGTTGTCTTATCACTGTCTGTCACTGACTAGCAAGTCTTGTTTGTGTCAGAGCTTCCTCAACACTCACTCATGTGAGAACAAGGTGGAATTCTCTCTACCTAATGCTGGAGAGATTCCTTGAACAATACCCTGCAATACAAGCAGCCAGCTTGGATCAACGCCTGAGAAGGAATATGGACAGGGACAGGTAGAGATAGAAAGATGGATAGAATATAAGAATAACTTCAACTTCAGCGACTTCGGGTTCCTGAGAAGCGCTTTACAAATTAAATGTATTATTATTATTATTATTATTATTATTATTAATAAAAATAGACAGTAGTGAACTGAAGTGATAGTCTTAGCCACCAGTACAGAGACCACATAATAGAGTATGTGTTGCTAATGGAGGCATGCACCTCTTACATGGTATAAACAAAGTAATAATGATTATTGTGTGGATGATGTAAAATGCAAATTGAATATAATAAATATATAAACAAGTTAAGAATGTGCATACGGTAAGAAAGAAGTTAGCACACTGTCAGTGTTGTGAAGAAGGCACGACAACGCCTCTACTTCCTCAGGCGCCTAAGGAAGTTCCAAGTCAGTCAGAAGATCCTTAGGAACTTCTACTCATGTACAATAGAGAGCATCCTGACCGGCAACATCACCTCCTGGTTTGGGAATAGCACTGCACAAGACCATAGCAGACTACAAAGAGTGACACGTTCAGCCGAACGCACAATTGGAGGGGGGCTTCCCACCCTCCAGAACATTTACAACAAGCGGTGCAAGGGGAAGGCTAAGAGAATTATTAAGGACTCGAGCCACCCGAACAACTGCCTCTTTGAACTGCTGCGGTCAGGCAAGCGATACCGGAGTCTTAAGGCGAGCACAGAAAGACTCAGAAGAAGCTTCTATCCCCAGGCCATCAGGCTGCTAAACGAACAATAAACACTATGCAACAACCATCAAATGCACACAGCACACACACCCACACTCACTCAAACAAACAACACACTGCAGCACCCACTCTCCACACTTTAGATCACACAAACACACTTTACACTTTATATTTATTGATAAAGGATTTGCACTACAACTCGTACACCTACTGTGAATTGTACCTAAATTGCACCTCGTCCCATTTCTGCCTTGCACTATATAGTATTGTATATTAGTACACTGCACAGTATTGTATATTGTATGGTAACTACGTCTATTCTGCATCGAACATTGTACATATGTCTAAACTGAACACTGTGACCTCATTTTTTTACTTCTAATTTTACTATGTTATTTTATTTCATACTTATCTTGTCTTGCACAGTCTCTGGAGCGTAACAGTAAGAAGCATTTTGTATAAAAGTATTCTGTACTTCTGTATGACAAATATTAAAGAAACTTGAAACTTGGTTTGCTGTATTATGTAGTGACATTTATTTAAACTCACTTAGTTAGCACAAATAGCACTGCTTTTGTTTAAAGAGACAAAAAAAATCTATTTTGAAAATGTATTCTTTCGCACACAGGCTTGATCGGCTGACAGATGGTGATTTCACCAAGGCAGAAGACTTCATCAGGCTGATGCGAGTTCTTTACACCTGCACACTCTGGCCCAACAGCCGGACAGATCCTGCCGATCATCCAAAAGCTTGAGAAACACTTCGCTGGTGTAAATGGAGACACAGCATTTGTAGCTGACTTGAAGAAAAGGGTCTGGGGAAACCTGTCTATCCGGTACAAGGTAATGACTGAGGCTATCAAATGAATGAAGATTAAAAATGCATTAAATACTTCTGTTCCTGTGGCTTGATACAATAGTATTTTTGTTTTTATTGTTTTAAAGAACGAGGACATCAGGAGGTTCTTGGAAGAAGCCACTGCCTTAGATCCCCGCTTTAAGAATAAGATGGACAACAACACTGCAGTCTGGGAACGGATCAAGGGGAAGTTGCTGGCAAACTCTGAGCAGGTGAAATGTCATTCATACACAAATATATATACCGTCTCCCTCAGTCCTTAACATTTTATTATTTGCATTTTACATCATCCACACAGTAGGGCTGACCCCCATTAGTCGATTAGTCGACTAATCGGTCGAAAGGAGCCGTAGTCGACTGGCCAACCTCTTAGTCGAATATAAAAAATTTAAATAAAGAAAATATATATAATATTTTTTTTTATCATTCTTTCCAAAAGAAAAGAGGCCTAGAAGCGTGGCTAACGCTAATGGCACTCATACCAGAGGCTAACTGCCTACGAAAACAGGCACAGAGGCACTGAAAGAGGATTTCACCCATCTAATGAACACACTAGACTAGACAAATATTAAGATGTATCCATCAGTGGACCAATTGCATGCTTTTGCAGAGGACAAGAAGCCTTCAGTCGACTCCTTCAGACATTAAGCACCCCCCACAGCCCAAATGGAATGATAAAAAATGTAAAAAAAGAATAATAAAAAAAGAATTACAAATATTATACTTTTTTTTTATTTATTTTTTTTGTCGCAGAGACGCGAGTTGAACGAACACATCAGGAGGAGAATGAATGAATGAATGAATGAACAATATATATTATGTGAATAATATGGAAAAAAAGGATTTCTCAAATAAAATGTCTCCTGCGAAATAAGCTGTGACCTGTTTTGACCTGCACCTCAAAGAATTGGAATCGAGAATTGTTTAGAACAGGAATCGATAAGGAGAATCGGAATCGTTCAAATCCAAACGATGCCCAACCCTACAGAAGAGTCTCCTCAACAGGCGGGAGGAGCTGCAGCAGCACCACAGAAGAAAGCAAAGCGAAGTGTGGGTAGCTTTTTCAAAAAGGCAGTTCAACAAACTGGCCCAGTTGCCCTCTCCAACAGAGGTGCAATTGAAGTTGAGCTCAAGAGCTACTTGCAGGCAATGGAGGTCGATGGTGAGGCAGATCCACTGCAGTGGTGGAGGCTGCACCAAGCTAATGTCCCAAGAGTGGCAGGCTTGGCCAGGAAGTACCTTTGTATTCCTGCCACTAGTGCCCCATTCAGAGAGGGCATTCAGCACTGGTGGCAACATTGTGACCTGCCACAGATCTGCTCTGAAGCCAGATACCGTTGACAGACTAATAACCTGTAGTACTGTAGCTGCTATAAGAAATTAGGCTGGTTAAGTAAGCATCACAAAAAGGAATGTTTACTTATTTATTTTTGCACTAAGAGAGAGTAAACACTTGCACTGTTTTATTTAGTAATTTTGTATTATGAGAGTTGGTATATTGTTTGGGGAAAAAAGTTCTTGACCTGCTGTTCTTGAATTTACTTTTCAATTTGATTTTATGCTGCTATATTTTATTGTTTAAGGGTACAAGCAATGAGGCCAAGTAAACATGTACAGTACCAGTACACTAAAGTTAAGTTAAGTTATGTTGGAGTTTTATTGTGTTTAGTTTGAGTTTAGTTTGAGTTGTTTGAGGGAAAGAAACCTCCTGTCCTGCTGTCGTTTTTGCACAATAAATCACCGACATCTAAGAAGGGAGATCCCCCTTGAATGGCCCTTCTAAGGTTTCTCTCCTCCACATTGCCTGTGGTGCATTTTTTCCTATTGCTAGGTTTTAGTGAGTTTTTCCTTACCTTCGCGTGGGGTGATGTCTGAGAGTGTTGCATTTATTTATTTTGCATTTATTTTAAATTTTTAGGACTTTATGGTGTTCTTGTTTTGTTCTCGACTTATTGTGATGTTTCTTCTTGACTTGTTTAAAGAAGACATGTCCGGCCCATGGGGACATTAACGTGTGTTGTCGGGCCTTACAAATACATTTGATTTGATTCATAGTATGTCTGTTTCATGCATCTAGCTTTCTTCTCTATTTCTGTCAGCAATTATTTGTTTATCTTTTCTCTAACGTCCTTTACTTCTCTAAGTGTCCTTTGGTTCTTTGAGTTTTGGTGTCTTTTCTCTAATTCTTTCAGTTTCTTTACTAAGTTCTGGTATGTCTCTATTCTGGCCTTCTTGAGTAGTGCTGTCTTTGCTATCAATGTTCCTCGTATTACCACCTTCAGTGCATCCCATAAAATGTTTGGGTCTACCTCTCCGTTGTCATTTTCCTCTCTGTATCTAATTATGTCTCCTTTTACTTCGTTAACTAAACCTTTGTTATTTAATAGCCCTACGTTCAGTCTCCAAACTGTATTTCTCCGTCTACTTTTAAGATGTACTGTCAGATATGTTGCGCTATGGTATGATATGTCTGTTACCCCTATCCTGCAGTCTTCTACCCTGTATCTGTCCCCTGTTGTCATGAGAAAGTAGTCTATCCTTGAATATGTTGTGTGTGGGTGTGAATAATGTGTGTATTCTCTGTCTAGTGTGTGTATTTCTCTCCATATATCCGTGATTCCTAATTCTGTCATTTGTATATTCATATATTTGCTAATGTTTGTCCTCCATTTCTTTGTGCTTGTCGTGTCCATGTCATAGTTCAATACTACATTAAAATCACCTGTACAGATTAGGACCCCTTCCCCTTCCATCGCTATGATATCAAAGATTGTTTCAAATAGATATGTCTCACTGTCTGGTGGAGCATACACATTCATTAGTGTTACCATTTGACCTTCCATTTTCCCCTTGGCCATTACATACCTCCCCTCTTTATCCCTTATTTCTCTGATCATTTCAAACTTCACTGAGTTCTTAATTAACATAGCTACTCCTCTTCTAATGTTCTGTTTAAAAGAACTATAAAACAAATTCTCATACCCGAATCTCTTCAGTTGTTCCTGTTCTTGTGATATTAGATGTGTTTCTTGTAAAAAAAAATAACCTGAATGAATGAATGAAAAAGTTTATTTTTGGACATGTTATTCTCCATATTTCTCCAAACAACTCACTATATCTTGTTCCGTCGAACCAAACAATCATAGCAACAAATAAAAAAAACATTAAAAGAAAAACATTAAAAAAAGAAAAAAAGAAGGAATTATAAACAAAAAGGTCAAGAGCAATGTGTTTGGTTAGCAGACATGTCCAAAAAAGGAGTAGGGGGAAGCTAAGCTTATTGATCCCTACCCCCTTACATTTATATTTGTTCTTCCATTAATTTGACTAGATATAACATAATTTAGTGTATTACAATATACTTATACTTATATTAAAAGATTACAAGAAAAAAAAAATTGATTCACTTGACAGCAGTGAATATAGTACAGCACTTCATACACAATATTACATAACTTTGTTTATCATCAATACTCATTTCTGTATTTTTCCAATGTGTATTTTTTTAGCTGCTTTTTAAATTGTGCCACATGTTTACTCTGTTTGATGTATTCGGGTAAATTATTCCACAACTTCACTCCACACACGATATGCACATGCTTTTCAGCGTGGTGTTTACCATTGGTTGTTTAAGATTCCCTCTCCCTCTTAAGTTATATTCTCCTTCCCTGTCTCTGAACCATTTTTGAATGTTGCCTGGGATTAGTTTATATCTGGCTTTGTATACAATGAGGGCAGTTTTGTAATCCACTAGGTCCATACATTTCAATGCTTGTAGCTTTATAAATAAGTTATTGGTGTGTTCATAATATCCTACATTGTTGATTATTCTTATTGCTTTTTTTTTGCATGGTGCATATTTGCTGTAGAGTGCTTTTGTAGGTATTACCCCACACCTCCGCACAGTAGCTCATATATGGTAGGAAGAGTGTACAGTACAGTGTATACATTGTTTTTTGGTTTAGAATGTGTTTTATCTTGCATAGAACACCAACACTCTGTGCCAATTTAGTCCTGACATATTTGATATGAGGTTTCCAGTTGAGTTTGTGGTCTATTATCACACCCAGAAATGTATTCTCAAATACCCTCTCCAGTTTAATACTATCAATCATTAGTTCCACCGGTGTATTTATTTGTATATCACGTTTACCAAATATCATGATTTTTTTTTTTTTTATTTAATGATAATTTATTTACATCAAACCACACTTTCAGCTTGGTTAGCTCAGCTGCGACATTCTTTAAAAGCATTTGGAGGTTCTCTCCCTCACAGAAGACATTTGTATCGTCAGCAAAAATTACATTTTTCAATATTTTAGACGCATTACCTATATCATTTATATACAGTATGAATAGTTTCGGGCCCAGAATTGACCCTTGCGGCACACCACAGATTATGTTTGACTGAGTGGACCTGTACTCCCACAACTGCACAAACTGTTGTCTTTGTTCTAAGTAACTCTTTAACCAATTGAGCCCTACTCCTCTGATCCCATACCTTTCCAATTTTAGTAGCAGAATATCATGATTTATAGTGTCAAACGCCTTCTTCAGATCTATGAAGACCCCTATTGCAAACTTCTTATTATCAATTATGCTTGTCAGTTCTTCTACTAGGTCCATTAGTGCCAATGCCGTTGAATGATTCGATCTAAATCCATATTGACTGTCTATAAGTAATGCGTGTTTATCAATGAAACTGTCCAATTGTGCTGCAAATACCCTTTCCATTATCTTTGAGAACTGGGAAAGGAGAGAAACCGGCCTGTAATTGGTGAATAGATTTTTCTCACCGGCTTTGAAGATCGGTATCACTTTTGCAGTTTTCATTTTGGTGGGGAAGGCACCCAGTTTGAATGAGAGGTTACAAATATGCACTAAACCTGCGCCTCTTCTTTCTTAAGTTTCGTCATCACCTTACTCCTTTTGATTGAACTATTCATACCATTAACATTCAACGACATCATTTTGATACCCTTAACTTACGTCATATTTCCTTTCCAAATGTTCTCCCGTTCTACCCATGTCACATACAATATTTGTGGTTGTAGCCACTGCTATCTCTGCCCGACTTACATATAGAGAACCATAATAAACAACAACATCAACATTTGGTGCTTCCATGGTGTTCGATGATCTTAATCGTATCCCTCTTTCCCCCGCTGGCGGGTGAGGAGTAGTGGCTCTCATACTGAGAGGGCTCCCCCTTGTGGCGAAATGCGCACTATATATGTCCAACTTTGCTCTGTGAGTGACCTCCGAGCTCCCGGTCAAAGCTCTGCATAAGTAATTTTCATGTTCACATTTACTTGTATTGTGTGTCATGTGTAATCCTGTGGTTCTTTCATATCAGTCCAACGTGTGTTTCTCCCAATATGTTTCTTGAATCTCCATGTCCTTTCTTATAACTTTTGGTATAATTATCTCATATGTACTATACCATCTTCTCATTGCATAAGTCATTTTCATGTTCACATTTACTTGTATTGTGTGTCACGTGTAGTCCTGTGGTTCTTTCATATCAGTCCAACGTGTGTTTCTCCCAATATGTTTCTTGAATCTCCATGTCCTTTCTTATAACTTTTGGTATAATTATCTCATATGTACTATACCATCTTCTCATTGCATAAGTCATTTTCATGTTCACATTTGCTCGTATTGTGTGTCACGTGTATTTCTGTGTTTCTTTCATATCTGTCCAACATTTACATTGGGAAGTCTTTCATATTGATATTGTATTGTACTTATCCTTCCTTGGATCACTGAGGCCCCTCTCGTCTCCTCTCCTCTGCACCCCTTTCCCGTGTCTTTTTGTCGTTCTTCTTAGTTGATCTGCTTTGAATCAGTTCAGATCCATGTCACCTTCCCGTCCTCCTCTCCTCGTCCTCGCCTCTCGACTCTGGTCCATCTGCGCCCCTTCTCCATCCTCTGCATCAGCCTCTCTCCTTCTCCTCCCGGCACCTTCCATCCTCTCTGAGTCATGTCCCTCGCCGCCTCCTGCACGTCGTTGTACACCTTGATGCCCTCTTTCCAATGGACCTTCAGCGTGGTCATTGGTGATTGGAACCTGATTCCTTTCTCTTTCAGTCTTTTTTATTTCTACATAGCTCCGACGTTTTACAGCCACCTCCGTTGAATAGTCGTGATCAAAGGTTATCCTCTGTCCTTCCACCTCCATCTTCGCCTGCCAGGCTGCTCTGAGAATGTTTTCTTTGACTTCGAATTTCAAGAAATTAACTAATTAATTAATATAACTGCTCTCGGTGGTCCGTTTGTCTGTGGCTTCGGGGCCTGGGCCCTGTGTGCCCTTTGAATCTCTATCTTGGCGAGGTCTGACATTTCTAATTATTTTTTAATTAGGTTGTCTACATATTTGGTCATAGAGTCTCCTTCTATCCCTTCTCTCAGTCCCCATATTCGGATATTATTTCTCCTTGACCTCCCCTCCAAGTCTGTTAGCTTCTCTCTCATCGTGTTTTGTTGTTCCAGAGTCGCCATTCGAATTTCTTGTATTTCTGTATTCCATTCCTCTGTTTCGGCGTTCTTTTTTCTAACGTCTCTTGTCTTTCTCTTGTTCCTGTAACTTTTCATCAATTGTCTCGAGTCTCTTATTTGTCTGTCTGTCGATGTTATTCTGAATGTTCTGCGTGTTAAGCTATTGCGCTAGCTTGCATGCTAGTCTGTATGCTAGCTTGTAGCTCCTCTACCCAGGTGGGTACTTCTGTTCTGTCGTCTTGAAATCCAGATCGATTGATCGCATGATGTACTCGTGGAGGAAAACGCTGTACAAAATAAACGTCTTTTCCGGTGTTTTAGACTTTGCTCTTTTATTTTGAAACCCCCCGACTGTAAGTATTGTTGTTATTATCCTAGCGGAACCTATGAACGGATAACTTGTGTCATCCGGTTCTGTGTTTTTGAGCTAATGATAAAACAAATGTTGAGATTGTTGGTGAACAACTAACTTTAGGTTAGTTTTAACATTAGCTACTAACGTTAGATGCAGCTACTACAGGCAATCGACGATGAGGAAGCGTCAAAGCCGTATAGAATAGCCCTGTGGTGCGTAGGCATGACAGCGCAACTCGAAACTACCTGTTGTATTAAATTAATTGATGTTTAACTTGTCCGTGTCCAGTCCTTTGACTAACCCGACCCGTTCATTGTAAACAATGATGCATGTAATTGTATTAACGTTAATGTGTGTTGTAGCTATGTTATACATTCTGAATGGCATTAACGTTAGTTGGGTACTGACTGTCATTGTATTTCGTTGGTTAGCTATTTAGCTAATGTTGATAGCATTGAATAGCATCAACGCTAGATCTTTAATCTTCATTTAGCAGTCCAGTTTCTCCGGGCAGTAGCGTATAGCGTTTGTTCACGCTACATCACTACTTGGGTCTAAAAATAGCTACACTACAAAGAACGCTACTTGGTTCAAAAGGAGCAACGCTACCATCACACTGCTGAGAAATGTAGTTAAGCTATGTAGCGTTGCTACTGCCCCAACACTGCTATCATCTCTCCACATCGGACATGGTTGTCATAAAATGGACTGATATCCGCTCCGTCCTTCTTGCAGAGCAAAATTAGCGGCTTAAACTTTTCATCTTAACTTCACGGAGTTTCGTTTAGATTGTTCGCTAGGAATTATGGGATTTGGTGTTGGATGTATGGACTCTACGCAGACATGGTCTTTAACACTTTGGATGCCACGCCCGAGATTTCTCGTTTTTTTTTTATTAGCAATCTGAAATCATATTGCATCAAGTGAGCCTACCGTTGGATATCCAGGCACCGCCGGCGCTAAGATGTGAAAAAAAGCGCCCCCTATCGTCTCCCAGATGGTAAATCACCCTTTTGGATTGGACTCAATGAAAGTGAATGGGAGAACGGATTTCTGACTCCACATTTTACTTCTCACTGATGTAACCGGGGTCTACCAGAGTTCATTCTGGAACGTTGGTGCCACGGCGAATATGTGTTCTACTGTACACACGGTGGATCAATACAATTATCGATTTTTTCGAATGGCGATCGGAAATTGGAATAAACCATTTGGATACCATCTAACCTCAGGTAAGGAATCTATGTTATCAGTCTTAGGATAATCAGACTCGTTTTCACGGAGATATAAGCGTTTCCACTATATGTGATATAGCTGTTTTGACTGTAAAAGCCATCAGGAAATAAGAGCAGCGATTATCAGCGCAAGGCACGAGCGTGCGTGCGCACACATATACTATCGATCATCTAGCGTTTATTGGAAAACGATTCATAAATAGGCCGACAAATGACAACGTTCTGGATTATTCCAGTAAAAGACTATTATCATCATAGGGTTGTTTTTTCCAAACGGAAATGAAGCGATAAAAAAACAATCTGCCTTGACAATGTTGACTGGAAAATGAGTCTTTGATAAGTGACGGGCAGATTAGACACCATAATTTAAAACATAGATTAGGCGATATTAAGTTAACATTGGAGTGGGTTTGGGCATCAAGGGGGTAAAAAAGGAAAACATGGCGTGGCATCCAAAGTGTTAATCACACGATAGAATACAACTACAATATGTCGCACTGTACAGCCCTGCTGTGGAGGTTCTCTCCTCTAAGAATGTGCAGGTGAATTGACAGGTTTGATATTTCCCTGAATCTTCTCTCCCAAGTGAATTTTCTCATGTTTTCTGAAATATGCTAATGTTCTGAATCTCTTATCACACAAACCACAATGATGTGGCTTCTCTCCTGTGTGAATTATCTGGTGCGATTTAAGACTATCCAGTCGACTAAAGCTCTTCTCACACTGGTGACAGAAGTAGGGCTTTTCTCCTGTGTGAATTCTCTGGTGTAATTTAAGACTAGCCAAAAGACTAAAGCTCTTCTCACACTGGTCACAGAAGTAGAGCTTTTCTCCTGTGTGAATTCTCTGGTGTGATTGCAGATCATTCAGACGACTAAAGCTCTTCTCACACTGGTCACAGAAGTAGGGCTTTTCTCTTGTGTGAATTCTCTGGTGTGTTTGCAGATTACTCCGTTGACTAAAGCTCTTTCCACACTGGTCACATGAGTAGGGCTTCTCTCCTGTGTGAATTCTCTGGTGTGTTTGCAGATGATTTGGACGACTAAAGCTCTTCTCACACTGGTCACAAAAGTAAGGCTTCCATCCTGTGTGAATTATCTGGTGTGTTTGCAGATCATAGGGTTGACTAAAGCTCTTCCCACACTGGTCACAGGAGTAGGGCTTCTCTCCTATGTGAATTATCTGGTGTGTTTTCAGATCATAGGGTTGACTAAAGCTCTTCCCACACTGGTCACAGGAGTAGGGCTTCTCTCCTGTGTGAATTATCTGGTGTGTTTTCAGATGAGACAGTTGACTAAAGCTCTTCTCACAAAAGTAGGGGTTCCATCCTGTGTGCATTCTCTGGTGTGTTTGCAGACTATTGAGTCGACTAAAACTCTTCTCACACTGGTGACAGGTGTAGGGCTTCTCTCCTGTGTGAATTATCTGGTGTGTTTTCAGATTATTCAGATGACTAAAGCTCTTCTCACACTGGTCACAAGAGTAGGGCTTCTCTCCTGTGTGAATTATCTGGTGTGTTTTCAGATGACACAGTTGACTAAAGCTTTTCCCACACTGGTCACAGGAGTAGGGCTTCTCTCCTGTGTGAATTATCTGGTGTGTTTTCAGATTACTCAATCGACTAAAGCTCTTCTCACACTGGTCACAAAAGTAGGGCTTCCATCCTGTGTGCATTCTCTGGTGTGTTTGCAGACTATCGTGTCGACTAAAACTCTTCTCACACTGGTGACAGGTGTAGGGCTTCTCTCCTGTGTGAATTCTCTGGTGTGTTTTCAGATTATTCAGATGACTAAAACTCTTCTCACACTGGTCACAAAAGTAGGGCTTCCATCCTGTGTGAATTCTCTGGTGCGTTTGCAGATTATTCAGATGACTAAAGCTCTTGTCACACTGGTCACAGGAGTAGGGTTTCTCTCCTGTGTGAATTCTCTGGTGCGTTTTCAGATTCTGTTGCTGAGTAAAGCCCTGTCCACACTGGTCACAGGAATAGGGCTTCTCTCCTGTGTGAATTCTCTTGTGTTTTTGCAGATTAATCAGATGACTAAAGCGCTTGTCACACTGGTCACAGGAGTAGGGTTTCTCTCCTGTGTGAATTCTCTGGTGCGTTTTCAGATTCTGTTGCCGAGTAAAGCCCTGTCCACACTGGTCACAGGAGTAGGGCTTCTCTCCTGTGTGAATTCTCTGGTGTGTTTTCAGATTCTGTTGCTGAGTAAAACTCTTCCCACACTGGTCACAGGAGTAGGGCTTCTCTCCTGTGTGAATCCGTTGGTGTTTATTGAGATTCATCTTTGAACTGAAGCTTTTTCCACACTGGTCACAGAGACCTTTTCTTCCATCCAAGCCTCTTGGTTTCTTCCCAGGCCTGACAGGACAGCTATCTGGATGGAGAAGAGTGTCAGAGGAAGGAGAGATTTGGTGATTTCATTCAACTTTAATTTCCATGTAAGAGGTTTATAATGGTACGTAGCTGGGTTTTACATACTTTAAGAACACAGTGTGTGTGAATCCGTTGGTGTTTATCGAGATTCATCTTTGAACTGAAGCTTTTTCCACACTGGTCACAGCAGAGACCTTTTCTTCCATCCAAGCCTCTTGGTTTCTTCCCAGGCCTGACAGGACAGCTATCTGGATGGAGAAGAGTGTCAGAGGAAGGAGAGATTTGGTGATTTCATTCAACTTTAATTTCCATGTAAGAGGTTTATAATGGTACGTAGCTGGGTTTTACATACTTTAAGAACACAGTGTAGTCCAGAGTCGTCTACAGTTCTAGACTTAAACCACTTTGTTTCAAGCACCAGTTAGTTATTCCTCCCCTTTAATAATACCAATTGGTATGGTATTTTATATCTTTGGAAAGGCTGGTGTCGACAGCACCGACAGTGGAACCTAAGAATCAAGGTTCTGTCAAGTGATGAATCAAGGTTCTGTCTGCGGAAGCTGGATGGCAGGATCAAAGTATGGAGACAGTGGGTAGAACTCTATGCAGATTGCTGCATAGATCGCGTGACACCTTTCAATGGGGGCAGTGTCATGGTGTGGGGCGGTATCTCTCTCACAGGCAAAACAGAACTTGTCATCATTGAAGGCAATCTCAATGCAGTGAGATATCGGAATGAGATTCTGGAGCCAGTGGCGATCCTATATCTCCGGAATCTGGGACCTAACTCCATCCTCCAATCAATCAATCATATTTATTTATATAGCACATTTAACATGACACGTGTCAACCAAAGTGCTGTACAGAGGGTAGATACACATAGATACATATTGACAACAATCACACTCCGTTTTATTGGAGGGCACACAGGCAAACACATAGGAAAACAGGGCATGAGTCAGTGAATGGGAAAGGCTAGTAGGTAGAAGTGGGTTTTGAGCCTCGATTTGAAGGCATCTATCGAGGGGGCGAGCCTAATGGAGGTGGGGCTGCTGTTCCACAGTTCAGAGGGCTGCGATAGCAAAGGCACGGCCCCCCCTGAGCTTGAGGTTAGACCTCCGGACTGTCAGGAGCCTCTGATCGGCTGACCTGAGGGACCTGGTGTTGGAATAGGGGGATAGGATGTCTGAGATGTAGGAGGGGGGGTGACCATTAAGGGCTTTAAAAACAAATAGGAGAACCGTAAAATCTATCCTGTAGCGTACTGGAAGCCAGTGAAGGGAGGCAAGGACAGGGGTGATGTGGTCTCTCTAGCGGGTTCCGGTCAACAGTCTGGCAGCAGCGTTTTGTACCAGTTGTAAGCGGGACAGGGAAGACTGGTTAATGCCTATATAGAGGGAGTTGCAGTAGTCTAATCTAGATGAAATGAAGGCGTGGATGACTCTCTGAAGGTCTGCAGGGGAGAGAAGGGCTTTGAGTTTGGCAATGGTGCGTAGTTGGAAAAAACATGCCTTTACCACTGAGTTCACTCGTCTGTCGAATTTAAATTGTGGATAAAAAATGACACCTAGGTTCTTGACATAAGGCTTGACCAGGGAGGACAGGTTGCCAAGGCTGTTGGTAAGGGTGGTGACAGCGTCTGGGGGACCGAAGGGGATTATTTCGCATTTGTTTTGATTTAGTTGTAGAATGTTTTGTGCCATCCAACATTTAACGTCATCCAGGCAGGACATGAGACTGTTAAGTAGAGACTGGTTGTTAGGTTTCAGGGAAACGTAAAGCTGTGTGTCGTCAGCATAACAGTGAAAAGAGATGTTGTGCTTCTGAATGATTGGACCAAGGGGTAGCATGTAAAGAGAGAACAGGATCGGGCCAAGGATGGACCCCACAGGAGAGGGAGGTTGAGGGGGAGGAGCAGTTGGCGATGTTGACAGCAAAGCTTCTATTTGTCAGATAGGAGGAGAACCATGCTAGTGCAGTGTCACTGACACCAACCCCATGTCCAGGATGACGCTCGCCCCCACAGAGCCAGGATCGTCACAGAGTACCTCCAGAATTTGGGAGTGGATAGGATGGAATGGCCTGCCGTGAGTCCAGACCTCAACCCAATTGAACACTTGTGGGATCAGCTTGGGCGTGCTGTACGTGCCAGAGTGAACAACGCAACCATGTTGGCTGACTTGCGACAAATTCTGGTTGAGGAATGGGATGCCATCCCACAGCAGTGTGTGACCAGGCTGGTGACCAGCATGAGGAGGATCTTCCACACGCTACTGAGGTCCCTGACAGTGTAAAATTAATCAAGTGTAAAAATGGCCAATATGTGTTGTTTTTTCCTTATTACTGTGGGAGAGTGCAATCATCCAATCCACCAAGAAACTCAAAACGAGAGTGAATACCAACAGAAGAATATTGCAGGGGATTTTGGCAAATTATTTTGGGCCGCTACCCACACGGTTAGCTGTGTTGCTCATTCCACAAATGCACAATCCTTACAAGTTGTACCTCGTTGTAAAGGTGACTAATCAGCTAACTGTTTGACATGACTAACCTCTTCACCTACGACTGAACTCCTGTACATGGCACCAACACTAGGGATGCAACTAAAGATTATTTTGTTATTGATTCATCTAAACGATTATTTTACAAGAAAAACAACAAATCGATTAAATTTTTTTTTATTTTTTATTTTTTATCTACTTTTTCTCTTCATTTTTTCTATTTTTCTCCCGTCCCCAATTTCGTATTGTCCAATTCTACCCTCCCCTGTCTCGAACATTGCTAGGCCATGCCTCCCACTAGCCGGCTGCAATGTGGACGAAGCCTTGCATCACGTGTCCCCTCCGGTACTCGAGGAAGCAGCCGTCGCTTCACCTGAACAGCGCGATCTCTCAGCGGCGGGGGTCTGCGTGGGAGGGACATGCCGCCCTCGTCGCTTCCTGATTCTACTGCGCAGGCGCACCAACCGACCTGTAGGAGTCGCTGTCCACAGCGTCCGATCCCCACCCACCAGCTTCCCACCCCCTAATACTGCCAATTGTATTAGTATGAACAACCAGCCAAGCTGGTAGCAATGCCGAGAGCTGGGCTCGAACCCAGCATCTCCTGCGTTGGTGGCGAGCGCCTTGCCCACTGCGCCACCTAGCTGCCCTCAAATCGATTCTATTCGCAATTTAATATTTGAAGATGTTTTACAAGTATCCTTTAAGGCTGAGCCCGAACGTTTGTTCGTTACGCTGGCGTTCGGATTTTAATTAATGGGTTTGAACCCTCGCAAAAAAACAAAAAAAAAGAGGCGAGCGAGTCGAGTCGAGGTGAGGAGGCGTGCGTCACCGCTCGGCTCAATTATTCATAGCAGCTGTAACGGCAAGAAGTGGGAAGAAGTCACCTGTGTGGAAACACTTTAAATTAGCGGAGGATAAAGGAAAGGCTGTGTGTCAAATGTGCGACAAGCACTTGGCATTCCACGGTGGCACATCAAATCTGGCTGCTCATTTAAAATAAATTAAGTATTGGGCGCTAATTAGAAGTATCGCCATTCGCCATTCCCCATGTGCAGGCTGCTGTTATTTGAGGCCTGTTGGCCTGGCCTCAAATAAATGTAATAAAAACAAAATGATATAGGCTAATAATAATAACAAATTCATTATTTTATGTACATAAACTGGATCTGGACGGCGGGCCAACCACGCGGACACTACTGCAATTTACTAATAAACCAATGAGCGAGAAGAGAAAGAAGGAGTTATTGGAAAAAATAGTATACTAACAGAAAAGTACCTCGTGGAAAAAAACCTAATCTACGAATTCCAATCTGGTTTCAGAACATCCCACTCCACTGACGCATGCCTTCTCTATTTGAACGACCACATCAAACAAGAGGTGGACGCAGGAAAATACTGCGGCATGGTCATGCTGGACCTACAAAAGGCCTTCGACACTGTCAATCACTCCATTCTGATTGACAAGCTAAAAGCAATTGGTTTTGATAGTACATCAGTGAGCTAGATGCAATCCTACCTGGAGGGGAGAGAACAGATGGTGGAGGTAAACGGTATGCTTGGGCGGTATGACGGTATACCAGGATATTTCGAGATCCCGCCGGTATGATTCTCAATACCGTGACGTCACAGACTGCTATTACAGACACGGAGTTGATTGTAGTGCACAGCACGCGCCAGCAGAGGGTTACGTGGCTAATCGTTCTGAGAGCTAACGTCTCTGCCTGGCTGGTTGCTGGCTAACTAACATGGCTAATCGTTCTGAGTGCTAACGTCTCTGCCTGGCTGGTTGCTGGCTAACTAATGTGGCTAATCGTTCCGGGAGCTAACGTCTCTGCCTGGCTGGTTGCTAGCTAACTAACGTGGCTAATCGTTCCGGGAGCTAACGTCTCTGCCTGGCTGGTTGCTGGCTAACTAACGTGGCTAATCATTCTGAGAGCTAACGTCTCTGCCTGGCTGGTTGCTGGCTAACTAACGTGGCTAATCGTTCCGGGAGCTAACGTCTCTGCCTGGCTGGTTGCTGGCTAACTAACGTGGCTAATCGTTCTGAGAGCTAACGTCGGTACCTGGCTGGTTGCTGGCTAACTAACGTGGCTAATCGTTCTGAGAGCTAACGTCTCTGCCTGGCTGGTTGCTGGCTAACTAACGTGGCTAATCGTTCCGGGAGCTAACGTCGGTACCTGGCTGGTTGCTGGCTAACTAACGTGGCTAATCGTTCCGGGAGCTAACGTCGGTACCCGGCTGATTGCTGGCTAACTAACGTGGATAATCGTTCTGAGAGCTAACGTCAGTACCTGGCTGGTTGCTGGCTAACTAACGTGGCTAATCGTTCCGGGAGCTAACGTCGGTACCTGGCTGGTTGCTGGCTAACTAACGTGGCTAATCGTTCTGAGAGCTAACGTCTCTGCCTGGCTGGTTGCTGGCTAACTAACGTGGCTAATCGTTCTGAGAGCTAACGTCTCTGCCTGGCTGGTTGCTGGCTAACTAACGTGGCTAATCGTTCCGGGAGCTAACGTCGGTACCTGGCTGGTTGCTGGCTAACTAACGTGGCTAATCGTTCCGGGAGCTAACGTCGGTACCTGGCTGATTGCTGGCTAACTAACGTGGATAATAGTTCCGGGAGATAACGTCGGTACCTGGCTGGTTGCTGGCTAACTAACGTGGCTAATCGTTCTGAGAGCTAACGTCAGTACCTGGCTGGTTGCTGGCTAACTAACGTGGCTAATCGTTCCGGGAGCTAACGTCGGTACCTGGCTGGTTGCTGGCTAACTAACGTGGCTAATCGTTCTGAGAGCTAACGTCTCTGCCTGGCTGGTTGCTGGCTAACTAACGTGGCTAATCGTTCTGAGAGCTAACGTCGGTACCCCATCTACCTCTCACGGAGAGGAGACCTCATGGATGTTGGGCGCCGCACTGAGTGGCAGCAAGTCTAGTGAGCTCCTGCAGTATGTTGTGTTTTTCTGTGTTTCTTTAGTGTTCTCGTTATGTCAATTCAATCGATCATGGCCACAACTTCAAGTAGAGTTGTATACACAAAGCAAGCTCTCCTTGCACTGCGAGCGGCTGCTAAGGACGGAATTAAACGCACTATACCGGCGACGCTAAGGGTAATGTACCGTGGATGTAGGGCTGGGGCTAAGCTAAAAGCTAAGCTATCAGCTAAGAAGATGCAATATAAGCCGTCTATACCGTCAATCGTGATGGGCAATGTCAACTCCCTATCTAATAAGTGACGAGCTGGAGGCACTGGTGAAACACCAAAGAACTTACCGGGAATGTAGTTTGATGTGTTTCTCTGAGAGCTGGCTGAACGATAACATCGCTGACTCCTGTGTTGACATACCAGGCTTCACTGCAGTCCGTGCAGACAGAGATGCCAGAACGAGCGGTAAAAGCAAAGGAGGGGGTCTAATCCTCTATGTGAATAATCGATGGTGCAACCCGGTAGTGTTGTCAAAAATATCGAAGTATCGATACATATCGATACTGAATATTTAAACCGGCTTCGATACTCATTTCCCGAAGTACCGATACTTTCTGCAGTATCGGTACCAGCTGGCGAGTGTTCTACCGCAAGTTGTTGACGCGCTGTTCAGAGCGCTCAGCGCGCTTGCCCCCCCGGCTCCTCCGAGTCCAGCCCTCCCCCTCACAGAGTCACAGAGAGCCGTCTTCAGTTAGTAAACAAACATTTTAGCTGAAGATGGTAAATGCAGAGCCTCCGCAACTTGTGCTTGTGGATAAAGAAAACAGCAGAAGTGCTGTTTGGAGGTACTTCGGGTTTCAAGTAAACAACGAAGGACAAGCTACAAATGCCCCAATGCTATTTGCAAGCTGTGCCAGCGCCGATCTCCATAAAAAAATGAAAGAGGTTTGTGACAGCTGCTCTTTCAACGTCACTGTGACTGAAGCATTAAACCATTAACTCTAGTTTAATACATGATACGTTGTCTACTGATGGCGCATAATATCAACAGCTGATTCGTTGTAACGTTACAGCTACCAGCTAACGTTAGCTACTGCTAGCTCCGTTAGCTTAGCTGGCTACTTTTATAATTACTGCATGGAAACGGAGTAACGTTAACGTTTAAACGTTATGTCGAGGTCATACAATACTACAGTCGACATAAGGTTAACGTTACCCCGTTTCCATCAAGTGTTTAAATAGCAGCAATCTTGTTGAAAATGTAACGTTACTAAAATGCTCCGAGCATAGCCTCTCTCTCTCTCTACTGCTAGCCGTTAGCTCCGTTAGCTTAGCTGGCCACTTTTATAACTACTGCATGGAAACGGAGTAACGTTAACGTTTAAACGTTATGTCGAGGTCATACAATACTACAGTCGACATAAGGTTAACGTTACCCCGTTTCCATCAAGTGTTTAAATAGCAGCAATCTTGTTGAAAATGTAACGTTACTAAAATGCTCCGAGCATAGCCTCTCTCTCTCTCTCTCTCTCGCTCTCTCTTTAAATAAAAATCGAAACTGTTACTAACTGTAATACAAACAGTTCAGTTTGTCAGGTACATGCAACACAGATTACAGTGTTTACATCTGTCTGCTTGAGAAAATACCATGTTCTGCATTTGCAATAAAAATGATTGAAGTGAGATGAAGTTATTTTTAAATGTGTGATCTAAAGATAAACCAAGGGTTTTAAAATTGTTATATTTATCTTCTCTTATAGTACCAGAGAGAAGCTAAATTTGAAGCTAAATTTGTTTAAAAAATTATATATATATATATTTTATTTTTTTTTATATCGAAATAATATCGAAGTATCGATACTTTTCAAGGTATCGTATCGAAGTCGAAATTCCAGTATCGTGACAACACTACAACCCGGGTCACATAACAGTTAAGGAAAAGATATGCTGCCAGGATGTCGAACTTCTGGCAGTTAGTATCAGGCCCTACTATGTTCCCCGGGAGTACTCTCACATAGTCGCCATTGTTGTTTACATCCCCCCTCGCGCTGTCCCGGCAGTGGCGTGTGACATCATCCACGACACTGTCGCGAGATTTCAGACTCAGCATCCTGATGCATTCATTCTGATCTCAGGTGACTTTAACCATGTCAGCCTTGCCTCCCATCTAACTGGCTTTGTACAGTATGTTAACTGCCCCACAAGAGAGAACAACACACTAGATCTGCTGTATGCAAATGCCAGGAAAGCATATACTGCCACAGCACTCCCACCAATTGGCAGATCAGATCAGCGTTTCCGTTAGCCGGTAATTACCGGTATTTGACCGGCAAAATCTGTTGAAGTCCGACATATTTAATCTCTCCGGTCTTAAAGGGGAACTATCTTATAAATGGCCTTTTTTCAGTGTTTAGCATTGTTTCCTAGCTATGTGAACTTATATTAATATGATCTATGTCTCAAAATTCTCATATTGGTGCATTCTTCCAATTCTCCTCTCACAATATTCACCCTCACTGAACTGAGTCGTTTGAAAATGTGCCTATATGTGATGTCATATAGTCACTGCTGCATGTTAATGTTCAGGCGAACACGACGCTCAGCAGGCCCGGCGCAGTGGTTTAGGAGCCCAGGCTCAAAACAGCTCGAAATCTTGAGGTAGAAAAATGCTGTTTTTGAGGACTTGATTAGAAATACAAAACAATGAATAAAAAAAATATATATATTACAGAGGTGTTCCATAGACTCACAGGAATTGTGTAAAAGTGCCCAAATAGTGAAAGAAATAGTAAAATAGTTCCCCTTTAATGTCCGGTGAAAATAATTCCCTGAGTCTAAGCACAATTTGATTATTTGAATTGTATTAAAATAGGCTAAAATTAAATAGCCTATGCGATGAACGAAACAATCATTACATTTGTTTCATCGTTGCTTCTAATAATGACAACGACGTTGTCAGCGAGTAAGGCTGAGCCCGAACGTTCGAACGTTCGAACGTTCGTTCGTTAAGCTGACATTCGGACTTTAATTAATGGGTTCGAACGTTCGGTGAAAAAAAATAAAGCAGGCGCAACGACGGTGAGGCGATGTGAAGCGGCGCGTCCCCCGAGTCGCTCGGCTCAACCAGTATGGTCTCTGCCGGGCTGTTGCTGGATACTCAACCAGAGCTCTAGTCTCAACCAATGCAATAGAACAATTTTGATTGAATGACAGGCGATTCTGCCAATTACGTCACACCGCTTGCACCCGCCTCTGCTGTTACCACCAATCGGCAAGCGTTTATTATTTTTTACTTCCGGCAATGCCGCCTGCTTGCGAGAAGCATTAACGTAGCGTTAGCTCCCCGCCGAGGAAGTAAAAGTCGTAACAAGGTTTCCATAGGTGAACCTGCGGAAGGATCATTAATGAATACCAGCCTTTTTCGGCCACGGAGCGCGAGCTCCATGGCGGGAGGTGGTTGCGTTGGAAACAACTCTGGCCGAGGCGGCAGGCGTGTTGGGAGCCCGGCGGGACCCCCGCGCCGGTGTCTCTCCGTCTCTCTGCCGTCCCCCGTTCCGAGGTGTAGACGGTGGAAGGAGCCGAGGCGCGCGCCTCTCTCCTTCCCGTCGACCAAGAGTGAATACCTGTTATTGAACGTGTAACACTAACTATATAACGTTAATGCCACAAAACGAATGCCTTTAAGCCCCTTACGTGACTGCGGTGTGCAAGGGCTATTGTTTATCATAAGTAGGAACTTTGATGCATGCAGTACTCAGTAGCTTGTTTATTTTCTTCTGAGTGCTTTGTTTAATTACATGAACAGCCACCACTGTAAACAACATGTTTTTTCACCAATAGATTATGCAATGCCGCCCTCCGTAGGATCTATAATACAAAAAAAAATATATATATATATATATATATATATATATATATATATAAATATATATATATATAAAAAAAATGTAATAAAAAAAAATTTATTAAAAAAATTTACAAAAAACGAACGTTCGAACGTTCGTTCGATAAACCCTGGCGAACGTTCGAACCCTAAAAACAGGGTTCGGGCTCAGCCTTATCAGCGAGAGCTTAGTGCTGGGTGTGCGAGTGCATGTGAAGCTGCAGAGCCGGAGCAGCAGCAGCACAGTGCAGCACAGTGCAGTACTCCAATTCAGCCATTGGCAATTCAGCTGTTGGGTGGGGGGCGCTGCTGTGCGGTCCCCAGATAGAGCCAGAAAAGAGCCAATAACAGCTGAATCTGCTGCTCTGCATCGACACTCTCGCAAATAAGTCGTTGGGAGGTGGAGAGAGAGAGTCGTCACGCAAACCCACGATAATGTTGCCGTCTCTCTCTGCCAAATTTCTCAGTTCTTCGCTTGATATAATTAATACAAATGTCCAATATAACGGAATTCGTTAGCTCATAAAAATGTGATTATAACAGACTGCTGTTTATTATTGTTGGGCGACTGCCCACAGACACCCATTTGATTTAAAGTCGGCAGCAGCACGGAGTCTCTGGACTTATTTTATTTGGAATATAATGACTTTATACGCAAAAGTAGCCTAGTTTTAAGTAAAAATATTATAAATCTACATGCCTTGATGATGTCATTCTTTTGCCTATCAATTGTTTTTAAGCTCAATAAACTCTGACCGGAATTTCTCTCATTTGACCGGTAGATTGAAATCTACCGGACACTGAGGCCGGCAACAATTTTTTCTAACGGAAACCCTGGATCAGATCACAATTTGGTTCACCTTCAGCCCTGCTACAAACCCTGTGTGCAGACTGAGGCAACCTGTAACCACTCGGACATTCAGGAAATGGACACCAGAGGCCAGTGAGTCCCTGAGAGCCTGCTATGAGTGGACAGACTGGGATGTACTGCAGGACACAGACGGGAATAAGGGGACCTTGGACATTGACAGGAAGGCTGACTGTACCACCAGTTACCTGACCTTCTGCAGGGACATGATTGTACCAGCAAGGACTGTGCGCTGTTTTCAAAACAACAAGCCCTGGATCACTGCTGACCTTAAGAGGCTTGTTAATGAGAAAAAGGCGGCATTCAGGAAGGATGACATGGAGAGGCGCAAGCAGGTGCAACGGGAATTAAAGAGGAGTCTGAAGCAGGCCAAGGAGGACTATAAGAAGAAGGTGGAGAGGAAGCTGCAGCTAGGGCTGGGCGATATGGCCTAAATATGATATCACGATATTTTCTGACCTTTCGGCGATACACGATACACATCACGATGTTTTTCTTTTTTTCCACAAACAATTCATTATGAGGCTTACCAAGACAGTATTTGAGTTTGCAAGCTAACATTAAAGACAAAATAAAATACCCATGCATTTAGCATTTTTATATTATATATTAGATTTAGATAATTGGATTATTAGATTATATATTGCATATATTTAGCAATGAGATGTTATATGATTTAGATATGAAATATGATTAATTGAAAATGGGGGACCCTGATGTAAACAAGACGAAAGTCTTTCTCTGGTCTGCATCCCCTTAACAATTGTATGTATTGAGCTGTACTGTACCCATTCTGCAATATGTTAATAAAGTTTTAAATCAATCAATCAATAGCATTTTAGCATTTTTATGAAACTACTGTATATTTGTATGTCTCTAAATGTTTTGATGAATTAAAAATGGAGGACCCTTATGTAAAAAAGCCGAAAGTCTTTTTCTGGTCTTCATCCTCCAGTCAGTCCACTGTTGTTGTATTGAGCTGTACTGTATTGTACCCATTCTGCAATCGTTAATAACGTTTTCATTCATTCAATCATTCAGCCGGCAACAGAATAATTTTGATTGACAGTCGAGTCTGCCAATTACGTCACACCGCTTGCACCCGCCCTGCTGTTCTTAGCACCAATCGGCAAGCGCTATGCGTTTTTTACATTCCTGAATGTCCTCCATTGATTTTGACGAGAGCTCAGCTCAACGACAACAACAACAACAACAACAGCTCCCCGCGGCCGACGAGTGATTACCAGCGCACCGCAGCATGACTAAACGAGGCATAATGATTTTACTGCAACGAATGTTATAATAAAAGCCTTTCCATACATCTGTCTGATTGAAAACTTTATTAACAGACCGCAGAATGGGCACGCACAACTCAGCACGGGCTGAGATATGAACAGTAATGCTTGCTATCTATGTCGTCATCGGACGTTGCTATGTTTGGGTAAATACACTGATGTTATTGAACATGTAACTATATAACGTTAATGCCACAAAACGAATGCCTTTGTTAATAATAAGTAGTAACTTTGATGCAGTAGTGTGTTTGTGGGGGCGGCGTTGTTCAAAAGTTTGAACGGGTGTGGACCAGATTGACGAGACACAATCCTCTTGGGCAAAACATCACGATATCCACGATACGTTAAAAAAGTGTATCGTTAATGAACTGTACCCGATATTTATATAATAGTCATATCGCCCAGCCCTAGCTGCAGCACAACAACACCAGAGAGGTGTGGAGGGGAATGAAAACCATCACCGGCTATAAGCAGGTAAACTGCCAGGCAGAGGGTGATGTGGACAAGGCCAACAGGTTTAACCAATTCTACAACCGGTTTGACACGGCAGCCAGGGCTCGCTCTGCCCCTGTTGACCAGGCCACACCAACACCCCCTCCCACCTCTCCAGCTGCAGCTCCTCCCCCTGCACCATCTCCTCCTCACTGCTGCAACCACAACTCTGCAGTTCCGCCCCCTGGCCCCACCCCCTGTCACCTAGCCCAACCCCTGTGACCTAGTCGAGTCTCTACTTTCCGTAGCTCCATTTCTGCAGACCCCTCTCTGATTGGTTGAGCCCATTTCTGCAGACCCCTCTCTGATTGGCCGAGCGCGTGCCTGCGCATGAGCCGCAACAAGCTCCTCTAGCCAGGAATCGAAACTCCGTTAAGCTCCAGAGAGAGAGGCTGAAAACCCACAGTTGTTGCCCGACGGATGGGAGCCGAATCCCGGATCCGAGTTTTCTGATGAATACCCCCAAAACATGGAGGTCGCGAACGCAATTTATACGCATGGAAGTATTGATTACGCCATAACGAATCATTAAAAAAATATACCGTTAACTGGAATATGTTGTGTGTGCCTTTACACATATGTTGGATTATGTAATTGGTTTGTCATTAAAAACCAATAATAATCGCTCGCATCGCCGGCTTCGCTGACCAGAGCTCTCTCAGATTAAAAGTTTTAATTGCAGCCTGGAACATACATGTTTCGGAACCAATGTGTAACTAGACAGTTACAATATAACATTTATATTAATTAACCGAGTTAATGCCTTAAGAGAAAGAGTCTGATGGTCAATGTCACTTCGGATTGCTACGGAAATGTTGTGTCTTACTAATAATAACTAATTCCTTGGTCAATAGAAGTCTGTGATACTTTCTGAATATGATTTGGGAACATCAAATGGGCAGGGTTATAATAGAAGAAAGACGGTGTAAACAATATAATTAACTCTGAATATAATAATGAGGAAAAAGAAACAGGATACACAACAAGGTGCATGAGATGAGGTTATATGTAGAACATGGTACAGTTACAGTAAGTGGGGAGTGCGTCATGGTACAGTTACAGTAAGTGGGGAGTGTAAACACTAAACAGTGATTCAAACCCCCTCAATGTACAGTTTCTGACAGCTGGGCTGTGTTGAACTTGTCACGTGAAATAACGTTATGTGAATAAACCGCGAAATAACATAACGTTATGTTATATAACGTTACAATGTACAGTTTCTGACAGCTGGCTGTGTTGTGAAATGTGCATAACGTTATGAATAAACCGCGAAGTCACGCGAAATAACGTTATACGCGAATCTGGTAGTACATTTATTTGTATCTTCTTGATATGATAACATTACATCCGCCTTTTACCGTGTGACGAGCTAAACCAATCAGAGAGGGGCTTCGCTCAACCAATCAGAGAGGGGCTTCGCTCAACCAATCAGAGAGGGGTCTGCAGAAATGGGCTCAACCAATCAGAGAGGGGTCTGCAAAAATGGAGCTACGGAAAGTAGAGACGCGACCTAGTCCCCCCCCCCCCGTCACCTGCCTCCCCCCCTGGGCCTAACAAAAATAATAGTTGGTTTCCGGTTGCCGACCGACCCTGCCGATTTAGGTGCGACCCAATATATTTTATGAGTTTTTATATATTAAAAAAAAAATTATTTTTTAGAATAAAGTTTCATAGAAATCTTAGTCAAACATTTAGTATTATGGATATTAAACATGCTGGCAGAGTACATTTTAATTAAATAAAGAAATTCCCTATCCATAGTCACCGTGGGAAAGAATAAAATAAAATAAAAATAAAAATAAATTCCCTACCTACCCATGGCCAAACTGACAAACAGGAAACCAACAATATTTTTTATTATGCCCTGTGTCACCCAGCCCCCGCCCTTGTCCCTCACAGTAGATGAGGTGAGGGCGGAACTAAGGAAACTGCGTCCAGGAAAGGCGGCTGGCCCGGATGGCGTGTGTTCGAGGCTGCTGAAGCTCTGTGCAGACCAACTGGCTGAGCCGCTCCAGAAGCTCTTCAATATGAGCCTGCGGGACATGAGGGTGCCGGTCCTGTGGAAAACATCATGTCTTGTGCCGGTACCCAAAGCTGGGCGCCCGGCCGAGCTCAACGACTACAGACCGGTGGCCCTCACGTCACACATCATGAAGACACTGGAGGCTGCTTCTACACCATCTGAGGCCACAGACTGAACACGCCCTTGACCACCTGCAGTTTGGGTATCGGGAGAGCATCGGGGTGGACGACGCAGTCCTCTACATGCTCCACCAGGCCTACTCCTACCTGGATGAGCCGGGGAGTTATGTTAGGATTATGTTTTTTGATTTTTCGAGCGCTTTTAATACTATTCAACCTCCCATACATAAAGACAAGCTCAGGAAGATGGGGTGGATCCCTCCTTCACTTCCTGGATCACGGATTACCTGACAGACCGACCACAGTTTGTCAGAATGGGCAACTGTGTCTCGGAGACAGTAGTCCGCAGCACTGGGGCTCCACAGGGGACTGTTCTCGCTCCGTTCCTGTTCACCCTCTACACGGCAGACTTCAACTACAACTCTGAGTCTTGCCACGTCCAAAAATACAGCGATTGTGGCGTGTGTGAGGAAGGGACAGGAGGGAGAGTACAGGGACCAGGTGGGAGCCTTTAGCGACTGGAGCGAACGGAACGGCCTTCTCCTGAACGCAACAAAGACCAAGGAGATGGTACTGGACTTCCGCAGGTCGAAACCACCTCTGCAACCAGTCAGCATACGGGGAAACAACATTGCGACGGTGCAGACATACAAATATTTAGGTGTGCACCTAGACGATAAGCTGGCCTGGGCTGCAAACGCGGAAGCGCTCTACAAGAAAGGACAGAGCCGGCTGTTCTTCCTTAGGAGGCTCAGGTCTTTTAATGTGTGTGGGGAAATCTTGTTCATGTTCCATCAGGCAATGGTGGCAAGTGTGCTCCTCTATGCCGCTGTCTGCTGGGGTGGTAATACCACGGCCAGGGATCCCAGGCGGCTGGATAAGCTGGTGAAAAAGGCTGGCTCAGTGGTGGGGAGGAGACTGGACCCACTGGGGACCATGGTGGAGAGCCGCACACAGAGCAAGCTGCTGGCCATCATACCAACCACCCTCTCCACCACACCCTGGTGGGGCAGAGCAGCAGTCGCAGCAGACGGCTCATCTCCCTGCACTCACGGAGGAGGTCCTTTGTCCCCACAGCCATCAGACTGTACAACAGCGTAATATAGTGCGGGGGACCTTGACCTCTGACCCACACACCTGTTTTTACACCTGTTTTTATACACGGTTTTTCATACACCTGTTTTTATACACTTGTTTTACACACCTGCTTTTATCTCATCACGCTCCTACTGATATTGATATATGATTTAATTGAATTTTATCATGTGCTTATTTTTAATTCATGATGCAGACATAACGTGAAATAACTGAATGAGAACTGTCAATGTCTGTATACTGTGTGAGCTGCGAGATACCCTGAATTTCCCCAAGGGGATTAATACCTGAATTTCCCCAAGGGGATTAATAAAGTATCCATCTATCTATCTCTCTCTATCTACCTGGCTGGCTAACTGGCTAACTAGCTATCGTTCTGTGATTTGTTTACTTGGTAACACGGGTTTAGAGCCATATGAAATCCGTTATTTGTTTCCAAATTCCATTTAATTTTTTTCCAAATTCCGTTTTTTCCGTTTTAATATTTCAGAATTCTGTATTTTGCTTTGTACGCTCATTTTACCATCAGAAATAGTGTCTAATAAGTGGGAATGAATAAATGTCCACAATTTAATAAGATATAACAGTCCATTTAATAGGGCTGTCTGTCTTAAATACTTTGAAGCTTCGAAGCTTCGTTCGATGGGCATGGGATTCGAATATGAAAATAAATTTTGATTATTAAAAAAAAAAAAAAAATTATATATATTTTTGCTAAATCAACTCTCTTTGTTAACTACAACAAGCAATGCTGTTTGTTATTTAAGATGAGGTCGGACTCGGCACTGACAGATTTGTGTTCATTGTGCTGCTTTTATAAAGCCTCAAATGACGGCTTACAATATTTCATGAAAGCAAAGTGTTTTGTTTGTCTAAGATTTTAAAAGGTTTAAACTTTACAGCACTGACAAAGTTGAACAAAGTGCTGTACAAGTCCCACAACAAAAAAAAGTAAAATTTTTTTTTTTTATTATTTTTTTTTTTATTTTTTTATAGTGGATTCCATTTTTATTGCTCAATTCCGCGATTCCGTCCGCGATTCCGTGATCGCGGATTCCATATGGCTCTACACGGGTTGCTATGGAATTTAGGTGCGAGGTTGAAGAAAGTGCACTTTTAGGTTGAAAGAACGGCCCTAATGTCAACGTGTCTCAATATAAGCGTTAAGTATGGTGATAACGAGTATATTGTTAGCTCCCCCCCCCCCCCCCCCCTGATGAAAATGAAAGTCATACCGTCATATACCGGGGTATTATGTCAGCAAGGTATGACGGTATGAAAAAAATGATACCGCCCAAGCCTAGTAAACGGTACTCTATCCCCCCCCCCTTCCAGTGAGCTGTGGTGTTCCACAGGGAAGCATACTAGGACCGTTACTGTTCCTAATTTATGCAAATGACATGTCGTCAGCTTGTGACTGCAACTTGTTCCCGTTTGCGGACGACTCAGCCCTGCTGGTCTCTGACAGGTTGAAAAAAACCTCAGCTGGGAACTAGGCAGAATCTGCACCTGGCTCACTGATAACAAACTATCATTACCAGGGGGGCGAAATTAACTTTTGACTCACCGGCCAGTGGCGGGTAGATGGGAAGAATCTACCTGCCAAGCATATTTCTTACCTGCCAACTTTTTTTTGATTAAAAAAATAATTATTATTATTTTATATAAAAATTTTTTTTTTTAATAAAATATATATATTATATAATCATACTTGTAGTTGTATTATCTGCGAGACATCGCCACCTCGCTGTCTGCAAACAGCTCCACTGTCTGTGTGTATACTCGAGTGGCCTCCAGCTCCAGCAAGGATTCTCCGGCGCTGCAGCTGGACCCTAGTCAGCAGCCCTCATGCGATGTAAGCCAGGGGCTCGAATACGCATGTTGTAGGACATTGATGTCAGGAGCTATGTGTAGCTACTGCTGGATGGCGTTGGGACAACGCCTCTGAACTATTTAGTTTACTGGGACATTTCGTAGTGACTAGTGAGCTAACGTGGGCTAAAATGAGCTACCTAGCCAACGGAGGTATTATGCACTGGACACTTGCTGGAGCAGTTGTTGATGTCGGGAGCTATCAGTAGCTAGCCAGCTGGATAACGCAGCATACAGAAACAGGTAGGGGAGGGGTAGGAGCAGCAGTGCGCTGCGTGTCTGTGCTGAGACAGCGAGTGAGAACTCCGCTCAGAATTGGATCATGATTTTCGGTTTTCACATGACTATTTGATTGCCCGCCACACGGCGGGCAGACCTCTCAGTGGGAGGCGCCAAGCGTAAAAACTGAGCGCCAATGGCGGGTGGCGGCCTCTAGTTTCGCCTTCTGATCATTACACCTGGGTAAAACTGAGTCCATTCTCTTCGGTTCAAAAAACAAACTCAGCAAGCCCGACGGCTTCTCAGTTACAGTGGGTGACAATATTGTCACAAGGAAAGATGAAATTACATACCTAGGTTCCATACTAGAGGCAAATCTTTCCTGTGACAAAATGGCATCCAATGTAATAAAAAAAGTCAACCAACGAACTACATTCTTGTACCGGATCTCCTCTCTGGTAAACAAGAATACCCTGAAGACTCTGGCAGGAGCACTCATTCAAGGGTACTACGACTATGCTTGCACCTCATGGTACCAAAGCACCTCAAAGGCACTAAAAACAAAATTACCAACATCACAAAACAAACTGGTCAGACTACTGCTTGACCTTACTACTAGAACCCACCTCACCCCTGCACACTTTGACAACCTAGGATGGCTTAGAGTTGATGACAAGAGTACAGCAACTTGCAATGGGCCTGGTCTACAAGATACACTACACCAGTGATTCTCAACTGGTCTAGCCTCGGGACCCAACATTTTCCTTTGTCATTAAGTCGCGACCCAAAATTTTTAACCACTATGATTTATGTAAAACATTTAAAATTGCAGTAATACGCAATCTTTCAAAACATGAAATAAACACAAAAAAGTGCAACTATTGCTAAAAACCCAATGAAATAAAATAATAATAAATAATATGCTTAGCAGATTTCTTAGCTTAACATAACAGACCTAAGTTTGGGGGAACTAATGGGATAACTGGGGTTGCAACAAAAGTGCAACTAGGGCTAAAAACCCAATGAAATTAAATAATAAATAATATGCTTCTTAGCAGATTTCTTAGCTTAACATAACAGACCTAAGTTTGGGGGAACTTATCGGATAACTGGGGTTGCAACAAAAGTGCAACTAGGGCTAAAAACCCAATGAAATAAAATAATAATAAATAACTATGCTTCTTAGCAGACTTCTTAGCTTAACACTTTAACTGCCGAAAACGTGTTTAGGCGTCTTTCCTAGCTATGCTCAAGTTGCCGAGGACGCCGCAACTCGTCTTTAATATCAATATTTCAAAAATCTGTGATCGGAATCATATTTCCCATTCGCAGCCCTGAGATCCACTGAAAAGCTCCTCTCAACCCTCTAGCAGTTCAAGAGCGCCATCTGGTGGCCGATCGGCAGATCGAAAAACCGGATGTCAACCTTTAACCCGGCAGGACTCACTCCATATGGGGTCCGGGCACTCGCTAATGTTAGAGAGACTCAGTCTTCACACAGTGAACATTGATCGGTGGAAATAACTCGAAAAAACAACATGATTTGGACGTATATACTATTATACAACCTGGAAATGGACCGGGTATTTCGACATCCCATAATGGAAAAAATCCTGTTCCACGATCATCTGCCAGCGGCGCGAGGAAGCCACGGTAAGATTCAGCGTTATTTTCTAATGTCTTATATACTAACTGATCTGATGAACATATGACCCATATTAGATGAATGGTATAACGCTGCCCACGGAATTATAAACGCCCCCTCGCCCATCCGGTCAACATCAGATGACGTGTAGTAACTTCCAGAAGTACGTCTAGTTGAAATTTATTATCTGGCACAGATCGCTATCAAACTGTATTTCATCATGCATATAATGCATTTGGAGCTATAAATCACGTTCTGGAGAAAGCTGCAGAAAAAGATAAAAACATACTTATACTTTAGACCATATTTTAGTATGAATATGTGAATGAAAAAGTTTAACGTTGATACACCCTGAACAATACATATAGGACATTGAATGGGACATAATAATGGCAATCTGGCAATAGAATTTAAAAAGTTATAGCCCTGCAAAGAAGGGGAACTTCTCCATGTTAAATAGAGCTGGCAACGGATGGTATATCATGAATTTAACCTCAGGCAGTTAAAGTGTTAACATAACAGACCTACAGTAAGTTTGGGGGAACTAATGGGATAACTGGGGTTGCAACAAAAGCGCAACTAAGGGCTAAAAACACAATGAAATAAAATAATAATAATAATAATAATAATAATAATAATAATAATAATAATAATAATAATAATAATAATAATAATAATAATAAATAATATATCCTTCTTAGCAGACTTCTTAGCTTAACATCCCAGGGAACTAATGGGATAACTGGGGATGTTGTTTGCTACTGTCTCAAAGTCTGGGGTGATGGTAGACAAAGCAACTCTGAGGTCATGCTCAATGTCCAATCTGTTCCTCCGCTTTGTCTTCAGCTGGACCAGAGCTGAGAAGCCACTTTCACAAAGATAGGTAGTGCAAAAAAAAAGTATAATTATTATTATTATTTTTTTTAAACACACACATCCGCGACCCACTCAAAATGGCCCCACGACCAGAAATACTGCACTACACCACTAAGGTACCCATGTACATGTCAAAATACTTCCCAAAGGTCAGTGAATACCAAACCCAGATTCGGCTCAAACAAGGGACTAAACACGTTTCGCAATTATGCCACAACTAGGGATGCCCCGATCGATCGGCCATCGATCGTTATCGGCCGATAATCAGTATAAATATGCGATCGGGGAATTCCGATAATGAGTCATATTCGCCGATCGCGGAAACTGATCAAGTGGATATCTCACTCGCTTGTCTCAGACGCACAGGACCTGCAAACTGCTCCTCCTCCCTAGCCCCGCCTGTACCCGTGTAGAGTTTGTAAACACGCTGAGTCTAGATAGTGCATTCGACCTGAGCTAACGTTAGCTACCTAGCTATCGTTACTGTTTTATTTTCGCCGATCGTCAAAACAGATCTCACTCGCTGAGTTCTGTCTCAGACACCGGGAGCTGCACACAGTGCTGCGCGTCTGCTCCTCCTCCAGCTCCTCCCGCACGCATGTAAACACGGGTCTAGTCTAGTGGGACGGGACCTCCATGAGCTAACGTTAGCTACCGCTACAAAATGACCCAGTCAACTATTCACTTTTAGTTTAATACATGATGAGGCATTGTCTAACTGAACGGTATCTAGCCGGCTAGCTACTGATAGCTCCTGATATCAACAAATGCTCCAGCAATAGTCTAGTTATCTAGTACTAGTGTATGATACCTCTGTTAGCTCACGTTAGCTTAGCTCACTGTTCAAAACGAAATGTCCCATTCAACTAAATAGTTCACTGAGGCGTTGTCTTAACGTTATATTTCCGGCTAGCAGTAGCTACAGACAGCTCCTGATATCAATGTCTTATAACACTCATTCGATGCATATTCGAAGCCCGGCTTGCGTCGCAGCCATTAACGGGGATAGCTGAGGGAGTAGGGTATATCTGCAGAGCCTAGGGTAAATCTGCAGAGCCGAATGTGATTTGATCAAAGCAGAGTATGTACACACAGACAGTGGAGATAGCGAGCATTTTGACTTGTTGCGTGGTGGCGATGTCTCGCAGATAATACAAGTACAAGTCTAATTATATAATATATATATTTTATAAAAAAAAAAAAAAAAAAAACTTTATATAAAATAAATTTTAATTTCTTTTTAATCAAAAACGATCGGTATCGGATCGGTATCGGCCGATATGGCTCACGACGATCGGTGATCGGTATCGGTGGCAAAAAACGTGATCGGGGCATCCCTAGCCACAACAATGTGGAACGCCCTACCCACAACTGTAAAGGAATGTGAATCACTACCCACCTTCAAAACCTCTCTAAAAGAGCACCTACGGGAGACTGCAATTCAAAACTGGCCCCTGTAAATGTCCAAACCCAACCCCCTCCAATGTACAGTTTCCCCTCCTACCCAACCCCCATAACCACCTCCAATGCACAGTTCCCCCCCCCCCCCCCTCCCTACTTTTTTTTTTATTTTTTAATATTTGACTGTGAATAACACCATGCTAAAATTGACCAGACCTGAAAAATCTAAGCAAATGAATAAATGGAAGATGATTAAACAGACGGTTTTGTAGATACAGTACTGAATTCTGCCATCCGGACACATGCCATTTGAAATATGATTATAGAATATAGAATATCAGGCCTAAAATGGTTATGCGATTAATTAGATTAATTCATTACAAATCCTGTAATTAATTCGATAAAATGTTTTAATCGCCTGACTGCACTAATTTAAATATGTATATAAAAAATGTATTTTAATCGTATCTCCTGTGCTGGCACAAGCACTACCATAGCATGGAGTGGAGAGATAACACACAATACATGCAATATCCCTGTTTTTCAGCATCTAGCTACGGGCATGGATACGTTGTATGTACTGATAAATAATGTCATAGTAACGGACGGGTGTTATAAGATAAGAATAAACTTCATTGTCCCAGAGGGGAAAATGTACTTGAAACATCAGTGCTGCATCATTCTGCGATAACAGTGTAAACAAAGAAAAATATATACAATCATTCATTCGTTCAGTTGGTAAAAATGACTTCAGACAAATATGACAATACATAGAGACGTACAACCATAATACATAAGTAGGTAAACTAATTTCAAAAGCTTCATATTGCACCCTGCCCTAATTAAATTACAACAGATTAAGACTTGGACAAGAAAGAAATTGGTGACAGGCTGACAGCCCACTGTTAGGTGGCGCCTCAAAGGAATAGACCTCTAGTGTTATTTAGGAGAGCGATGGATGTAGGAAGGAAGGAGAGCTTGTAGCGGTTGCTCTTGTCCTGTAAGATTCTCTGTGCCTGGCTGACCACTACTTTCTCGAAGATAGATTGGAATGAAGGATACATGGTGTTTCCGGTCACCTTCATCGCTGCTCTCACTAGCCTTTTAATATTCGACTTACACTGTACTGCGAGTGTACCAAACCACGCTGCCATCCCATATCTCATCGGGCTTTCTAGGACAGCTTTATAAAATGTGGTCACGATCGCTGTGCTCACACCAAACAGTCTGAGACTACGGAGGAAGTGCAGTCGTTGGGCTAGTTTGGAACACAGAACATCAACATGTACATCCCATTTCAGTCGATTACCCACATGGATTCCTAGGGATTTATATGATGCAGCCTGCTCTATATCACAGTCGCCAATTACCACAGGGTCATGGACTCTCACTTATCTGGGGTCATAGATCATCTCTGTGGTATTGAGAATGAGATGATGTCTCTCACACCAGACCTGAAAGGAGTCGATCTCTTTAAAGTAAGGAGAGGGGCAGTCGGCAGCCGTCAATAGGCTTAGAATAAGTCTTTCCAGACATGATGGTTAGGCCGACTGCTGCTACACTCGTTGGTGTACAGTGTAAATAGGAGAGGGGAGCTCACCGCACCTTGAGGCACCCCGATGCTGCAGAATTTGACCTCAGAGTGTTGTCATTCACCTTGACTTGTTGTGTCCTGTTGGTAAGAAGAGAATAGAACCATGTGATTATTGAGGGGATTATCCCCATAAGCTTCTAGTAGGCCTACAGGTACATGATATATACATGATCACGCAACATAAAACAATTGTTGTAGCAACGGGTTGGGACAGAGGTAGGGAGGGGTTTTAGGTTATAAGTTCTAATTTCTTTAATAGGATTGTGAAAATTTTAAAGCTCAATATATCAAAACGTGGCACTTTACAGTTAACAGGAGGTCGATTTGTATTAAAAACAATAGATTGTTTTTCATTTACATGTCTGGAAGAGCTCAAATTAAAATATTTAGGAGGACATCACCCCGCGGATATGCCCCCCTATAAAGACACCCACCCAACCCCCTCCAACGTACAGTTTCTTCCCCTTCTAATGTATTTTCCATGCAAGATCTCTTTCTCTTAAACAGTACTGTATATTGTGTATATGTCTTGTATGTCACAAATGTCTTGATGAAACAGTATGTAGTTCATGTATGGTGAATTGAAAATGGGGGACCCTGATGTAAACAAGACGAAAGTCTGTCTCTGGTCTGCATCCCCTTAACAATTGTGTGTATTGAGCCGTACTGTATTGTACCCATTCTGCAATCTAAGCTAACCTAACACTAGCTCCAGCTAAGCTAACTCTAGCCCCAGATACAGCGGTACCAACTAAGCTAACACTAGCTCCAGCTAAGCTAACTCTAGCCCCAGATACTGCGGTACCAGCTAAGCTAACTCTAGCCCCAGCTAAGCTAACTATAGCCCCAGATACTGCGGTACCAACTAAGCTAACACTAGCCCCAGCTACCGAAAGGAAAAACTACAGAAATATACCAGATAACAGTAACGAAAATAGCTATTGGAATGAACGTGTAGCAAGACATTATGCCACATCAATGTGGAACGCCCTACCCAAAGCTGTAAAGGAATGTGGATCACTACCCACTTTCAAAACCTCTCTCAAGAGACACCTACGGGAGACTGCAATTCAACACTGGCCCCTGTAAATATCCTAACCCAACCCCCTCCAATGTACAGTCATTTACCTAGTATGGTTGTCAATAGTCCAATGTACAATTTTGTTTGTTTGTACAGAGTCTCCCCCCCCTCAATGTACAGTTTTGCTTGCTTATACAGTGTGCCCCCCCCCCCCCCCCCCCCAACCACCTCCAATGTAAATTACCCAGTATGGTTGTCAATATCCCAGTGTACCCAACCCCCCCCCACCCAACCTCCTCCAATGTACAGTTTCTACGTCAAATGTATATACTCCCTTTTCTTGACTCCTTCTGTATCACAAACAGTACTGTATTTGCAAATCTGGTATGTCATAAATGTATAGATGTAGCAGTACTGACTATCTGTATGTCATGTATGTCATATATGTCCTGATGAATTGAAAATGGGGGACCCTGGTGTAAACAAGACGAAAGTCTTTCTCTGGTCTGCATCCCCTTAACAATTGTGTGTATTGAGCTGTACTGTATTGTACCCATTCTGCAATCTGTTAATAAAGTTTTCAATCAATCAATCAATCAAAGACCGAAAACAAACACGAGAGAGAGAGAGCTAATGCCTGGCTATGCTAACTAGGCCAACATCAACCACCAGAGCGATAAGAAGCAGCTGTGGACGCTGCTAACAACACAGTAAAGCGGATAAGTCCCTCCAACACTCTCTACATGCAGCTAGAAAACACATGTCACTCACTACCTGACGAGCCTCCATCACCGGCAGGAGGACGGGGCTCAGATGTCAGTCCCGCTAGAGACACGAGAATCACTCAGAGGAAGCGCCGCCCGATACTGATGTGACGTTCAAAGTTCAAGAACGATCCGGTTCTTTTGAACCCAGGGAACGTAGCGTGACGCTGCAGCCCCGGAGACCATCGTTTTTTCGTGACATCGCCACCTACTGTATTGGAAGAACAAGGGCCGCGTTACCATGAACTACAATCAGAGTGTTTGAGTTCCTGAATGTGAATTTGAGGTTGTATTTGTTTAGTTAAAAACATTCCGAGGTGCTTAGAAGTTCAACGACCAAGGCAAACGTTTGCAAACGATTTCAAACGTTAGCTTTCTGTTTGCCGCGCAAACCTTTGTTCAAGTTAAAGTTTTGTTTTATTTGTCACATATGTAACCATGAGGCTTAGGATCAGGGGCGTAGCTGGGGGGGGGGGGTAGCTTAGGATGATTCCAAGGGCCCAGCACTGAGAGCCCCCCCCCCAAAATGTATTATTGATGCTCTCATTGATACTATGTTTGTTTCTGAAGTGTGTGTGTGTGTGTGTGTGTGTGTGTGTGTGTGTGTGTGTGTGTGTGTGTGTGTGTGTGTGTGTGTGTGTGTGTGTGTGTGTGTGTGTGTGTGTGTGTGTGTGTGTGAGATATATAGAGAGAGAGGGGGGGCTTTGGTAGACTATTGCATTGGTCCATTAATTGAAGATGAACGCAATGCGACATCCTTTACTAGGCTCACCCACCAACAGTGCAGGTGCTGAACTGCTGATCCGAATGTATAGGTAAAAGCCATATTATGCGTTTTCATCAATAAAAAAAATGGCAAAAAAAATCCGCTGGGGGCCTACAAATACATTCTTTCATGGGGCCCAGAATCTGGAGCTACACCCCTGCTTAGGATATATATTATAACAGACAGACAAAGCAATTAATATTAAATATAATTATCTTTATTGAATATTGGAATAGAAGAATAAGTTGACTTTAATACAAATATAGTTGTCACGAAATACGTAATAAAAAGAGAGACAGACTGAATCCACACTACTGCTCACACTAACCTAAAATAGCCAAAGCAGTGACCACCTGTTGACCACCACCTGTTATGACATGGAAATGGAACAATGAATATCCAAGCATAATATTCATAATATAACATACTTAACATGCTGCTTGTTGCACACTATAAAAGGCGAACACTTATAATCACCACTTAGCTTCACCACATTTATCATAAAACACTCACACATAATCACATAACGATACAATGGAATGCATGGCACTAGACACAAACGAGAGAGAGCTTAAACGTACACGTTGAATGAAACACCCGGCGTAGTAAACGCCACACCCAGGCCAGCACACACCCGGACCGCAACGGTACGACTATTCCCCCAACCTGAGGGAAATCAGGACAGTCTGTATTATACTATTTATACCCAACAGTCTGTGCGTGTGCGTGTAACCACAAACAAACGGAGCAGCCAGGCGCAAGCACAACGCCCCGCCCCGTCGCTGTTCACAGTCTGTCGTTCCCTGGGGAAGACCAAACATGGTATAAACAACTTGACAGTGCACCTAAACCTAGCGACATGACAATGCCATAATGATAACCGCTTTACACTATAGTTAAATTACTCACCAGGACACTTGAGTATTTACTCGCCACACTCTCTCTCGTCTGGTAACATGCGTGGGGAAATGAATGCTGCTGCCATCGCCCGTTCCCAACTAGAAGTGTTTGTTTCAGCCGCCATCCGGCGAGGCGGAAATACACGCCGATGCCAGATGCCACACCCACAATACCCCCAGCTGGCCACACTCACCCGCTAGAAAACTAATCAGGGTCCCACTGATCTCCAAGTCTGTCTTTGGCCCCGAAGGACCCCTCCTCCGTACGACAACGCCCCAGTTGCGATGCCCCAACCCCTAGCACCGCACTCTTCCCCCCTAGATGACGAACGGCCGATCGCGGCAGATTAAAGGGATTGGAATGCACACCCGCATTGCTACGGTGTGACCGACGCACCTGCACCGGGAGCATGGTTCCCTCCTCCGGTGCCCTCCGTTCTCTGTGGGGGCCATGGTTTCACCGGTTCAGATCGTGCTCCCTGGTCCCGATGATGGGACTGTTCCTCAGTCATCCAAACTACCATGCTGGCTCCATTCCGGACCCACCTCCTTGGGACCCGCCTCCAAGCCTTCGTCTGACCCACTACAAATACCAATCCAAATCACACTATCATCTTCACTCTCCTCTCCTTGCACCCCATGCTGCTCCCTAATCACAACCCGCTCTTCCTGTGGACCCTCCCCGGCCACTACCTCCACCAGATGTAGCGATGCGAGGTATATCTGTGGCTTCACCCTAACATCTGAGGAACCCACATTAATGACCGGATCAGCCAGATGTCCATCGTTAGCTTCTACAGAGGTACTAGAGACCACCAACCCCGCAGGCAAATTCCCCTCTTCCAACCCCAATGGCTCTATAAGTACAGATGCCCTAGACCAGTGGTTCCCAAAGTCGGGGTCGCGACCCAAAGGTGGGCCGCGAGCAGCCACAGGGGGGGCGCGAGATGATTTCCAAAAAGAAAAATAATTTTTTATTTTTTTATTTGTCAGGCCACTGAACTTAGAAGCAGACCAGTGTTTCTAGTTGTATTTTAAAATTCTATTCTATTGTATTCTAAAATGTGACTATATGGTTTTATATTAACTTAATAAATAAACAAAAACTAAAAATCTACTTATTTCAACGAACATTTCAAACTAAATAACAGATTATGCACATAAAACGCTGAAAACAACCGAAGCAACAATAGTATTTTAATGAGGCTATTATTATTATCATTATTATTTTGCAACAAGTTAGCCCTCTCATAAATAGCACATATAAATTAATAACTAACTTGAACTAACTTAATAGGCTTGAAGTGATATTTGGCTTAAAAAAATCGGTCGCCTGGCAAAAAAAAAAAAAAAGAAAGCCTGACGATGTACATTGGGCCGCGGCTCTCTGATGCCTTATTTTCTGGGTCCCGGCCTGAAAAGTTTGGGAACCCCTGCCCTAGACAGGCATAGACTGTCAGGTCCGGCCGCTGGAACAACGCACACCGATCCTGCAGGGATCGTGAACGGGGAGACGGCAGCAGCAAACATGTTCCTTTTCAATATGACAGTTTGTTCACTTTGACAGGCTGCAAAAAAGCAGTCTGCCAACCTGGGGCCTCCAGGAGGAGCGGCGGTGGGCTAGGACCCTGCGCAGGGCACAACAGCTGATAACATTCCTTAATGACATTCATCCCGAGCAAGCCCGGCACTGCTTGTTTACTCTCTTTTGCGGCTTGTCTTTCACCACTAATATACCCCTCTGCGGTATAGTCCTGCCCAACGCCACCGCCTCTACATCAACGGTGAAGTAGCCCAGATATGGGATATTCAACCCACGGACCGCACTCAATGTCAGCCCCCCCCCCCCCCCCCATAGAAATGTACACAGTGTCACACTCCCCTAATAAACACTCATCCACCTGTGGATCAATATCGGGTACCGTTACTGAGCCTGGCTGTACTCCACCCGTGGTTTGGCTCTTCACCACAGAGGGAGACAGTTTCCCTGCATGCTGCTCCGATATCTGGGCTGCCCCATCCCTCCCTGCGGCCAAAGCAGGAGACCAATGGTCTTGACTACGGCTAGGCCGTGGGGCCACACAGAATGGTGCGATATGGCCAGCTTTCTGACACTTAAAACAAATAGGCTGTCCTGAGGCATCGTATCGCGGCTGCCATTTACGGGGCATCTGTTCTCCTGAACCCTAATGCCTGCCAAGTGGTTGAAAATGTTTGTGATAAATCATCAATTAAAACCTGTTGTCTTTGTAACATATCTAAAACTTTAGCGAGCATACGTTCAGGCTTCACCTCCACCGCAGCAGTAACTACACTCGCCTCTACTGGCGTGGCCTCCACCTTCTCACAGGAACCCACCACCCGCCTTCTACGCTCTCCCCCGCACTCCGCTTCCTCCCCCCACTGAAAAGCTTCTCTACGGAGCTCAAAAAACGACATGGTTGGTTGCTGCCGAGTTGTTTTCTTTAACTCTCGACGGAGACTGATATCAGATACATTTTCTGCAAATTGGTCACGCAAGGCAAAGTCGCCGCACTACGCCTCCTTCACCTTACAGTGATTGATCTCTTCCATGATAGCCAGTAATGCATGTGAATATTCCCGCACAGACTCCCCATCCTGCTGTCTTCTATCAAAGAACTGTCTTTGTAACTGAGTGAGTGACTGGGGCTGCCCATATATCTCTTGGAGAATGTCTAACACTCTCTCCACTCTGTTACCAACATGATGTGTTCATGTGTCTCTCTCTCTGTTACCAACATGATGTGTTCATGTGTCTCTCTCCACTCTCTGTTACCAACATGATGTGTTCATGTGTCTCTCTCCACTCCCTTGTGACCTCAGTGTCCTTCACCTGTTCCGTCACCTGGATCTGTTAAGAAACAAACACTGATGTAGATATTAGCTGTTTACTATGGCCTTAACTCATTGTCCGTGCATTAATCAGGGCCAGCATTACTCATGATGGAAATAAAGCTGATTGCAGCAAACCGCGCAATGTAACCATGAGAAGATTCACATGCATCACATTAGATGTACTCTGCAAAACTGTCTCAGAATGTAACTCCTCCACCTCAGACATTGACCCTATACCTACAGCTTTCTTCAAACGGGTGTTTAATAGTGTTTCAAGCCCTGTGCTAGATATCATAAACACTTCCCTTAGGACTGGTATTTTCCCAGATGCCTTTAAAACAGCAGTTGTAAAAGCCATTACTAAAAAAACCTAACTTGGATAGTAATGTAATGGCAGATTATCGTCCAATATCCAACCTACCATTCATTAGTAAAGTACTTGAAAAGATAGTTTCAGTTCAAATAAATTCCTTTCTTGAAGAAAACAACATCTTAGAAGAATTTCAGTGGGGATTCAGAACATATCATAGCACTGAAACTGCCCTCACCAAAATAATCAGTGACCTCAGGCTAAACTCTGATGAGAATAAGATCTCCATCCTTATCCTGCTAGATCTCAGTGCAGCATTTGATACAATCGATCACGATATTCTAATCGATCGTCTTGAAAACCATGTCGGTTTCTCAGAACATGTGCTAGGCTGGTTTAAAACCTACATCAGAGAGAGGAAATTCTATGTTAAACTAGGAGATCACATGTCTGATATATACAACAACAACTATGGAGTTGCACAAGGGAGTTGCTTAGGTCCTTTACTCTTCTCCCTTTACATGTTACCGCTGGGTGATACCATCAGAGAACATAATGTAGATTTCCATAGCTATGCGGATGATACACAACTGTACATATCTGCTGAACCAAATGATACAGCGATTAGCTCCATTACAGACTGCTTACTAGACTGCAATAAATAAATGGATGAGTAAGAACTTCCTGAAACTAAACGAGAACAAAACTGAAATTCTAATTATCGGCCCCAAAACTTAAAAAGAAACATTAATAAAGAACCTGGGAGGACTAACCCCTTGGATCAAATCTGAGGTCACTATAGTCTTGGGGTTATCATAGATTCAGAACTGAACTTCAATTCTCATATTAGCAAAGTGACGAAAACATCGTTCTTCCATCTCAGAAATATAGCAAAAGTACGACCATTATTTAATCAGAACGATGCTGAGAAGCTAATTCATGCATTCATATCTAGCCGGTTAGACTACTGTAATGCATTTTTCACAGGTCTCCCTAAGAAAACCACAGAGAGGCTTCAGCTAATCCAAAACTCTGCAGCCCGACTGCTAACTAGAACCAAAAGGGGAGAGCACATTAGTCCAGTCTTAGCTGCTTTACACTGGCTTCCTGTAACATTTAGAATTGACTTTAAGGTCTTTCTCCTTACATACAAAGCTCTAAATGGACAGGGACCTAGCTACATCGCCAACACTCTAATAAATTACAGGCCAGCAAGAACACTGCGATCATCAGCTGCTGGACTACTAGAGGCTCCCAGAAACAGTCAAAAGAGGATCGGTAATGCAGCCTTTATCAACTATGCCCCAAAACTATGGGACAAACTACCCCAAAACATCAGGGAAGCCAACTCGCTAGACATCTTCTTTGCTCAGGCATTTCAATGAAACATCAGGGATATCCTGACACAAATTGTACTTACCTGCACTATTCTTACCCTGCCTACTTTTATACACTGCCTATCAAATTCATGTGTCGGTTCTATGCAAATTTTATCTCACTACCTCCTACTGTATGAACTATTTGATCACACTTTTTACTTCTTACTGATGCACTGCTCTGTTGTATGTTAAATACCCTGTTGTATGTCCGTTCTATTTAATAATTTTTAGACTATTTTTAAACTGAATCATTTTAAACCATTTTTATTATTTGTATTACTGAATGAAACTGTAAACAGAGAGGCTATTGGGATGCTAGATCCTAATGTGAAACACTGTGATTTACCATACCTTGCTACCTTTTTTATGCTCGCTTATGCCTGTATTTTTTTTTACTGTTGTGAAGCACTTTGAACTGCAACCTCTGTATGAAAAGTGCTATACAAATAAAGTTATTATTATTATTATTATTATTATTATTATTATTATTATTATTATTATTATTATTATTATTATTATTATTATTATTATTATTATTATTATTATTATTATTATTATTATTATTATTATTATTATTATTATTATTATTATTATTATTATTATTATTATTATTATTATTATTATTATTATTATTATTATTATTATTATTATTATTATTATTATTATTATTATTATTATTATTATTATTACTGTCAAGTGAATAACGTTGAAATATCCATAAACTAGTAGATTATAATACAAGCATGGCATGGCAATATGATAACCCACATTATTTTTGATTGATGTTTAACTTAAAAAAAACAGTGCTTTACAGAGGAATGTAGTGGATTGTACTGATCTGTGGTATAAAGACTTGTTTTCTTCTATAAAAGTTATTGGAACTCCTGTGACTTGTGGTCTGTTCTGTTTTTTTTTTTTTTTTACTTTGGCCATTCCGCTGGCTCTTCTAGCGTTTATCGCTTTTTCTCTGGTCAAGAATGACCGATAGAAACAGGTTGAATGGGGGTAGAGATGGGGGAAGACACTCTGAGAAAGTTACGGCTTTGTCCGGGAATCGAACTTGCTACCCCAGATCCGTGACGAGCACGGTTGTCCCCGGCGCCGAAATAGCGCTCGAGGTACGCGGTGAGCTACTGGAGCTCCCGGTCTGTTCTGTTTTATGTCATCATAGAGAGAGAGATGTATAATACCCTACCCACAACCGTGAAGCAATGTGAATCCCTACCCTCCTTCAAAACCGCTCTGAAAGAGCACCTACGGGTGGCTGCAATTAGAAACTGGCCCCTGTAAATGTCCAACCCCCCCCCCCCCCCCTTGTGCAATCTGTTAATAAAGTTTTCAATCAATCAATCATGTACAGTGATACAAGTATTAAATACACTATGGTAGTAAGTAAGCCATACTGGCCAGTAGGGATTCCCCCCGGACGAGTGTATATTTTCCCTAACGGACGTTCACTTCCGCGTTCGGGATGCGCGATCTGATTGGCCACTGACGTTTCTCTCAGCGCTAGTCGCGTTACGCCTAGTTCTATCACTGGTTAAGCTTGGTGACTCTTTCGAAGTTGGTTAGGGTTAGGGTTAGGGTTAGGGTTAGGGTTAGGGTTAGGGTAACAGCCTGCTAGCTAGCTTAACCAGTGATCTAGGCGTAACGCGATTGGTGCTGAAAGAAACGTCAGTGGCCAATCAGATTGCGCATCCCGAACGTGGAAGTGAAAGTCCGTTAGGGAAAATATACACGCCCCCCCCGGACCCCGGCTCTAAACGCGAACCGGTACTAAATTAGAAAAAAACGGAGTATTGATAAGCTCCGACGTCGATACTCGAGAAATTATTATTATTATGAGTTTTTTTTTTGAGGAATTTAAACGTTGCGAACGATCTCTCCTCTCTCTGTCTGCACGAGAAGCGAGCCGCAGCGAGCCATTACACACAGTCGTCGCGAGCCACTCACACATACACGGGTACTTAAGGGAGGTGCTGTCCGTGGCTCCGTGCTGGAGCTAACAGAGTGTACCATCCAGCAACACTGGAAACGGAGTGGCGTTAACGTTATGTCGAGTTCATACCACACTACACGTATGAGCTCGACATAACGTTGCCGTTGCTCTGTTTCCATGAAGTGTTTTATTAGGAGCAATCTGTTGTTGTTGAAAATTTTACGTTAAGTTAGGTATCAGACGCACTTCCGGCGAGGACAGGAAGCCGCCATGAAATCGTTGTAGTCATATTGTAGTCTTTTACTCTTATTAACTAAAAGATTTTAACAAAATAAAAAGCAGCAGCAGCACTATTGGATAACTGAGTCATGTTTGCTATGTATTTCTTTCTTTAGGGGAGTAGGACATTTGTTTCACAGTTTTAGCATGATGTTTTATAGATGGCCAGGTTAAACACAGGTTTTTGTTTTTTAAGAGGGGGGGGGTTGATTTGATTTGATTGAAGTTTATTTCAAATATGCAACAAAAAAAACAAATATCAAGTACAGCCGTTCAAATAATAAATTGTAAAAAAAAAATTAAATATATTTAAATATTTAAATAATAATAATCTAAAAGAACCGATAAGAGTATCGATAAAGTACCGAACTGTTAAGCAGTATCGATAAGAGTAGTAGTAACGATACCCATCCCTGGCCAGTGATATAACTAATAAGAGTAAGTATGAGATATATACTATATATAGTGTGTAGTACAGTGCACATACAGAGTGGGTATGTAAACAGAAGTATATACAGATATATTCATACAAATGTTGTTGTATACGGTGTTAAGAAAGGGATTAAAAGGAGGTGTATTTCTATTATTGGGGTTAACTTGTGGAACAATGCTGATATACATTTAAGAATGAGTAATTCAATTTTGTTTTTTAAGAAAAAGGTTTGTAAAGATATTTTTGAAAACTACAAGGGTGAATAACACTGTTTTGTTTAGTTTTTTTCTTTTAGAATACTGTTTTGGAATCTACATTTTTGTATTTTTTTTATAAAGCTAATTTTGAAAACTACAAGGGTGAATAATACTGTTTTGCTTGCTTTCTTTTCTTTGGAATACTGTTTTGGAGTCTAAATGTTTGTATTTTTTGGTAAGAATATAGGACAGGCACATATAAGCACTATGCTTCAGTCTGTACCTTTTCAGTCACTGTAAAATAAAATATTGATAAATGATGGTGTATATTGTATTGTGTGAGATGATGACTGAAAAAATAAACTACTACTACTACTTATTGTACATGGCTAGGTGGAGGTAGGTAGTCATGACTACATGTAAGGCAGTTGTAGGCAGTAGATAGGTATAGCTATTATATTATCATAATACAAAAGAATGTTTAAGATCACTGATAATACCTACAAACTACTAAACTACAAACTACTTACAAATCTTTTGCCTGCATCACTGTACCTTGTAGCCATTTTCACTGTTGAAATTCCCATTGAAAGATCTTTTGAAAGGCTCTGGGGACCTCTAGTGGACACTCTGAAGTACAGCGACAACTACAGTGTTTATACAGACCATCCTGTATGAACGGAATGTCACAGGTTCAATCTCAGTGACTGTAAAATACAAGTGGCCCCAAATACAAACAAGTCAAAAGGATGAAGACACAAAGCCTAATTTCCATGGTGTTTTTATGAAATTAATGAATGAAACTGCACTTTGAAGACTTTGATTGATTGATTGATTGAAAACTGTATTAACAGATAGCAGAATGGGTACAATACAGTACAGCTCAATACATACAATTGTTAAGGGGATGCAGACCAGAGAAAGACTTCCGTCTTGTTTACATCAGGGTCCCCCATTTTCAATTCATCATAACATAATATGACATACATGACATACAGATAGACAGTACTGCTACATCTATACATTTATGACATACCAGATTTGTAAATATAGTACTGTTTGTGATACAAAAATAGTCTAGAAAAGAGAGTATATACATTTGACGTAGAAACTGTACATTGGAGGTTGGGTAGGTGGGGTGGGGGGGGAACTGAACATTGGAGGTGGTTGGGTAAAACATAAACATAAAAACATTCCTCTCCCCCAGCGACCTTCAGAGGGTCATCCTCACTCTGATATTTTCAAGACTTCTCACGATACTGGAATTTCGAACTTCGATACGATACCTTGAAAAGTATCGATATTCGATACCATTTTCGATACCACGGGGGAAAAAATTTAAATACATTTTGCTTTTGTTCCTGGTTGATTCTCTTCAGCTTCTATAAGAGAAGATAAATATAACACTTTTAAAACCCTTTGTTTATCTTTAGATCACACATTTAAAAATAACTGTTCATCTCACTTCAATCATTTTTATTGCAGAACATGGTATTTTCTCAAGCAGACAGATGTAAACACTGTAATCTGTGTTGCATGCAGGGGTGTAAAGTACTTGAGTAATTGTACTTTGTTACAATACTTAAGTACCGTTTTTGGGGGATTTGTACTTTACTCGAGTATTATTAGGTTTGTATACTTTGTACTTTTACTCCATTACATTTCAGAGAAAAAAAACATACTTTTTACTCCTTACATTTAAAATGCAGACCTACAAAGTACAAAGTACAAATCTCACAGGTCCAGCCATTTTAATTAGTATATTTTAATTGTTTATCTGGCCGAACTAACGTTAACGTTATTAATCCTGCGACCGCAGGCAAACAGCCAATCAAATCCCGATCAATGGAAAATGAACCCGCCCATACCCATGCTGATTGGTCCTTGTGCAACACTAGAAAGCGGGGATCTTTGATTAAACACCTGCTATCAGAAGAATAGACATTCAAATCCGCATTATGCTGTGGTTAATATTGTGATATTATTCAGGGTACTCCAGTATTCTGTCTTTAATATTGTGATATTATTCAGGGTACTCCAGTATTTTGTCTTTAATATTGTGATAATATTCAGGATAATCCAGTATGCTATGGTTAATATTGTGATATTATTCAGGATACACCATTCTGTTTTTAATATTGTGATATTATTCATGCTGTGATGTGAATGCCGTCCATGTTAATTTACCTTCAATGGAGAAGTGCATTAAATAATTTTAATGCAAAAAAAATTGTCCTCTGTTCTTTCATTTCAGCATTGTCTATCGCAGAACACATTCCATTGTGGGCAGAGTGTATGCTTGGTTTCATTCCAGCCTTGCCTAAACACCAGCTGATGATTTCACTAATTGGCTCACCTCTTCAACTAACTCACCTGGTGCAATGTATAGTTAAAATGAAAACTTGGCCCACGATGGAATGAGTTTGAGACCCCTGGTCTATCCCTTTAAAAGAAATGTACTTTTACTTTTTAGTACTTAAGTACATTTAAAATTAGGACTTTTTTACTTTTACTCAAGTGTGTTTTTAGCCAGATACTTTGACTTTTACTTGAGTCAGATTTTGAGACGGTACCCATACTTTCACTTAAGTATAATAATTTCTGGGTACTTTTTGGATGGGATGGGAGGTAAATGTTCCCAGACAGAAATCTCCTCTTTCTTGTTGCTTCCATCACAAACAAAGAAGCGGGAACTGATAGCAAACACACGTGACGTATAGGAGACTCTATAGACCACTGCACTTCCACATTACTTGGAGCTTGTGAGGAGATTGCGGGGGGGGGGGATGAATGAATGTGGATGAGAGCCTTGATGTAAGTGGTTGCAGATACGGCTGTGGGGGTGCTAGAGACATGATGCAATAGACTTTTATGCGCCTGAATCTCCTGAACACGGCGCGACCCATTCCTAATCGATCAGAACTAAATCGGCCGAGCTTTAGTCACTTTTTCAGCACCTACTCCTCATACACATGCGCAGATTGTCAACGGAGTCTGGACGACGCGAGATGACGCACTAATGAATGTGGACTGTTCCATCAGAGGGGGGAGCTTCGGTGGCCAGTGTCCTTTCAGCTGAACAGGATAATGAAAAAATTGTCCCACTCAATGGCCAGACGCGTCTTATGGCAGTGGCGGCCGGTGGGTACTTCGCCACTAGGGGCGCTATACCAAACATTTTGCAAATGTTTGGTAAAAAAAGCCCAACACAAACACGCACAGCTCTCTCTCTCTCTCTCTCTCTCTCTCTCTCTCTCTCGCTCTCTCTCTCTCTCTCGCTCTCTCTCTCTCTCTCTCTCTCTCTCAGATGATGTCAGATCCATTCAATAATAAACACATTTGTAAAGCTCGTTATTTTAAACAAGTTACCATTCATTGTCTGAGTGGTTATGTCCCACATGCGGCGAAATTAGAGAGAGAGAGAGAGAGAGAGCGAGAGAGAGAGAGAGAGAGAGAGAGCATTTTAGTAAAGTTACATTTTCAACAAGATTGCTGCTATTTAAACACTTCATGGAAACGGGGTAACGTTAACCTTATGTCGACTGTAGTATTGTATGACCTCGACATAACGTTTAAACGTTAACGTTACTCCGTTTCCATGAAGTAATTATAAAAGTGGCCAGCTAAGATAACGGAGCTAACATCTAGCAGTAGATGTAACGTTACAACGTTATGCGGCATCAGTAGACAACGTATCATGTATTAAACTAGAGTTAAGATCGCTAATCTACCTTGTTGTTGGCTTGTTGATAAAGTATATCCACTCCATGGCATTGTCCATCCAGCCTGTGTTGATGTCCATCCATTGTTGTCCCTCCGCATCCATATAGCTTGTTGTTAGCCAACAAGCTGTGTGAGTGAAGAGCTGTGTCTTTGTCCATTTCCGCCTCGAACAGCCTGCAAACTACCTGGCGTTCTATCGCCATGCTCTAAGACAAACTCTAACCTTAACCAACTTTGAAAGAGTGCCTAAGCTTAACAGTCTAAAGAACTTGCAGTCACGGTACGCTCGTCTAAGACAAACAGCTGCCTGCATCATTCTCACAACAACACAACTATCTCCACCGACCAACCTAGGAATAACCTAGAAATTGGATTCGGCCAATCAGAGATCGTCTCTGTGAAATTCTGCTACGGAAAAAAATACTGGCGTCGACCAATCAGAGAGCGTCTCCGCGAAATGCGGCTACAGATATTCTTGACGCTACTGGCTAGACCGCTTCAAATCGCGCCCGGATTCCAACATAATAGTCATATTTCAACGCACAACGCGTTATGCACTGATTGGCTGTGACGGATACAGCGATCAAACTGTGACGCGCACTCAGAGCACTATCGCGTATAGCCCGGGCCGAGAAATACGAAAAAATAAAAAAAAACGTGATGTCACTTCCTGCTTTGGAAAACGAGTGTTTTTTAATTGCGATAATAACGTTATATTGTGCATTGGAAACACAAACATACTTAAAATGAGTAAATATTATTAATTTTAAACATGTTTATATTATTTATAGGGCTATAAAACTAAAAACTAAAAACTTATTTTTCTTGTTCTGTCATATAACCAGGGTAGGGCCTGGGGGGGGGCGGCGCCCGAGCGCCCCTAGTGGCGAGCCGCCACTGTCTTATGGCGACATCTACACATCTAACTACTAACTACCGTACTACTGTTATTGTAACTATGTACCGTATGTTCTGGCACTTGAGCTGCATTATGTTTTGTAAATTTGTAGCCTATAGGCTAATTGATTTGAACCTTGACCTGGTTCAACCTTGACCCTATGCCTGCACCTCATGGTACCAAAGCACCTCAAAGGCGCTAAAAACAAAATTACAAACATCTCAAAACAAATTGGTCAGACTACTGCTTGACCTTCCTTACTCCTAGAACCCACCTGACCCCTGCCCACTTTGACAACCTAGGATGGCTTAGAGTAGACGACAGAGTACAGCAACTTGCAATGGGCCTGGTCTACAAGATACACTACACGACCAAGGTACCCATGTACATGTCAAAATACTTCCCATACCACAATCACAACACCAGAGGGAGCTCCACAAATCATGTTAAACCCAGATTCGGCTCAAACAAGGGACTAAACACGTTTCGCAATTATGCCACATCAATGTGGAACGCCCTACCCAAAGCTGTAAAGGAATGTGAATCACTACCCACTTTCAAAAACACTCTCAAAAAACACCTACGGGAGACTGCAATTCGAAACTGGCCCCTGTAAATGTCCTAACACAACCCCCTCCAATGTACAGTAAATTACCAAGTATGGTCTTGTCAATATTCCAATGTACAGTTTTGCTTGTACAGTTGTACAGTGTCCCCCACCCACCCCTCCTACCCAACCTCTATACTATATACTCCTATATACTCTCTTTTCTGGACTCTTTTCGTATCACAAACAGTACTGTATTTGCAAATCTGGTACTGTATGTCATAAATGTATAGATGTAGCAGTATTGCCTATCTGTATGTCATGTATGTCATATATGTTATGATGAATTGAAAATGGGGGACCCTGATGTAAACAAGACGAAAGTCTTTCTCTGGTCTGCATCCCCTTAACAATTGTATGTATTGAGCTGTACTGTACTGTACCCATTCTGCAATCTGTTAATAAAGTTTTCAATCAATCAATCAATCAATCCCTAATATGTATGTATATATACCCCACCCCTTTTCACATGTTGGTGACACTTGAAAAAGGCCACAGGCCGAAACGTTGTGTTAAAGTAAATTAAACTTGGGAACACGGCAGGCGGTGTGCTGACTTTTTTTCCACAACCCGACATCTACAATTACCTCATTGAGTCTCCAGGACTAATGTTTATATTTAAGTGCAGTGGTCTGTAGCCGCTCACACTACCACCGAAGCTCCCCCCTATGATGGAACAGTCCACATTCATTCGTGCGTCATCTCGCATTGTTTATTTGTTTATTGTTATTCGCACTTACAAACATACATTCTGGAATAAAAGAAGAACAGTTCAAATGTGCAGCAAAAAAAAAACCCAAGGGCTTATAAGCGACCTCCCCTAATAAACCTACCAGGATAACTAACTACACAAACCCCGCCCCCCCCCCCCCCCCCCCTACATTATGCACAAACACATGCGTCCAGACTGCGTCTACCTTAATGATAAGCAAGCAGTGCAAAAATGCGGAAGCATTCGTCACCGCACGCCACTACGGTAAAGCGCCTTTCTTTTCAGGCCCGCTTTGGGAGCTGTCGCGCGGAAATAGGCTGTCTATTGCCATTCTCTTTGACAAACTCTAACCTTAACCAGCTCCTTAACAGCGCCTAAACTTAACCGTTCTAACCTTAACCAACTCCGAAACAATGCCTAACCTTAACCTTAACCTTAACCATGCCTAACCTTAACCGGCGAAAGAATACATGTTAAAAAAAAAAATCACGTTAAAAAAAAAGTATTCGATGGGATTCGAACTCGCCAGCAAACGAGCCATAGGATCCACAGCCATGTAGTCTTGCCAATTGAGCTATTTCTAGATACTGAATAAGGGGCGGTGACTTATATATATTGAGCTCCGCTCGTGTCGAACCAAGGCGGGATCTCATGCGCATGCGCGGGCACCTCGCGCGAGCACGCCGGCGCACGCACGCACCTGAGCGAGCACGCCGCCGCCGGTGCACGCACGGGCGCTGGGCGGCGGAAAATGAAAGGCGCATTACCGCACGACACTACGGTAGAATGCTTCCGCATTCTTGCACTGCTTGCTTATCATTAAGGAAAACGCGTCCAGACTCCGTTGACAATCTGCGCATGTGTATGGGGAGTAGGTGCTGGAAAAGTGACTAAAGCTCGGCCGATTTAGTTCTGATCGATTAGGAATGGGTCGCGCCGTGTTCAAGAGATTCAGGCGCATACAAGTCTATTCGATCATGTCTCCAGCACCCCCACAGCCGTATCTGCAACCACTTACATCACGGCTCTCATCCACATTCATTCATATGCTCCCCCCCCCCCCTATCTCCTCCCCGATATCAGAATCCCGGAAGTGTTGCGGTGGTCTATTGCATAGATATAGAACACTAGATAGCTTAAGGCGGAGTCACCAGCGTCACTGAACCGCCGCCATCTTGGGAGAGTCAGCCTTGAGTGAGAGTGAGTGAGCTGCACAGACAAAAATACTCATAACTCGCTGAAATATTGACGGATTTACAAACGGTTTGGTTTGCTATAAACATCAAAGATGTAGTTATGATACTGCATACTTATAAAAAAAAAAAAGAATTTTAAAGATGTTTTTTTTTACAAACCGCTTGAATCATAGCCACGTTAATAATGCTTGTAATAAACCAAACCGTTTGTAAATCCGTCAATATTTCAGCGAGTTATGAGTATTTTTGTCTGTGCAGCTCACTCACTCTCACTCAAGGCTGACTCTCCCAAGATGGCGGCGGTTCAGTGACGTCGCTCTCCATTGGCCGGCAGCGCGGGCAAGCTATCTAGTGTGCGTCTCTACAATTCGTAGCCGCATTTCTGCAGACCCCTCTCTGATTGGTTGAACTCCATTTTTGCAGACCCCTCCCATTTCTGCAGACCCCTCTCTGATTGGTTGAGCGAAGCCCCTCTCTGATTGGCCCCCCGCATGAGCCGAGACAGGCTCCTCTAGCCAGGAGTCGAAACTCCGTTAACTCCAGAGAGAGAGGCTGAACGCAATTTATACGCATGGAAGTATTGATTACGGCATAACGAATCATTAAAAGATATATACCGTTAACTGGAATATGTTGTGTGTGCCTTTACACATGTTGGATAGGATTATGTAATTGGTTTGTATAGCGTCGCGTATAACGTTATTTCGCGTGACTTCACGGTTTATTCACATTTCACAATTCATCGTCGTGTTTACATCAGGGTCCCCCATGTTCAATTCATGATAACATATATGACATACAGGTAGACAGATGGACAGTACTGCTACATCTAGACATTTATGACATACCAGATTTTGAACTTGTGGTAGGCCTAGACATTTTCAATTCATCGTCTTGTTTACATCAGGGTCCCCCATGTTCAATTCATGACAACATATATGACATACAGGTAGACAGATAGACAGTACTGCTACATCTAGACATTTATGACATACCAGATTTACAAATACAGTACTGTTTGTGATACAAAAAGAGTCCAGAAAAGAAAGGCTATACATTTGACGTAGAAACTGTACATTGGAGGAGGTTGGGTGGGTGGGGGGGACTATACATTGCTTCTTCTAAGTGTCTATGCTTTTTTTTGTCAGTATTTACTGGCTTTCAAAAAAATAACATCTTGTTGCTTGTGTGTTGAAGGACTTTTACCGAAGGGTTACACATATCATGTCTGCACGTACAGAGTGCGGTGAACCCATCCTGGACCTGCGTTGACCATACCTCTTTTGAGGCCACTGTGCGAATGACTCACCAGTCTGAGGAGGAGATCCTGGTGTGGGCAAGGTCGATGCAGGTCACCTGGAGAGTGGCCCATACATATATGTCATATATGTTATCATGAATTGAACATGGGGGACCCTGATGTAAACAAGACGATGAATTGAAAATGTCTAGGCCTACCACAAGTTCAAAATCTGGTATGTCATAAATGTCTAAATGTAGCAGTACTGTCCATCTGTCTACCTGTATGTCATATATGTTATCATGAATTGAACATGGGGGACCCTGATGTAAACAAGATGATGAATTGAAAATGTCTAGGCTAATAAACAACTTGTGACAAATAACTCTTGACTTGACCACCAGCCTCTCTCTCTTAAGGCATTAACTGGGTTAATTAATCTAAATGTTATATTGTAACTGTCTAGTTATTGATTGATTGAATTGATTGAAAACTTTATTAACAGATTGCAGAATGGGTATACAGTACACAGTACAGCTCAATACATACAATTGTTAAGGGAATGCAGACCCCAGAGAAAGACTTTCGTCTTGTTTACATCAGGGTCCCCCATTTTCAATTCATCGTAACATATGACATACAGATAGACAACTGGGTTAATCTAAATGTTACATTGTACAGTAAGTGGGGAGTGTAAACAAGTTGACCGCTGGCTGTGTTGTGAAATGTGAATAAACCGTGAAGTCACGCGAAATAACGTTATACGCGACGCTATACAAACCAATTACATAATCCTATCCAACATGTGTAAAGGCACACACAACATATTCCAGTTAACGGTATATTTTTTTAATGATTCGTTATGGCGTAATCAATACTTCCATGCGTATAAATTGCGTTCAGCCTCTCTCTCTGGAGTTAACGGAGTTTCGACTCCTGGCTAGAGGAGCTTGTCTCGGCTCATGCGGGGGGCCAATCAGAGAGGGGCTTCGCTCAACCAATCAGAGAGGGGTCTGCAGAAATGGGAGGGGTCTGCAAAAATAGAGTTCAACCAATCAGAGAGGGGTCTGCAGAAATGCGGCTACGAATTGTAGAGACGCATCTAGTGTTCTATATATATCTATGGTCTATTGTGTTTCGTCGCGCGCCAAATGTCCTGAGCAGTCACGTGGTACGGCGCGCGAGCCTATCAACGTGATCACTAACGTCATCAACACGAGACTCGATACACTCCACTTGATCTTAGTGATGACTCGACACACGCTTTGTGTTTTTACTGTGTGAGGTCTCTCTCTGCAGAACTCGACCGGACCAAGAAGAAAGACTTTCTACCGAAACATCTGATCCAAACCTTCTTCTTGTGGAAACAGATCACACTGTGGACACCACAACATCTGTAAGTACATTATGTTCACATTGTTCTCCTCTTATCGCTCCTTCCTCGCAGCAGCGCCACTCGAAAGGAGCCTCGACGTTGTACAATCCCAGCTTCATTGTAAAACATTTGTACAATCCCAGCTTCATTGTAAAAAATGCCAAATGTTTACATGTATGTGTAGTACTTTACCATCTCCGTGGTCAACTAACTGCGAGCATCTGCAGCGACGTGATTCTCTTCACAATAAAATATTAAATTTCTCCTGATACGGGAAGCTACCTCTGATGGATTGATTGAACATTGTATTAACAGATTGCAGAATGGGTACAATACAGTACGGCTCAATACACACACTTGTTAGGGGGATGCAGACCAGAGAAAGACTTTCGTCTTGTTTACATCAGGGTCCCCCATTTTCAATTCATCATAACATATATGACATACACGACATACAGATAGACAGTACTGCTACATCTATACATTTATGACATACCAGATTTGCAAATACAGTACTGTTTGTGACACAAAAAGTGTCCAGAAAAGAGTGTATACATTTAACGTAGATCATATAGTATAGTTCATATGGCTCTACCAGATAACACGGACACGGAAATGCATCATGTCTAGTCCTAGAAATAATATCCCTTACCCGATAACTCCCCCTGGTGGGAAAACATAGATATTGCAACTCAATATAAATATCCTAGTTATAATGCTCACATTATAACAGTTACCTTTGTTAAAGTCACTAAAGGAGGTTAGTTTGCTCTACACCCCGACCCTATCTGGTCGGCCAACGTGCGCTGCACATCCTGCACGTTACCTGCCGGTGGGATGTAAACACAGACCAGAATGAATGAGGCGAACTCACGGGGGGAGTAGAAGGGTTTACAATTCATGAAAAAAGTTTCCAGGTCAGGATAACAGTGTTGTCGCATCGTTACACCAGCCATGGTTAAAAACGTCATGTCTGTGATCAGTACATAGAACTATCCTACATGTCTGTGATCAATACATAGAACTATCCTACCTGTCTGTGATCAGTACATGGAACTATCCTACATGTCTGATCAATACATAGAACTATCTAGGGCTGGGCGATATGGCCTAAATATGATATCACGATATTTTCTGACCTTTCGGCGATACACGATACGCATCACAATGTTTTTATTTTTTTCCCCAAACAATTCATTATGAGGCTTACCAAGACGGTATTTGAGTTTGCAAGCTAACATTAAAGACAAAATAAAATACCCATGCATTTAGCATTTTTATATTATATATTAGATTTAGATTATTGGATTATTAGATTATATATTGCATATATTTAGCAATGAGATATTATATGATTTAGATATGAAATATGATGGATTGAAAATGGGGGACCCTGATGTAAACAAGACGAAAGTCTTTCTCTGGTCTGCATCCTCCAGTCCACTGTTGACTGTTGTTGTATTGAGCTGTACTGTATTGTACCCATGCTGCAATCTGTTAATAACGTTTTCATTCATTCAGACGGCAAACAGAATAATTTTGATTGACAGTCGCGTCTGCCAATTATGTCACACCGCTTGCACCCACCCTGCTGTTCTTAGCACCAATCGGCAAGCGCGTATTCATTTTTTACTTCCGCCATTGGAGAGCTCAATGACAACAACAATGGCAGCGGTAGCTCGCCGCGGCCGACGTTTAGCTTTTAGGTCCGCAGAATGACTAAACTACTGGAGGCATAATGATTTTACTGCAACGGATGTTATAATAAAAGCCTTTCCATACATCTGTCTGATTGAAAACTTTATTAACAGACCGCAGAATGGGCACAACTGAGTCAGCACGGGCTGAGATATGAACGACTAATGCTTGCTATATCTAGGTCGACCTCGGACGTTGCTATGTAAATACGCTGATGTTATTGAAAGTGTAACTATATAACGTTAATGCCACAAAACGAATGCCTTTGTTATCATAAGTAGTAACTTTTGATGCAGTAGTGTGTGTGTGTGGGGCGGCGCTGTTCAAAAGTGTCAACGTGTGGACCAGATTGACGCGACACAAGCCTCTTGGGCAAAACATCACGATATCCACGATACGTTTAAAAAGTGTATCGTTAATGAACTGTACCCGATATTTATATAATATCGTCATATCGCCCAGCCCTAGAACTATCCTACATGTCTGATCAATACATAGAACTATCCTACATGTCTGTATGTCTTTTTTGCAGCCAGGCCAGTGTTTCTAGTTGCGGCGGCGCGATAGTTAGATAACCTAAGTGGGGAACAACCAGGAGATCACTGTGACAGAGAGTAATGCAGTCTAAACAGTCATAAATCTTTTATTCAACAAAAAACAAAACTTCATTTAGTCAGATACAAAATGAAATACTCCCACTTTTCTGAAAAGAGTTGTTGTTAAATCTGACATTACAAAAAACAAGAAATCCATCAAAATCTGTGTTGTTAATCATTGACACATGCCTAGCCTGTAATAATCCCCCCCAGAAAAATGTACTTTGCATTTGATATATTGAAAATATTTTACTTTTTGAGAGAGAGAGATACATTTGCTGAAATACAGTTGTTCTTAATTTTCTCACTTGCTATGTGAGAATGTTAGTTATTATGTTCTCAATGCCCCTTGCATTGTCTGAGTTGTGTGGAAGAGTTTGCTAGTGTTAGTGCTACCCCTTTGTACATTGTGGCTGTGTCTGACAAAAGTTAACAATAAATAATGGTATTAGGAATACATTTGCCTCCTGCGTGAACTGTGCATAGCTGAATAGACTGTATTTTAACGTCGGCCATATGGTGGTACTTGGGGAGCCAGCCTCGTTCTCAGGTGGTACTTGGTGTAAAAAGTTTGAGAACCACTGCACTATTGGAATTACAAACTCGTGTTTACCGGACTCTGTTTTTCACGGCAGTGTTTTGAAATAGGCAGCATGTAGCCTAGCCTAACGTTAGCTAATTCCCTTCCATGTATTTCAAAACACGAAAACTTGTCTCCCTCCCTCTCCCCCTCCCTCCCTCTCCCCCCTCTCCCTCCCTCAAGACTCAGAAGAAGCTTCTATCCCCAGGCCATCAGGCTGCTAAACGAACAATCAACAACCATCAAATGCACACAGCACACACACCCACACGCACACACTCACTTAAACAAACAACACACTGCAGCACCCACTCTCCACACTTTAGATCACACAAACACACTTTATATTTATTGATAAAGGAGTTGCACTACAACTCGTACACCTACTGTAAATTGTACCTAAATTGCACCTCATCCCATTTCTGCCTTGCACTATATAGTATTGTATATTAGTACACTGCATAGTATTGTATATATTATATGGTAACTCAGTTACGTCTATTCTGCATCGAACATTGTACATATGTCTATACTGAACACTGTGACCTCATTTTTTTTACTTCTAATTTACATGCTATACTATGTTATTTTATTTCATACTTATCTTGTCTTGCACAGTCTCTGGAGCGTAACAGTAAGAAGCATTTTGTATAAAAGTATTCTGTACTTCTGTATGACAACTATTAAAGAAACTTGAAACTTCCCCTTCTCCCTCCCTCCCTCCTCCCCCTCCCTCCCTCTCCCCCTCCCTCCCTCTCCCCCTCCCTCCCTCTCCCTTCTCCCTCCCTCCCCCTCTCTCTCCCCCTCCTTCCCCTTCTCCCTCCCTCCCCCTCTCCTCTCCCTCCCCCTCTCCCCTCCCTCCCTCCTCCAGAGGTGGAGGCCCAGCAGCAGGTCCTACCAGAGGTGGAGGCCCAGCAGCAGGTCCTACCAGAGGTGGAGGCCCAGCAGCAGGTCCTACCAGAGGTGGAGGCCCAGCAGCAGGTCCTATCAGAGGTGGAGGCCCAGCAGCAGGTCCTACCAGAGGTGGAGGCCCAGCAGCAGGTCCTATCAGAGGTGGAGGCCCAGCAGCAGGTCCTACCAGAGGTGGAGGCCCAGCAGCAGGTCCTATCAGAGGTGGAGGCCCAGCAGCAGGTCCTACCAGAGGTGGAGGCCCAGCAGCAGGTCCTAGCAGAGTGGGTGGCCGTGGTTCAGGGTCTGTCCCCTGGAGCAGCAGCTGAGGAACCGCCTGGACCAGCAGCTGACCGCAGTGTCCTCGCTGCGCTCCGAGGTAGCAAGCAGATCACGACTGCTGCTGGATTCTGTTGCTGCCCAAAGTAGGTTGACAAGTTAATATAATGTATTATATATTATGATGCCAAGTCTACGTAATTTTGGTTGTTTATAGCAACAATAACATCTGATTTAATGTGATGGAAGAAGTGAAATAATAATTTTGAGTAAATATTTAATTGACCACAGCCGCATAAGTTGTGAGTACTCGCACTGTTTCAATATAATCCATTTTACCATTCATTCATTATAAACACAGACGTAAGGTGTCCACCGCGCTCAGAACGTCAAATTCTATCAACACTTTTTTTTTAAGCTCCGGCCAAAATACGTGGCGACGTGTTGACCAATTTTGCAGGGGGATCCCAATGATATATCAATAAAAACGTACCGTCGGTTCATGTCCAAGGGATTATGGTCACGCGCACAGCAAGTTTCACCAGTTCATTTTAACCAGTGGAGAAAGGTAAGAGAGATTTCCCTATCGTTTTTCTTATATGAATTATTCAACCTACGTTAATAAAACATACCTGGCTGGTGATCAACTACAGTTTGCTGTGAACATTATATGTGTAGTGTTCTGATACAACGAGTATTGGTGAAGCGATGTCGAGATTAATTTGGGGTGTGACAGCTGCTGCAGCGCGACCTGTGGTTTGCTGATCAGAATGGTGGGCAGGAGCTACAGCTGGATTAGCGTATCGCTGCGTTGGGAGGCGGAGATAGTCATTGGATTCGGCAAATCACGCAACGTTTAGATTTCAGTGAACCCCGCACGATAATGTCGCCGTCTCTCTCTCTCTCTAGTCAGTAGTGCCAAATTTCTCAGTTCAGCTTGATATAATTAATACAAATGTCCAATATAACGGAATTCGTTAGCTCATAAAAATGTGATTATAACAGACTGCTGTTTAATGTCGGGCCGACTGTGGGAAATTCGCCTATTTGATTTCAAGTCGGCAGCAGCACGTGAGTCTATCGACAGGACTTATTTTATTTGGAATATAATGTATATGCAAAAGTAGCCTAGTTTTAAGTTAAAATATTATAAATCTACATGCCTTGAGGATGTCATTCTTTATATAGCCTGCCTATCAATTGTTTTTAAGCTCAATAAACTCTGACCGGAATCTCTCCCATTTGTCCGGGAGATTGAAATCTTGCAGGACACGGAGACCGGCACCAATATTTTTTAACGGAAACCCTGTGTCTGATCAGTACATAGAACTATCTTACATGTCTGTGATCAATACATAGAACTATCCTACATGTCTGATCAGTACATAGAACTATCCTACATGTCTGTGATCAGTACATATAACTATCCTACATGTCTGTGATCAGTACATGGAACTATCCTACCTGTCTGTGATCAATACATAGAACTATCCTACATGTCTGTGATCAGTACATACTTTATGTTGCATGGTTTGGAGAGCTAGGATGCTACCTTACGCTCTAGCCTAAAGCTAACACTTCCTTTTTTTCTGTTTCAAACCTTTATTTCAACTTGTTAGGAAGTGGAGGTTTCCCTCATTTAGATTAGATTAGCTATCATTATACAGCACAAGTAGAGTACAACAAAAATAAGTTTGGCAGATGTAGGCTATTGTCAGTACATTATGAACCATGACATGAAGGTATCTTTTTCTCTTAACCTGCTGTAAATTAGTTTTTTGGCAAATAATCCACTGCGTCCACCATGATGATTTTGTTTTATGCATCTTTGTGTCAATGTCTAGAGAAACCCCTAATGGATTGTCCAGACGTCCACATGCTTCCCATCACCCGTGGCAACAAGGATGGTCTGCTGGACATGGACGAGCTTGCCAGAGGTGATCATTTGACCACTTCATTTACATTCTTTAAAGTAATTTTGTTCTTAATTTCTATCATTCCTAAACACCTCATGGATGTCAATCAATCTACATTTTATTACGGACTCAGGGTCCATATACAAGACAGGACAATACATATAATAAATTACATATAAAGCACCATACAACATTTTTTTAAAGATAAGAAAATACAGATAAATGTCTTGCATAAAGACAACTGTCTGTGATTCCACTGCTAGGATTGAAGGACAAAACCAAGATGATCTCATTTACAGAGTAATTTACCCGGCAAATACATTTCTACATAAGATTTCTTAAGACAGCTTGGGATGGAAGTCCTGCAGCCACAAAGATCTTACTTGCACTACACCATGTAGCCCTCTTAAGTAATATTATCATGTCATCATTATAATACACTTGTTTCTGTAAGCTTGCTTTTTTGTAGTTTGAGTGCAGTATAGAGTGGTGTACAATATTCTCTGAACAATACATCTTCACTACATCTGTACACATAGTAAACTAACTGAGAACAGAGACATCTTCACTACATCTGTACACATAGTAAACTAACTGAGAACAGAGACATCTTCACTACATCTGTACACATAGTAAACTAACAGAGAACAGAGACATCTTCATTACATCTGTACACATAGTAAACTAACAGAGAACAGAGACATCTTCATTACATCTGCACACATAGTAAATTAACTGAGAACAGCGACATCTTCACTACATCTGTACACATAGTAAACTAACTGAGAACAGAGACATCTTCACTACATCTGTACACATAGTAAACTAACTGAGAACAGACATCTTCACTACATCTGTACACATACTGTACTAAACTTACTGAGAGAACATAGAATCAGTATTTTCCCCAACATATATAGTATTCCCCCCAACATATAGTAATTTATCCAACATAGATATAGTAATTTATCCAACATAGATATAGTATTTTCCTTAACACTTTGGTTGCCACTTGTTAACATGGTAAAACGTGGTTGGATGACGGCACCCACTTCAATGATAGCGTTGTGAACGCATAATCTCTGTCTTAAATTATGGCTATGTGTCTAATCTGCCCGTCGTTTATCAATGACTTGTTTGCAGTCAACATTGTCGAAACTGATTGTTTTTTAATCGCTTCATTTTCGTTTTATAGCATTTTGAAAAGCCCTCGTTTTTCAGGGAAATATAAAGATTCCGTGATAAAAGGCATTTACTGGAATATTCTGGCATACACAAAAACGTTGTCATTTTTCGGCCTATTTATGAATCGTTTTCAAATAAACGCTAGATTATCGATAGTATATGTGTACTTATGCACGCTATAGAAGCGGGCTGAAATATCTATTCTCTCATTTCCTGATCAGCCAGCACAGCCACACACACACGCATATGGGACACGCTGATATCTCCGTGAAAAAAGCTCTGATTATCCCAAGACTGGTAAAATAGATTCCTTACCTCAGATCAGATGTTATCCAAAAAGATTATTCCAATTCCTGATCGCCATTCCAAATATCGATTGCGTTTATTGATTCAGCGTTGGGTGCTGGAAATACATAATCCACGCTGTTCTGATGGTCGGCGATCACAATAGATTCTTCAGTTGGCTTGACGGAAAAGTAAAATGAGGAAATTCTAATTCTGCCAATAATGTTGTACGACGTTATTGAGATCAATATAAAAAAATTTCGCCATGGCATTCATAATTCATATATACACCTCCGATCCTCCGGCTGGACCCTACGCCTCAATACAACGACGGCTCGATACCGCCGCCTGGTGGATGGTCGGGCGAGTTACACTCGAAACAGGAAGTTGTGGGGTGTGCGTCGATTAAATTCATCCGGCCGTCAGACATTGTTGCAGGACTCGTGACACACATTATGTACATAATGGATCGCTTTATAAACTTAATAATTGATATGATTTCGGCGTTTATTGCGACATACAAACCGGAAATGGACCTAGGCGATCGACGTCCTATACATGGGATATTTCACAGCCAGCCTCTTTGACGCACGGTAAGAGGACACTGACATTATTTTCAGCCCAATTGTTTATTCATTTCACTGCAAACCGATCTGATCAATATATCACCCATACTACATAAAGCATTTACTGACGATCACGGAAGTATAAACGACCCCCCTCAGAGTAGAAGCGGATCTGCATTTCTTTCTCAGCACAACGCAGCCACGTATCATGGAACTATGTTCAAATGTACAAGCACACCCTTCCCATTAAGTCTCGCTTTGGTTTATTCTTAAAGCGCATGTGAAGGCATAAAAAATGGCAAAATATGCCTTGATCGTTTTATAAATGTGTATACAGAAACTAGGGCTGTCCCCGACTAAGGATTTGGATGGTCGACTATGATTGGCCAAAATGTGCAGTTAAAAAAAAAAAAGAAAAAGAAAAAAAATATATAACATTAAAAAACTATTTTATTTTTTATTTGTTATCATTCCATTTGGGCTGTGGGGGGTGCTTAATGTCTGAAGTAGTCGCCTGAAGGCTTCTTGTCCTCTGCAAAAGCATGCAATTGGTCCACTGATGGATACATCTTGATATTTGTCTAGTCTAGTGTGTTCATTAGATGGCTGAAATCCTCTTTCAGTGCCTCTGTGCCTGTTTTCGTAGGCAGTTAGCCTCTGGTATGCGTGCCATTAGCGTTAGCCACGCTTCTAGGCTTCTTTTTCTTTTGGAAAGAATGAAAAAAAATATATATATACATTTATTTTTTGTATTCGACTAAGAGGTTGGCTAGTCGACTACAGCTCCTTTCGACCGATTAGTCGACTAATCGACTAATAGGGGTCAGCCCTAACAGAAACAATTTCGTTTGATAATATTCATTAATTTCATTAACATTCTTGTCATTCTTGTAATTCCTACACTACACCGTTACAATGATACATAAAATATCATATTATATTATATACTCATTAGGGATGCACCGAATGGGAAATTCGTGGCCGAAACCGATACCGAAAATAGGAAACAGTTGGCCGAAAACCGAATGCCGAAAGGCCGAAAATGATTAAAGGGGAACTATCTTATAAATGGCCTATATTGCATTGTTTCCTAGTTATGTGGACTTATATTAATATGATCTATGTCTCTAATTCTCATATTGGCGCATTCTTCCAATTTTCCTCTCACAATATTTACCCTCACTGTACTGAGTCATCTGAAAATATGCTGATTTGTGATGTCAGAGAGACACCGCTGCATGATAATGTTCAGGCGGCGCAGTGGTTTACCATTGTGGTTGGAGCCCAGGCTCAAAACGGCTTAAGATCTTGAGGTAGAAAAATGTTGTTTTTGAGGACTTGATTAGAAATACAAAACAATGAATTAAAAAAAATAAAAAATTACAGAGGTGTTCCATAAACTCACAGGAATTGTGTAAAAGTGCCCAAATAGCGAAAGAAATATTAAAATAGTTCCCCTTTAATATAAATATATATATAATGTATATTTTTTTTCAGCTACCTGATTATGGCAAAAGACATGATTATGGCAAAACTTAACTTAAATAATATTAATAATCACTATCAATGTTCCCTCTAATTTTTTTTCGGTCTCAGCAAACACTCAAACCTCCTGAGCAAACATCAGCAACTACTGAGCAACATAAGTCACCTGCCGATTAACCGGTTAGTTGATGAGCGGCGGTTTGTAAAAAATCTGACAATCTTAATTTCCCTCAATGTCTAACATAAAAATCTATACATTTAGCTGATACACAGAGAAATAATACAAAAATGCATATTATATTCCTTAATCAAATATTTATTTGACCATTGATTGACGATACAGAGCAAAGTCCTTACTTTGGCGGCGGCGGTGTGAGTTGTGTCACTAACTTTAGTCTTTTTAGGAGGCTGACTCGTCATTATTTTATTAAGGAATTATAATGCGACTTCAATGGTGACCATATTGTGATTTTTTTTTTAAAGAGGACACTGCCTTCAGCCTCAAGATACTTAATGATACTCAAAGTTTACTCAAAGATGCCTTATCATTATAATATATTTAAAGTATGCCTCCTCTGTATGGATATAAAATTATTGTTTATATTATTTTATATAACAAAATAATATCTCTATAACCAAAGTTACTCAACATGCTGTATTATGCCTAAAGTAATCTATCTGACAAATCTCAAGAAAATAACTAAATCAACCTATGACAAAATAATATATATTTTCAAGTCTTACTGGACAAAATAAATAACAAGAAAAATATGAAGTAATGTTCTAAATAATACATCTTCTGTATTAGAAAATCCAGCTTAAAAAATATATCTTTTCAATGTAATGTAAATTATAAAACAGTAACCTCACAAAGATACTAATTTAAAAGTGCACTATGCAGTTTCAGATTTGTTGCAATTAGTGTACTAAACAAATTTATTACACACATAATCCTTAGAATGATTGTATCATAACAAGCATCTTATCAAACCAAAACATCATTTTGAGGCATCAAAATAGTTTTCAATTATTTTCTTTCTCTCTCTGTATAGCTGCATACTTCAATCAATTCGGTCAACTTTGCCATCAAACTCTCGCCTCGCACTGCTTTGTTTGTAATGTTTTTCTGTGTCCATGTGAGCTCTGAGATCGCCACCACTTTTATTAGACACAGAAACATATGGTCAAGCTTTGCACACGTTGCACTCCACTTCCAATTAGTCTCGACCGGGATGATAAATTGGGAATTTTCTCTGCAGTTAATCTGGCGTTGGCATTGTGAGGAGCCAGCGATGTTGGTCGGATCTGTCCGCTTCCTGCTCTGTTGTGTGTGTCTGTGTGAGCGCAGTAGCGACGCCCACAAAGCACTGAAAGCGAGGCTTCTCTTGGTAACGTCACACGCAACAGGTTACCGTAGTATTCGGTGCAACGCGCCAGCCAATTTAACTACATGCATATTTTACACAAACGTTTCTGTGCGCGACAGATTTCAGATGTGCGTGGGAGCGTTTTGCCATGTGCGCGCGCACGCACGGGCGCACCTTAGGGGGAACATTGATCACTATTATGGGCCCATAAAACATTTATTCAGCACTTTTGAATGCATACTTTAATTCCAGACTGACTGCTGAAAGATTGTACAATTTAAACATTTTCTCTTTGCATACAACAAAATGTGCATTAAAGTCAAGTGCATTTTCTTTTCTCTGTAGGATAACTACAACAAAGTGCATTCAGAACAAAGCCAAGGTGCTTTAAAACTGCATAACGATCTGCATAAAGACACACACACAGGACTGTTGTATTTACTACATCTCCCATGACTCTTAGCGGGGGATGATGTAGCTTACGAGAGACGGGTCAAAGAGGATTGGAAGCGTTAGCTAGCTTAACACTAACGTTAGTTCAAAAGGTTTTAACCGCGACGGGCATATAGTAATGGCGAGGATATAAAGCATGTTAAAGACGCATTTATTGGATGCGTTGCTCGTGGAGTTTATAGAAACAGCGCGACTCCCAAGAGGAGTTAGTTATCACAGGCTGCAGAATGCAGGAAGAGCTGCCAAGCTGCTCACGTTACATGTTGCACATTTTGATTACGTCATCACAACAACACTTTAGGTTAGGAACGTTACGTAACCCTGTTCTTTGACATTCTGTGATATATTTTCGGTGCTGTGAAGTGCCACAGAACAACAGTGACCCTTTTGGAAATTGACATCCTGTTCTCTCTCTGTCCCTTGTATGATATAATACATTAAGCATTATAAAGGCTTTTTGTATTCTTTTATAACCTGTATATTCTTTATACACTTATAAACTATACTACAGTTAATGGAATATGCAGTCAGAATGGAAACAGAGGCAGGGGGGTGCTCCAGTCTCCGTTAGAGTAAGTCAAAATGATGGGGGCCTCTGGGCTGAACAAGAATGTGTAGGGAGGTGAGCACTGAGCTCACAGCACTAACCTAGACAGAGCAGCCTGCAAAATTAACCCTTGCCTGTCTTGAAGAGAGAGGAGGAAGAGAGTGCCATCATAACACTTTAAAAACCACATGTATGATGTATTATTATGATATAAATGATTATGTATATATATCTGTATATGTATATATAGGCGTGTTCGACTATTCATGCAAGAAGTGTATGTCATGTATTGTACACAGGGCATTTGCTTGCAAATGCTTGCATTTGCATTTGCTTGCATTTGCTCAATACTGACTGGACCCCAGAGGAATGTGTAGAGACCTTGGGGCCTCTGCTCCAGCTAGAAACAGATAACAGATCGAGGGTTTTTCCCAAAAAACTTGACCCGTTGCTTCCCCGGTTGCTGTAGCAACTAGAAGGGGGGGGGGGGAGTTCATCCTTGCTGAATTATGTGTTGATTGGATGGTAGAAGTAACATCACTGTTTTTGGACCAATAGCAACAAGGTATTGAGTCCGTATATAAGGACCAGCTCGCTGGATCCCAGATCAGATTTTACAGAGTTTTGGAGATGTAGATTTTTGAGGTGTCGAGATTTTCAGATTTGCTATGCAGTTTTTCCATTTTTTACTTCAAGACACATTTAGTGTTAGAGATGAGATGTTTTGTTTTTATAATTCTTTTTAACTGGATTGGACATTTCCAATACAGTCTCTTTTGTAACCTTCAAAATAAAAATGATTTTTTTATAATTATCCATTGAGTTCGAGCACTGCTTTCTGCCAGCAATGGGCCACGATGCTGGCCGCGCCCTGATTTCCGCTGAGGTGACTATGACTATGAGTACAGATTGAATGTTTGATGATAATAATAATGGTAATAATAATAATTACAGACCATCCCTCACAAATGAGGACATTGGCGGTTACGGTGACGTAAGATCATCCGGCTTTCAGAGAAGCAGCATAACAGGCATTTCGTAAAAAAATTATGATAATGATGATAACAATGATAATAATGATATTATTGTTATTATAAGCAATAAGAGTTCTCCTAGACATACATTCGGTTTATTACAAACAAGAGGTTAACAACTCTTCTATGCTTACATTTCATATCAACTGGATATAATTAAACCAGTGACTATGAAGTAAGCTTGACAGAAATAGTAATTGACTCGAGAACTTGGCGAGTTTAGCACCTCGCTGGGGGATATCGAGCGGCCACAGGCTTCTATCTCGAGTAGGTGATTGAGATAGATGGAGACTGCCTGTAGCTCTTAACATGGGAAATGGAAATCATCTGATTAACGACAGGGTCATACTTGTCACATAAAAACTGCCCGGTGATAAAACAAAATAGAGATTTCGCAACTTCTATCACTTGACCTAGTCAATGACGGAGGGGGTCGAAACGTGCATTCGCTATTTTTGTCGGTCAGTTGTAATTTGATAACAACAACAACATTTTGGAGACCCACTGGATTCTGAATGTCAAACACATCGCAGGACGCTGTTTGATGTCAAGATGAGCAGACCAATGAGTTATGGGGTTATCAATCTGACCTGAGATCTAGCGTGGCATATATCACGTGCTAACACCCTTTCGGCCGAAAGAGCCTTTTTAACCATTTTCGGCCGATAATTTTCGGTGGCCGAATTTTCGGTGCCACCCTAATATTCAATATGCACATGACAGAAAATATTATATGCCATATAATATTTTCTGTCATATTAAATGTGTATTATTAATCTACTATTACTACTAATACTAGCCGAGAGTAGGTCAAATTTGGGTTGGTAGCTCTTGGCTAGGTGGCAAATTAAAAAGTAGATCTTGGTTCAAAAAAGGTTGGGCACCCCTGCTCTAGGCGCTGATTGAGTTAAGGGGGCAGTAGGCAATTAATTTACTCATTGGATGCCTGAACACAGAATGACACCAGTATCACTGACTACCACGGCAAGCCTATAGAATATCATTCTATTTAATAATAATAATAATAATTATAAAATAAATTCCCTATCGTACCGAACCGTGACACCAATACCGAGGTACGTACCGAACCGTGGCTTCTGTGTACCGTTACACCCCTAGTATGTATGTATGTATGTGTATACATGTATATATGTGCGTGTATATTGATATGTGGGACTTCGGACCCCAGGAAGACTAGCTGGTGCCATTGGCATCTGCTAATGGGGATCCTCTTTTTAATAAACAAATACAAATATTTGTTTCTCAGTTTCAGAAAAGGACACAGACTGGTTTGTAATCCAAGGTTATGAGGAGCTTGGAGAGAAAAGTGGAGCTAAACTACAGACGAGACTCTTGGAAATCCCGCTCAAGAGATTGTCAGCGGTAAGCGGAAAATATTACATTGGGAGTTGTTTTGCATAATCCATTTGCAGATTTTATGAGAACTTTTACATGATAAAAAATATAGATATACTATATATATATTAAGGCTGTCAAAGTTAACGCAGTTTTAATATTTATATTTATATGTATATATATATATATATATTTATTTTTACTAGACTTCACTCGGGTGTATTATTGATACTCTCATTGATACTATGTTTGTTTCTGACTGTTTCTGTTTTGTGACTTGTTTCTGTGTGAGAGATAGAGAGAGAGGGGGGGTGGTTAAAGAGAGCTGGGAGAGTGTGTGTGAGAGAGGGGGGGGCGGGGTGTGAGTCCTCAGCCCTTGTGTGGGTGAATGTAACAAGTTCCTAATGTTTTCTTTCCCCTATTATTTCATGCACACTTTATTCATTGTTTTAAATTATTATTTTATTTTAAGTTATTTTGTGCATCACTCTGTTTTGAATTTGATGCAAATTTGCAATGCATGAGGATCATCCTTTTGTGTTAAATGGCTGCATAAAGCAAGCGTTTGTTGACTCATGTTGATAAGAGTATTAAAACTTGGAACTTGAAAAAGATCAGTTTAACCTCTTAACTCATTCAACGCCAGTCACGATGATAGTTGGGTTAACTCGCCATCGCTTGAGCGCCAATCACGAGTATAGTCTGGTTTTAATCGTTATTTCTTTTATTAGCGATATCCATTTATTTTCATCCATCCAGCCTGATGTTATCGTTGGGAATGGGTCTGAGCTCGCAAAAGGGCAAATACCGCCGCCTATCGTCTCCCGGATGGTATTGCACATCATTGGATTGGATTGGCTGGGGATGTGAATCAAAAAAAAATCCGGTCCACGTTTTACTTCTCGGGCATGCAGCTGGATACTATTGCATTGACTGGGAGCAGCGTGGATTATGTGTTTTGGACTAGGGTGCTTTCACATATAGTTTTGGTGGACTCTGTGCGGGTCTGGTGGTGAAGTTGCAACATTGTTGCATTCATCATTTGGTTCGTCTGCATTCACACAGAAATTTGTCAGGCGCACCTAACTTTATGAACAATGTCACGCGGTCGAAAAGGGCGCTCGTCTATTGGACACAATGGAGAGTGGAAATCCCTCCCCTTCAGGAAGTGAAATGCGCAAAAACACAAACTGCGTGAAGCGTGATAGTAGCAGAGGCGTGGCATTGATCCATCGTTCGATTATAACCCATTACCGCCATCCTCTCGCTAAAGAACTTGTACACCTCGTTGTTTTTGTGAGTGCCCACAAGCAGCTGTTTTATTTGGTCTTCTGCCCATATGTCGATCAGGGCTTTCACTTCGCCCAAGTCTGTCCACGAGACATTTACACAGTGTGCTTGTTTTGCAGTGAATGCCCGCGCCGCGGTAATAATAATAATAAGCGGCACCACCTAATAAAAAAAAGTTGCGAGAGGAAGTTTGAAGAGACTGGCTAGGGCTGTCTGTAGTGGTGAGTTGTTAACTTGTTCCGTGTGCCGCAACTATGTCAAAAAGAAAATCAGAAACGACACATTTGTCATTGTCGTGTTACTTCACAGTACCCCCTCCTAATGTACAGTCTCCTCCCCATATGTATATAATCTCTGTTAGACTTAGGATCTATGGGTAACAGTACTGTATATTTTCTCCCACCCACCCACCCCCTCCTAATGTACAGTCTCCTCCCCATCATTATGTATAATCTCCGTTAGGATCTATGGGTAACAGTACTGTATATTTGCATATCGTATATGTCACAAATGTAACATTACTATATACCTGTAGTATGTCATGTATGTCACTATGAATTGAAAATGGGGGACCCTGATGTAAACAAGACGAACGTCTTTCTCTGGTTTGCATCCCCTTAACAATTGTGTGTATTGAGCTGTACTGTATTGTACCCATTCTGCAATCTGTTAAATATTCATTGATTGATTGTTATTAACAGATTGCAGAATGGGTACAATACAGTACAGCTCAATACACACAATTGCTAACACTTTGACCGTTACTCACGGCTAATCTCGGGTTTACGATTGTGACATTGAAAGCCACGTCACGGCTTTTCTCTGATTTTTTTTTAATTTGTTTTATTAGCAATCTGAAATCGTATTGCATCACCCGAGCCTACCGTTGGCGATCAGATGTGAAAAAAGCGCCCCTATCGTCTCCCAGATGGTAAATCACCCTTTTGGAATGGACTCAATGAAAATGGATGGGGGAAAAAAATATTCCAGTCCACATTTTCCAGTCCACTGATGCAGCCGGAGTTACCAGAGTTCATTCTGAAGCCTCTGAGCCGCGGCGAGCATGGGTTATACTGTACACACGTTGGATCAATATACTTTTTTGAATGGTGATCAGGAATTGGAATATACCATTTGGATACCATCTGATGTCAGGTAAGGAATCTATGTTATCAGTGTTAGGATAATCAGACTCGTTTTCATCGAGATATAAGCGTTTCCACTATATGTGATATGGCTGTTTCACTGTAAAAGCCATGAGGAAATAATAGCAGCAAATATGACAATATTTGTACGATAAGAAATTACGCATTTGATGTCGGAAAAATAAATAATATGGATTCATCTGATCACAGGGCAGCTGGATTAACCATATCTGAACCAGCTATTTTGGACAAATAATTACTCAGATATTCAAACACAATTATGCAATTATTGTGAAATGATTGAAAATAATAATAATTTAATGCCTTCTGTGGAATTTGTATTTCTTATTTGTTACACATCTGTTTTAATGATTAATTATATACATTTGAAAGAATGCAGGTCAACATGCAATGTATCCCATTGATTGGTATACAATGGGACAGACCTTTGTTTGATTGATTGATTGATTGAAAACTTTATTAACAGATTGCAGAATGGGTACAGTACAGTACAGCTCAATTACATAAGGGGATGCAGACCAGAGAAATAATTTCGTCTTGTTTACATCAGGGTCCCCCATTTTCAATTCATAACATATATGACACAGATAGACAGTACTGCTACATCTATACATTTATGACATACCAGATTTGCAAATACAGTACTGTTTGTGATACAAAAAGAGTCCAGAAAAGAGAGTACATTTGACGTAGAAACTGTTGGAGGAGGTTGGGTAGGAGGGGTGGGTGGGGGATAGACTTACACTGTACAAGCAAAACTGTACATTGGAATATTGACAAAACCATACTTGGTCATTTACTGTACATTGGAGGGGGTTGATATAGCTATAAACCTGCATTCCTTCGAATATATCATTAATCAATTAAACTTATATTGAAATACACTATATAGCCTATACACCAACACTGAAATGACAGTGGATAAATAAATAAGAACTAAAGCTAATCGGTGGAAATAGACTGCATTAATATTCCATAACAAGTCTTGTGTGCGCCTACGAATGAACAGTAGCCTATAGGCTTAATTATGGAATAATAAGCCATACTGCGTTCATTCATTACGCCCGCCGTAGGCTATATATATTATGTCATTCATTCATTCATATACAGTACTGCGCGCGCGTGTGTGTGTCTGTGTGTGCGAGCGCTGCGGCAGGTGTGTACCGCAAGCTGTATATGATGCCAATACATTAATCTAATCTAGTTTTGATGGGCGCAAGCGAAACCTAGCCGCATTTCTCGGAGACGCTCTCTGATTGGCACTGACTGACGCTAGGTTTCGTAATCACGCGGCTCGCAAAGCACTTCCGCCATTCCATTTCACACAGCTGCGTCACCAGTTGCCTTATAAGGAGCTATGGAGGCGTTGTTTTGTATGCAAATGAGCTGAACGGGAACGCGCTTTAGAGTTTAAGACAATGCCATTCTCCAAGCAGATATCGGATAATATAATTTGTGCGACCTTTTCAGCCACTTAAGACATATTACCAGCACGTTCAGGACTCCAGAGTGAATGAGACCCATTGTTACAAGGACGGATGGCTGTCTCAGTATTGTATTCATGTTGGCCAGTTTTCAATTACCGCCCTTGGAGCAGATTCACTGTTAGATCACATCAACAACAAAATGATATTGTTACAAGGACGGATGGCTGTTGGGTTTTATCTCAGTATTGTATTCATATTGGCCAGTTTTCAATTACCGCCCTTGGAGCAGATTCACTGTTAGATCACATCAACAACAAAATTTGGAGCATAGATTTTTTACTTGAGAAATACAAACTGAACGAATGCAAAAAACACAAGATCTGAACTCTTCATTGGTGTCCTTCTCTCTTCTCCAGGTACAATTGCTGCATTGCTCCCCAACAACAAGCAGAGATATGAATGAATCAAGGCCTCACTGCTGTGACCAGTGTGGAAAGAGCTTCATCAATAAGTCCACGTTTCTAATACACCAGTGCATTCATACAGGAGAGAAGCCTTACTGCTGTGACCAATGTGGAACACGCTTCAGGACCTCTGGAGGCTTAAAGGAACACCAGCGCATCTGCTGTGACCAATGTGGAACACGCTTCAGGACCTCTGGAGGCTTAAAGAGACACCAGCGCATTCATACAGGAGAGAAGCCCTACCACTGTGACCAGTGTGAGAAGAGCTTCAGTCTATCTGGACCCTTAAAAACACACCAGCGCATTCATACAGGAGAGAAGCCTTATTGCTGTGACCAATGTGGAACACGCTTCAGGACCTCTGGACACTTACAAACACATCAGCGCATTCATACAGGAGAGAAGCCGTACCACTGTTACCAATGTGAGAAGAGCTTCAGTCGATCTGGACACTTAAAAACACACCAGCTCATTCATACAGGAGAGAAGCCCTACCACTGTGACCAATGTGAGAAGAGCTTCAGTATGTCTGGAAACTTAAAGAAACACCAGCGCATTCATACAGGAGAGAAGCCTTACTGCTGTGACCAATGTGAGAAGAGCTTCAGTCGATCTGGACACTTAAAAACACACAAGCGCATTCATACAGGAGCGAAGCCCTACCACTGTGACCAGTGTGAGAAGAGCTTCAGTCAGTCTGGAACCTTAAAAACACACCAGCTCATTCATACAGGAGAGAAGCCCTACCACTGTGACCAGTGTGAGAAGAGCTTCACTCGATTTGGACAATTAACGATACACCAGTACATTCATACAGGAGAGAAGCCCTACCCCTGTGACCAGTGTGCGAAGAGCTTCACTCAATTTGGCAGATTAAAGAAACACCAGCGTATTCATACATGAGAGAAGCCTTACCACTACAGCGCTGTAAATACTGAGCTTGGCAAAACTGATTTTAGATATTATGTCTCATACAAATGGACTGAATTACAGAAAACTGAAGTCAGAACAGTTCCTTTCTTTTGAAGATTTTAATGTTTTGAACACTGATGTTAGATGTTGCTTGTAGGGCTGTCTTAAATCGATGGCACAAGTTTCAAGTTCAAGTTTCTTTAATAGTTGTCATACAGAGGTACAGAATACTTTTGTACAAAATGCTTCTTACTGTTGCGCTCCAGAGACTGTGCATGACAAGATAAGTATGAAATAAAAACATAGTAAAGATTAGAAGTAAAAAAAGGTCACAGTGTTCAGTTTAGACATATGTACAATGTTCGTAGACGTAGTTACCATACAATATACAATACTGTGCAGTGTACTAATATACAATACTATATAGTGAAAGGCATAAATGGACGAGGTGCAGTTTAGGTACAATTCACAGTAGGTGTACGAGTTGTAGTGCAAATCCTTTATCAATAAATATAAAGTGTAAGTGTGTTTGTGTGATCTAAAGTGTGGAGAGTGGGTGCTGCAGTGTGTTGTTTGTTTGAGTGAGTGTGTGCGTGTGGGTGTGTGTGCTGTGTGCATTTGATGGTTGTTGCATAGTGATTATTGTTCGTTTAGCGATTATTGTTTGTTGTTCGTTTAGCAGCCTGATGGCCTGGGGATAGAAGCTCCTTCTGAGTCTTTCTGTGCTCGCCTTAAGACTTCGGTATCGCTTGCCTGACGGCAGCAGTTCAAAGAGGCAGTTGTTCGGGTGGCTCGAGTCCTTAATAATTCTCTTAGCCTTCCCCTTGCACCGCTTGTTGTAAATGTTCTGGAGGGTGGGAAGCCCCCCTTCAATTGTGCGTTCGGCTGAACGTGTCACTCTTTGTAGTCTGCTACGGTCTTGTGCAGTGCTATTCCCAAACCAGGAGGTGATGTTGCCGGTCAGGATGCTCTCTATTGTACATGAGTAGAAGTTCCTAAGGATCTTCTGACTGACTTGGAACTTCCTTAGGCGCCTGAGGAAGTAGAGGCGTTGTCGTGCCTTCTTCACAACACTGTCAATGTGTGTGGTCCATGTCAAGTCCTCGGATATGTGGGCTCCGAGGTACTTGAAACTGTTCACTCTCTCAACCGGTGCCCCGTCGATGCTGAGGGGGCTGTAGTCCTTGACCCCCGACCTCCTGAAGTCCACAATCATCTCTTTTGTTTTGCTGACGTTCAGGGAGAGGCAGTTCTCCTGGCACCACTGTGACAGGTTCTCTACCTCTTCCAGGTAGGCCCTTTCGTCGTTGGCAGAGATCAGGCCCACCACTACTGTGTCATCAGCAAATTTGATGATGGTGTTGTTGTTCCGCTGTGCTACGCAGTCATGTGTGTACAGGGAGTAGAGGAGGGGGCTCAGAACACAGCCCTGGGGGGCCCCTATGTTGAGCGTGATGGATGAGGAGGTGCAGTTGCCGGCTCTTACCACCTGGGGTCTGCCCGTCAGGAATTCCAAGACCCACTGGCACAGGTCATAGTTCAAGCCCAGGTCCCTGAGCTTGGCTATGAGTTTGGAGGGGACTATGGTATTGAATGCTGAGCTGTAGTCGATGAACAGCATTCTCACATAGTTCCCCTGCCTCTTGTCCAGATGTGATGCTGCTGTGTGCAGCACATGGGCTATGGCGTCCTCCGTGGACCTGTTGGGGCGATATGCAAATTGCAGAGGGTCCAGGTTGATGGGGAGGGAGGAACAGATGTAGCCCTTCACTAGCTTCTCAAAGCACTTCATGGCTATGGAGGTGAGGGCTACAGGGCGGTAGTCGTTGAGGCAAGCGGGCGTAGATTTTTTGGGTACAGGGATGATGCAGGGCTCTACAGTGCGACCAAATTGCTCGCATATGCCCCTAAAAATATTTGTATGCGAACCGTAAAAATCAATTACGCGCACGCTGTGCGAATACAGATTATAGCCTCTCTCGTCTTTTTTTTCCTCCGCTGCGAGATCGTTAAAAAACTACAAGTCCCACATTGCACTCAAGCCAACGGTCCAATCACAGTAGAGTGAAGTGACTGGTTTCATGGGAAATAAAGCAAATGACCAAGATTCGGAAGCTCTCGTTTTGCTTGTTTACTTCCTGAAACTCCGCGATCAGGGCTCTCGTTTTCCGAGACACCAACTTATTATAGTCTCTCTCTTACCAATAGCAATAGATTTTAGAACACCTAGATTTATCGATAGCAATAGTAATATAACGTTAATGCAACAAAACGAATGCCTTGCTTTGTTAATCATAACGTTGATGCAGTAGCGTATGTCGGTGTGTTGGCTGTAACGGACATGACAATAACATAACGTGTACACATTAAAATTGCGATAATCTATTCTAACATTTTCAAATCGATGCAGTTGAATTTCCCCCTTAGGATCGATGCATTGTTACACCCCTACACCAAAGTCACTGGCCCACTGTGTATCTGTGTGTATAATAACTTGGCTAGCGTTATCAACAGCAGAGGTGGGCAATGGGTCCAGCTGCAGCGCCGGAGTGCAAGCGATGTGATGTAATTGGCAGACTCGACTGTCAATCAATGGTCTACCTGACACGCAAACTCAAACAATGTTTCTGTACTGGAGGTGTGATTGATTGATTGATTGATTGATTGATTGATTGATTGAAAACTTTATTAACAGATTGCAGAATGGGTACAATACAGTACAGCTCAATACACACAATTGTTAAGGGGATGCAGACCAGAGAAAGACTTTCGTCTTGTTTACATCAGGGTCCCCCATTTTCAATTAATCAGGAAAGTGTACAGTATTTCAATAGGCAACCCTGAAAGGATTATTTTTCTAGAAGAGCAACACAGCCAAAACATAAACATTGTATGCATAAAAGGGGCTAAAGTTAAGTGACTGAACCTTTTGTAGCAGTAGTTTGATTTGATAGTTTATTTGATAGGGACAGCACATGTTAATGAACATCAAGTGCAAAATACAAAATGTAAACATGCAGGGTTGTAGCAAGAGCTAATTTACACACATGCACGCACAGTACAAATATACATTTATTTAAAAAAAAATAAAAAAAAAACTCTGTTACTTGAAATATTTTCACTGTGCTCCTAAATATTTTTGGGTGCTCCTAAATTTCTTTGTGTGCTCCTAAATTTTTTCATTTAGGAGCACCTGTGCCCCTAGTGAAAAAGGTTAGCGTAGAGCCCTGTGATGGTGGACTTCTTCAGACAGGTGGGGATGACAGCCTGTTCCAAGGACAGGTTGAAGATGTCAGTGAATACCGGGGCCAGTTGGTCGGCACAGACTTTTAGGACGCGGCCGGGGATGCCGTCCGGTCCTGCTGCCTTCCTGATATCCACTTTTTTAAAGATCCGTCTCACCTCATGCTCTGTTACCCTGAACACTGAGTCTCCATCAGCAGACCCCCCCCCCCCCCATTGCCGTGGTTTGTAGGCTGGTGTTGTTATTCACAGCCTCAAACCTCGCATAGAAGGAGTTGAGATCATTTGCTAAGGAGATGTCACTGTTCAGTTTGAGGGGGGTTCCTTTGTAGTCTGTCATTGTTCTGAGGCCCTGCCACATGCCTCTAGAGTCAGCCTGTTCAAACTGAAGTTCAACTTTATCCCTGTAACGCCGTTTTGCCTCTATTACTGCTCTCCTGACGTTGTATCTTGCCATCTTGTGTTCTTCCATGTTGCCCGTCACCAGCCCGGTGTTGTATGCTGATGTGCGCACTTTCAGAGCCTCACGGACGGATTTGTCTACCCAGGGCTTTTGATTTGGGTAGATATTAATTTTGGTGGAGGGGATTATTACTTCTACCTGAGTACAGACATAGTCAATCACCGTTTCGGTGTATTCGTTAATATTGGCTGTGTTATCACGGAATACACTCCATTCTGTGCTTCCCAGCACTGCTTGGAGTGACTCCACTGACGTCACGGCCCAACGCTTAACCTCTCGCGAGACCACCGGCGTTCGCTTGAGACTCTGTTTGTACTTTGGCAAAAGGAATATGGCGGCGTGATCGCTTTTACCGAATGGACTAAGAGCCTGTGACTTGTACCCATTCTTAAATTGCGAGTATACATGGTCTAATATGTTCTCGCCTCTGGTGGGACAGGTCACATGCTGATAGAAATTCGGCAGCACCTTTTTAAGACGCGCGCTGTTGAAATCCCCCAAGACCAAAATGGCAGCGTCAACATTAGCTGCCTGGAGTTTGTTTACCTCGTCGTGAAGTCTTGAAAGTGCGACCCCAGTGTTCGCGTGTGGTGGAATGTACACTCCGATGAGGATGATGGACGTTAACTCTCTTGGGAGGAAGAAGGGTCGACATTTTATCGTGATAAACTCCAGGTCTGGGGAGCAGTGGTTAGACAGTTCCTTTGTGTTGCCTAAATCGCACCACTCCTTGTTTATCATGAAGGCAATGCCGCCTCCTCTCGTCTTTAGTGACTCTTCTGCCGTCCGGTCTTTGCGGAGAACGAAGAAGTGGTCTGCCGGTTCTATTGCGTGATTCGGGACATCTGGACTCAGCCAAGTTTCTGTGAAACAGAGGACGTTACAATCCCGAATGTCCCTCTGGAATTGGATCCGTGCTCTGATGTCGTCCAATTTGTTTCCTATCGATTGCACATTGGCCAACAATATGCTGGGCAATGTGGTTCTGTGTCGTTTGGACCTCAGTCTGTTCCGGACCCCGGCTCTCTTTCCTCGTCTTCGCGGCAGCTTCTGGTCTTGGCCATGGCCGGCATAACAAAGGATCTCGGCGGGCCATTTCTGCTGTTCAGCGATCCGATCCAGAGAGCAATCCAAACGGTAAGTTTTTCTTAATCCAATGTCAATGATTGACTGACGGTCATACACATATAATGCACCAACAGTTGGTGCAAATAAAACTCCTAATACTATAAAAATTAACAAAATAAAGCACAGTCTCGTCGGAGCGATCAGCTTCGAACATTAAAAAAAAATCGAAGTTTTAAAACAAAAAATATTTTTTTTAATTTTTTTTTAACTTCTGTGTGTGTGCATGGGGCCATTGGGTGGGGCCGGGGGACAAATACACTGGAGGAAAGTAACCCAGCTCAGCACTGCCCAAATTATATCATCACTATTGCCGAATCCCGTCCAATCTTTCGCCGTCGACTAAAGACGCACTTCTTCAACCATTATCTGAAATAAAATAAAATAAAGAAAATCTAACCCTAACTAACCTTACTGTCATGCACTTGTCCTAATAAACTAACCTACACTGTAACACGCAACACTTTGATGAATATTGTTACTCAGCTGATAAGAGTTGTATCCTTCCTGATGACCTGTCATACAGAACTTGTAAGTCGCTTTGGATAAAAGCGTCAGCTAAATGACTAAATGTAAATGTGAATGTAAATGCCTTGTAGAATTCCACACATAAGAAAGAAAGATACTGGGATGAATAAACAAAATAGGAAATAAAATTTAGAAATGCATGCAATACGTAAATAAATATGAATCTCCATATATGAAATAGAACATTTAGATAAGGTGCTACTGAGATGTTTTGGTGAGTTCTTTGTTTTGTTGTGGAAGTAGCCCTTCTTAAAAATGCATGAACATTCACTGATAATTGGTCTGTAGTGGAGTCTACAAGGTCTACATTGCTGGACCTTGTAGACTGACATAATTCTGTGCATAGTTTAGTCTACACAGGCCATATTTCAAATAATCAAAATCTTACTTCATTCATCTTAAACATTCTTGATTTGGGGGATTGGTAGTTCCCATGAAATCTGAAGTTGTTCAAACGACAACAGCGATCCACCTTGAATTAAATCACACAGCCGTGTTGGCTGCGTCACAGTCACGAAAGGGGCTACTTAATTCATTAATCCAATCCACTTTATTTATAGAGCACATTTAAAAACAACAAAGTGTACCAAAGTGCTGTACAAGTCCCACAACATAAGAAAAAAAAATTATATATAAAAAAAAAATTATTCATTTTTTTTTATTCGAAGCTTCGAATTAAAATCGAAGCTCGGCCCCGAAGCTTCGATTGCCAAAAAAATATTCGAAGGTCAGCCCTAGTTGCTTGTACTTGCTTTAAAGGTCCTGTGCATTATACATGGCGTTTCCCAGTGTTTAGCATTGTTTTATAGCAATAGGGGTTAGTATCAATGGGTCTGTGTCTCAAATTACCATATTGGCGGATTCCTCTAATTCAGTTAAGACACTCTCCTCCAGTGAATTAGGTCATTCTGATTTGACTCAATGCGACGTAGCAAGTAGCTGATCTGCAGTAACGCCCCCTCTATGGTTGTAGCGCATAGTGTAACCTGACACTTCCTCAAGCGGGTTTTGACAGAGAGGCAGAGAACGAGTGAGATAGAGAGGGAGAGGAGCTTCTGTCAGGGAAACAAACCGGCACGCACACACTCATTTACACACACAACCTGGACCGGCGCAAATGCGGCGCTTTACTATGATTGAAGCATTACTTTTTTTCCTTGGTTAGTGGGCAGTGCGCGATTGGCTGAGGTTGAGTAAAATGTCATGGTAAGCCAATCAGAGGTAGAGGTGGGCAGGTGTTCGAACGCATCCAGAGTCTGACACAGAGCGACAACACAGCGACTCAGTCAACGACAGACCGCGGGTCCGTGTACGTTTTGATAGTTTGTTTGGCCAGCCCAAATAATCCAAAACGAATCCAACGAACAAGTGCTGCACAGTCTTCAGGTGCTCAGAGTATATATATCTGTATGTCATGCATGTATTTATTTTTTTTTTTTAATCTTTTTCCCCCTCCTTTTTCCTCCGATTTTTCTCCCATCCCAATGTTAGTCGTTATGCCAATTCCCAATCCCCTTCCTGGTCGCTGCGCACTTACCCCCCACAGTCGGTCTGGGAGAGTGGAGGCTATCACGTGCTTCCTCCGACGCACGTCTAGCCAATCAACCGCTTCTTTTCACCTGGCAGCGCGGACTCTCACTGAGAGGGTGTAACGTGTGGAAGGATCACACTACCCCCCTTAGATCCTATCCGCGCTGAGCAGGCGCCCCGACCGAACTATAGGAGTCGCTGTTTACAACGATCCGGACCCACCCCGCCAGCTTTCCCACCCTCTAATACTGCCAATTGTATTAGTGTGAACGGCCAGCCAAGCTGGTGACAACGCCGGGAGCTGGATTCGAACAGGCGAATCCAGCGTCTCCGGTGTTGGTGACGAACGCAATCTCCGCTACGCCACCTGACCGCACTCATGCATGTCTTAAATGTCATGATTAGATTAGATGATTAGATTAGATTCTTATATCTATGTTGTGTATGTTATAAATGTCATGAATTGAAAATGGGGGACCCTGATGTAAACGAGACGAAAGTCTTTCTCTAGTCTGCATCCCCTTAACAATTGTGTGTATTGAACTGTACTGTACCCATTCTGCAATCTGTTAATTAAAATGTTCAATCAATCAGTATATATTTGTTATTTATTTTTGGTATAGTGCTTAACAAGCATAATTTAATGTTGCCCAGTTGTGGCCTGTTGAGGGGCAATACATCTATTGTGTTTGTATTGGTATGATCCACTATATAAACATAGTAATTATAATATCTACATACATGGCATTTGATTGGAGGCTAGTCTCACTTTGTCCCACAGCAACATTAAAATAGTTTAGATTTGTGTACATTGTTTATGTAAAACATTTACTTGAAAGTAACGCAATAGTTTGCGTTAGTAACTAGTGAAGCTGAAGTAACTAGTTACTTTTATCATTTGTAACGGAGTAAGTAATTTAGTTACTTTTTGGAAGAAGTAACTGTAACTAGTTACTTTTTAAAAGTAACTTGCCCAACACTGCTGAAAGCGCTTATGGGCGGAGCCAGGCCAACACAGCCTGAAATCCTGAGGCTGGAAAATGAAGCTTTTGAGTACTTGATTAGAAATATAAAACAATTCATACACAATCTGAGACACACACATGCTATAGACACACACACACATATCTGAGATACACGCGCATACACTCACATAGGACACACTCATACACATCTGAGACACGCACACTCGCATACATATCTGAGACATACTCACGACAGGTACACATATATGTGACCGAGACAGGGTTCCCATGGTACCTGAAAAACATTGAAAACATGGGATTCATTTTTTCATTTTCCAGGTATGGAAAGGCATGGAAACTGAGCAAAAGTGACCAATTACATGGAAATACAAACGGTTGTCCTGGAAAATTTTATTGGATGATGTGTAATAAAATTTAACTATTGAGCACAGAATTAACATGAGTTTATAAAAACCCTTTACATTTGAACAGCTTTGACTGTAGATAGAAATGGATTATCCCATGTTGTAGAGCATGCTCTTGGCATCCTATATATGGTATATTGCATGTTGGAATTTGATGCAGGCAACTTGGTGAGCCAAGGGAGCCTTGGCATCTACAGTGAAACTTCTTATGCAAGTTTATCCTCAAATGTAAGTAGCTGTGTTTTAACTGTGGTAAACCTGGGTTTATCAACGTTAGTTAGTAAGCAGTGCAATCTTGCTAACTAGCTAGCCAATGTTAGCTCTCATAACGAGCCAGTTAGCCAGCGCCAGGTACAGTAGCTAGCCAACATTAGCTCTCATAACGAGCCAGCGCCAGGTACAGTAGCTAGCCAACGTTAGCTCTCATAACGAGCCAGTTAGCCAGCGCCAGGTACAGTAGCTACCAACGTTAGCTCTCATAACGAGCCAGTTAGCCAGCGCCGGGTACAGTAGCTAGCCAATGTTAGCTCTCATAACGAGCCAGTTAGCCAGTGCCAGGTACAGTAGCTAGCCAATGTTAGCTCTCATAACGAGCCAGTTAGCCAGCGCCAGGTACAGTAGCTAGCCAACGTTAGCTCTCATAACGAGCCAGTTAGCCAGGTACAGTAGCTACCAACGTTAGCTCTCATAACAAGGCAGTTAGCCAGCGCCAGGTACAGTAGCTACCAACGTTAGCTCTCATAACGAGCCAGTTAGCCAGCACCAGGTACAGTAGCTAGCCAATGTTAGCTCTCATAACGAGCCAGTTAGCCAGCGCCAGGTACAGTAGCTAGCCAACGTTAGCTCTCATAACGAGCCAGTTAGCCAGGTAAAGTAGCTACCAACGTTAGCTCTCATAACGAGGCAGTTAGCCAGCGCCAGGTACAGTAGCTACCAACGTTAGCTCTCATAACGAGCCAGTTAGCCAGCGCCAGGTACAGTAGCTAGCCAACGTTAGCTCTCATAATGAGCCAGTTAGCCAGCGCCAGGTACAGTAGCTAGCCAACGTTAGCTCTCATAACGAGCCAGTTAGCCAGCGCCAGGTACAGTAGCTAGCCAACGTTAGCTCTCATAACAAGCCAGTTAGCCAGCGCCAGGTACAGTAGCTAGCCAACATTAGCTCTCATAACGAGCCAGTTAGCCAGCGCCAGGTACAGTAGCTAGCCAACGTTAGCTCTCATAATGAGCCAGTTAGCCAGCGCCAGGTACAGTAGCTAGCCAACGTTAGCTCTCATAACTAGCCAGTTAGCCAGCGCCAGGTACAGTAGCTACCAACGTTAGCTCTCATAACGATGGCCAGTTAGCCAGCGCCGGGTACAGTAGCTAGCCAACGTTAGCTCTCATAACGAGCCTGTTAGCCAGGAAGAGAAGAGGCTGCGAAGATGGAAGAGGAGGATGACAGAGGAAAAGGGAGAACAGTGGAGAAGAGTTGAGAAGAGTAGGAAGAGAAGACAGGAGCGGACACGAGGGGAGGTGTGGAGAGAAGAGGACAGGATGAGATAGGAGAGGAGTGGAAGAGAGAACATATATCAATCCCAGTGCTCATGTGTTCCAGTTCAATAAATTGTTGTTCATCTACAGCTTGTTGCATTATTTCATGCATTGATATTATCAATAAGACATAATCTCTAAGCATTTACAATGTAGACTTGACTGGCACATCTTTTAAATCAAGTAAGTAGTCAGGTGTCCTAGGGGGTTGTGTGTGTGAGGAGGGGGGCGCGGATGAGGGCCGAAAACTTCAGGGGCCTATAGATCATCACTTAATATGGTACCTGGAAAATCAGGAGGTAGTATGGAAAAAAATTTCAAGGCAAGCGTGGGAACCCTGCGAGACCAGCGGCCGTGCCTACAAGTCGGAGTCTTGATAAAAAAACGTTTTTTTTTTATTTTTTTTTTGGTTTTGTTATTTTCCGTATTTTTTTTAATATATATATATACTTACAGTTCGAGGGTTGAAGAACATAATAATTTAGTATAACAGCGAACATATATAATAACTCTAATTGTAAGAAATCTGTGTTTAAAAAAGGCTGTTTGAGACAGAAGTCTGATCCTCTGTGGGGGCTGGCACATTTTTGCATGTGAATAGTCTGCGCGTTGAGAGGTATATTCAGATTCACTGAGCCTGCTGCTCAGGTAACATTCACCGTTAACGATGGACGCACAGAGATTGTCAGCTGCTCTTAACAGAGGAAGTTATCGAATTTAATGCATGAGTACATAACGGACTACATGAGTGATGACAGTACAGGTGAGCGGCCAGCTGTATCATCCGACGACGAGGAGGCAGAAGGAGGAGACGAACTTGTTTTGGATTCAATAGAATCTAACGATGATGCAGACGATGAGGAAGACAAAGACATTTGCGTTGAAACTGTAGCATTGGGCTTTTTCAGCTGAATCGACCATGCGATCAGTTGAAAATATGTCTGGTTTAACGGTGGAGAGCGAAATAGCAGAGGAACTCGGAAAGATACAAGCTTTCGATTGTGTAATTGCCAGAAACGGCGAAAGGAAAATTCCGAACGATCTGCCCTGTCTTGTTAAAAAAAACTGTCGGTTGAGTTAATCTACCAAAACAGATTGGACACCGCGTCGTTGACACCAAGAGAAAGGGACATGTGTCTGTTGTCCATTATTGGAACATGCCAAAATGTTTCAGAGATGACTCAAAAGACCAAGAAAATCACGGCGTACGCGTGGCTTCACGGACAACATACAGATTCCACGACGTTGTCGTCTGTCGTCCAACGTTCTGTTTCATTTATGGGTAAGTGTATTTATGATTGTATTGTATACGTAGATGTAGATGTATGTTTAGCAATAGGTTTAAAGTGTCTAGATAGTCTTCGAGGGCGTCCATTTTGGATATTCTGGGAATAGTAGCCTTTGTGCGGCCATTTTGTAATGCACATCGCTAGCGTTGGAATTCTTAAAAACTACACTCCTGAATGTAAACAAGACAAACGTCTTTCTCTGGTCTGCATCCCCTTAACAATTGTGTGTATTGAGCCGTACTGTATTGTACCCATTCTGCAATCTGTTAAATAAAGTTTTCATTCATTCATTCTCTTCCCTATTGTTAACATTTCCCCAAGGGGATCAATAAAGGAATATCTTATCTTATCTTATATCAGTTTAGGAATGAACTGAGTGAATTTTTTTTTTTTTTTTATCTTTTTCCCCCTCCATTTTCCTCCGATTTTCTCCCATCCCAATGTTAGTCGTTATGCCAATTCCCAATCCCCTTCCTGGTCGCTGCGCACAGAGCTTTTATAAAATATCGCTTCCCCCCCCCCCCCCCCTCAAATAATTATTGATTCGTGAATTTGTATCATTTAACTGGTGGAAAATCCATGTTTCAATATAAAACATTTAAAAAAAGATACCGTCCTCCCTCAGAGACGTTGTTCTGGAGAAGAACTTTAGTATTATTATTCCCGAATGATGATGTTTTAACCACCGAGTGTGTCTCTGATCAGATAGATAGAAGTGTCGTCGTTTATACTGGAGCTCAAACAAAACAACAACACACATCAATATGGCCACAAGGTGGCGCCAAAAGACTGAACAAGCTCCGGTTTGGTGTCACCGGTCGGTGAACCTCTGCACGGCATCAGAGACACGCGGCCTGCCTGCCGCTCTGTAGGAACTACACCTACTGAGAAACACAAGAGTTCTCATATATATATACTATATATATACTACTACAGAGGAAATGATTAATAAAAAATAAGAATAGAGACAAGGGGGGGGGGGGGGGGTTCTAAAGGGTCATTGATTGATTGATTGATTGATTGATTGATTGATTGAAAACTTTATTAACAGATTGCAGAATGGGTACAGGACAGTACGGCTCAATACACACAATTGTTAAGGGGATCATGCAGACCAGAGAAAGACTGGTCTCTCTCTCTCTCTCTCTCTCTCTCTCGCTCTCGCTCTCGCTCTCTCTCTCTCTGACCAAAAGGGAATAGCAGCTGGGAGGATGGCAGGGTTTGGAGAGGTGTGCTAGAAACAACAGGCTGATTTCACAGTTGGAGGGCTGAGAGACAGAGAGAGCCCCAGGGGAGGGAGGGAGGGAGGACGTACACACATATGGGAAGATAGTTCCCTCACAAAACATACTTGGGTAGAACTAAAGTAAGATGGCTTGGCAAGGTCCAAAAAATGAGGAGTTTCATGCCATAATGGTCTTCTCTTGCAGAGAGGCGCAATACTCATTGGTATTTGTTTATTGGTGAGCTATCACCTTACATCACAATGTTGCTGAATTGTAAAACTTTGGAGCCTATCTGACTTGCTCAAATAAAGTTCTTGGAAGATGTTCTGTGCTTGGAAAGTCTGCTTTTTCCGTTAATGCTCCTGACTCATGGAACGTCCTTCAATGCACTTTAAAGATCAATACTCTTCCGATATGCACAGTTCAAAACCATGATCACTAACTGCTGTGTATCAGTCTGTTTTTAGATCATTTGCCCGGTTTTCCTCTTGTTGTATTACTACTTTTAATTTTGTCCATCTGTTGACTGATCATTGGAAATGAGGGCAGCCTCAATGGTTTTACAAGGACTAGATGATGATGATGATGATGATGATGATGATGATGATGATGATGATATGCCCCACCATCCAACTACTAAGTAACCAACCAACCAACTTTCCTGGAGTTGTGTTCCAAACAAATTGGCCCAATTTACAACCTTCATCTATCAAAAATATGGTTTATTTCATCTGATTGCTGAAAGGCTTCATCTCTCTCTCTTTCTTCTCTCTCTCTCTCTCTCTTGTCATCCTTGTTGGGCGATTCCTTGTTGTCATCCATCTCCATCCTCCACGTGTTTGTCTCTAGCTTTCCAGTACTCTCTGCCCTCTGCATCTTTCTTTAGTACGTCCACTTACATTAGTGTGGGACGCCCTCGTGATCCATGCCCACGTGTTGCTCCACAGAACCAGTGTGTTGTTCTCTCACATCACCAGTGTTGTTAATAATAACTTGTTGATTTTTGTTTATTTGTTGATCAGATGCAAAAGAAATATGCTTATATTGTCCACCGGCCGCCCTGCTCTATACATATCAGTATCGAACCTAAAAAAAACTGTACATTACAAAACAATCTCAATATGCATATTAGATCTAATACAATATATAATCACATGATAAATCATTAATTATTTCATACAATAGAAACACTCTTCTCAACACTATAACATTTCCATAATGAAGTGATCCAAATCACAGAGCCTCTACTGCGCAGGCGCACAGGGAAACAGGCACTACATAGACACCCCTGGGTTCATCACTCGGGTCCTTTCACTGAGCTGAGAACACTTTTTATTATTCATCATAACAGCAGTCACAATGAACACACATGAAAATAATAACAAACAGACAAAAATATGTATTTAATTTTTTTTCTTTTATTGCTTAAGCATGCTTTTGAAAACAGGCCCCGGTTTTTCAAAAGGAGGGAGTATTCAGTATTACATCTCTTGTATTGCATCATCTCTCTTCTCTGTGGCCCCCGACACTGTAAGTATTCAGTATTACATCTCTTGTATTGCATTATCTCTCTTCTCTGTGGACCCCGACACTGTAAGTATTCAGTATTACATCTCTTGTATTGCATTATCTCTCCTCTCTGTGGACCCCGACACTGTAAGTATTCAGTATTACATCTCTTGTATTGCATTATCTCTCTTCTCTGTGGACCCCGACACTGTAAGTATTCAGTATTACATCTCTTGTATTGCATCATCTCTCTTCTCTGTGGCCCCCGACACTGTAAGTATTCAGTATTACATCTCTTGTATTGCATTATCTCTCTTCTCTGTGGACCCCGACACTGTAAGTATTCAGTATTACATCTCTTGTATTGCATCATCTCTCTTCTCTGTGGACCCCGACACTGTCCTGCATCCACTGCAGTTGGAGCTAAGTGAGATGCAATGCATCGGAAGTTGCGAGGCAGACAGCAGCCTCTCTCACTTCTGGACTTTTACCGACAGCTGGATAAAGGTAAATACCCAGAAATGCGAACATTTGCAAAGAGAATGCTGAGCTTGTTCGGCTCTACATATATTTGTGAGCAGACATTCTCTGTTATGAACTTGAACAAGAGGCGAGTGAGGTCCAGACTAACCGACTCCCACCCATGCTCGATATTTTACGCATCTCAACCACTGCTCTCAAACCAGACCTTGCATGTACTGCAGTCCAGATCTCAGTTTCACCTCTCATTAGTTTCAGTAAGTTGCTTGTCTCTTGTCTTGCTCATGCCAAATTGATCATTTTTTGTTTCTGCGTGATATGAGTGAGTAAAATGAAGCCTGTATGCGTATGTCATATATGTTATGATGAATTGAAAATGGGGGACACTGATGTAAACAAGACGAAAGTCTTTCTCTGGTCTGCATCCCCTTAACAATTGTATACTATTGAGCTGTACTGTACTGTACCCATTCTGCAATCTGTTAATAAAGTTTTCAATCAATCAATCAATGGGATGTTTCTCAGCTTCACAGAACTGGATCCCTATGTGTACAATTCTCTCTTGGTGGTGTCTAGACGTGGGTGAGATGAGAAAAACATTGTTCAGTAAGAGACCTACACCTGGTGTCTTGGCTACACAAAAAAGTATATTGTCATTGCACTGTAAATCTTGTAATCCAGTGGTTGTGGCTTTGTTGTGTTCAAACAGTATGTGACATTTTTACATTTAAGTTTTTTATTTTTTATTTGATTAACCTGGGTAGACAGGGTATTTCCCAGATTATTCCTTGTTCGTTGTGTTGTCTCATTCCAAAGGAAAAAGAAAGGCTATTTATTACAAATTAAAATACCTTGCACATCTGATTACATTTGGTAACGTGAAAAAAGGCTGAGTTATTTGTGTTTTGTTCACAGCACACCTGACAAAAGACTATTGATTTGATATTGATGATAGTTAAATAAAATTGTTGAAATGCGATGCATTTGTATGTGACTTTATTATGGTCCGAGAGTACATTAAGATAGATGTAGTTAGCCCTTGGGTGTTTTCATATTTTCTAATTGGGCCCCCATTGAAAATAGTTTGGACACCCCTGACCTACCTGAATGCACGTGGCTGATTGGAGCGAGTTATGATTTCCCCCTACTCCCGGGAATGAACTATGATTTCCCTGTACTTACCTGGAACCGCACGTTGAGTTAATGTGACTTATTGGAGCGAGTTATGATTTTTCCCCTACTCACCTGACTTCCCTGTACTTACCCGGAACCTCACGTTGTATTGTTTATCCCCCCCCCCCCCGTGACTTTACATTTCCAGCCAATTTGATTTATGTAAATACCTTTATTGTGAATAAACAAGCCTGTTTGGCTTACACACGTGTCTCCTGAGTTTAATTTGGTTCAGTCACCACAACTCATTTATAAAAATTATATTTTGTTATCATATGAACACACACGTATTTATTTCATATGACTTAATTCAGTTTGAACCAGTTACACACTGCTGTGCTTAAATAACCCAATACACTTTTAGCAATTCTACTTCTCAGTGATTAGAGTACTATAAGTGAGGTACACGGAGAATGTGCAAATATACAATACATTCACCATACACTACACAAGACCAATGCTGCAGACTGATGAAATTATTATTTATTTCTCTCCATATACCCAAATAGAATAGAATAGAAATAGAATAGAAATACTTTTATTATCCCGTGGGAAATTTGACACTGCAAATCGCTCAACATTTAAACAGGACGGGACAGGTCACGAATTAGAATAATAACACAAATCAGTCAACATGTCAACATGGAGAATCACAACAAAACATGTCCCAGTTTTCACGCTACTACAGTAGTGTGCATAACACTGTAAGCTCAGCAAATATCAGGCACATATCAAATAAATACAGGTTACAATTACAGTAAAGAAATATATATATACAGTATATAAATAAATAAAAAACTGCTTCTGGTTTTCCTCTTCCTCCACAACCGTGTCTACCTCTGGCACGGCCTCCGCCTCTTCCTCCTTCTCCTCCTCCTCCGTAGATCCCCCCTCTCACCCTCCTTCCATTTTGGTTACAGTCAGGTGAACTCACCTGCTGCATTTTTATAGTGCGTAAACCTGACTGGTGTGCCTCCAATAAGCAATCATGTGTTTGTGCACCTGGTGACTGTTTAACCAATTGGCTCATATGTGTGGTAATTTGTCAGTGCTTTGGAATAGCAAGGAAGTGACATCATGTGAGCATTTTATTTCAACCAAAAATGCTTAAACAATCAAGTCAAGTCAAGTCAAGTGTTTTATTTGTCACGGCATACAAGTTTACAATGAAATGCGGGGGGTCTTGCCCGCAACGATGTGCATAATACAATAGTAATATATAATAAGAATCCAATAGAACGACATTGTGCAATAAAACAAGTAAACAAAGTAGGGCATATGGGTATCTGTACATGAGTTATTTACAGAGCATGGTAGGACATGCTAGGTCCTGTGGTAGTGCAGTACACTGATCAGGATATGACTGGTCCTTCTCTCCTGTGGTCCTCAGAGAGGTTTCTGTGTGCTGTGTTTGGGTCCAGCCTGAGCTAAATTCTGATGGAGACAGACACACACACACACATGTTACTTTTACAATCCGAAATTGAAACATAAACAACAGGCCTAAAATAAACAGGTGAAAAACAGGTGAAGCGGTGATCAGTGTGACTCTGTGGTAGTGTGGTAACCACGGCAACTCTTACACATATATTATCTAACACACACACACACACACATCTGATTGAGACACACACACCTCATGCTACGCTGTCCAGCAGATTGTGATTGACATATTATTTTATTATTAAACCAGCCATGTCTGTTCAATGGGAGATCACATGATTATTTTGTACTCATATATTCTCTTATCGTGTGATGCAGCTGGATTCAGGAGATCATAAGATGCTGTGTAACAAACCATCTGGTGCATCAGGTTATATAATCTCCTGTTTACCAAAAATGTTTTTAATTAAGTTGTATAGTGGCTTTGTATGGGGGATATGTGTTGCCAGATTGGATGGAGAAATCGTCCCCTTTATACACAATGTTTCATTATTCCTGCACAACCTGGCAACCCAGAGTAAAAATCTCCTCGGTGCCTCTGTGCACAGTCAGCCTCTGATGAGAAGGAATGAGGACTAAACTACCGAAATGAAAAATATTCCTGTAGGATTGAAGCCCCTTTTTCACAGCATAATGTTGGCAGGTATGGGATTAAAAATGATGTCCAATAAAGAGCTGACCTGCATGATCACATGGCTTTGTTTAGAACGTTTGGTGCGCTTGGCAAAGTGAAAAGAAAAAATGCAACAATGTTGCAACTTCACCCCTGAATCTACCGAACTATAGGTGTGAAAGAGACCTTATGTGAAGAAGAAACAATCTCTTCTGAAAAAAAAACCTGAATCATCTCATGACCACAGGCTGCAAGGTCATCTCAACACACACCCTATGTCAGCATTCAGCACTGTAGGCAGAACCTGTCTGATTAAACTATTATTTGCATAATTACAAATAGAATTCCATTTAGAAAATGAGGTAATAGATAAAATATTCCAATGTACACTAAATCTATTATTGTTGACCAGAACAATCTCCGCTCTGTGGAAATTACTTTGTAATCACCTTCCACTGGTCGTTTTTTATATTTAAAACCACTGTTCAATGTATTGGTCCAGAGATAAACAATACATACCTGAGTTTGTCCAGTCCAAGAGACAACAGCTTCTCTCTTGAGTCTCCTGAGATATTGAGACTCAGGTCTAGCTCTCTCAGACTAGAGGACTTGGAGCTGAGAACTGAGGCCAGATCTTCACAGCAGCTCTCTGAGAGGTCACAGTTGTTCAGCCTGAATGAAGATGGATGGGAAGGTAACCAGAAACATTTAATTTGTATTTATTTAAACAGGGAAACATTTTAAATTAAGAAAATTAAAATAAAGTGGTAGCAAAGAGGGGAAAGTAGATATGAACTTTCATTAACAACCACAATATGAGGTTGTGTGAATTAGGAATTAATTACACCCGTGCACACAGTGTGAGGAAGCATTGTGTACCAGCCAGTGAGCATACTTAGGCCCTATACTCAGGAGGCCCGCCCAGGTTTTAGGTTTACAAATGCCTTTATGTAATAATTTGTTCTTATATAGTGTTGTAAAATATATAGATTTTTCAATATTGATAATTATTTTTTTAAGACCTAATCTAACATATGAAAAGAAATATGTTTAGACAGTGATATTTCTCTGAAAGTATTAGAGAAGCTGAGACGTTCAGCACACAATGAAAACAACACACTCACAGCCTATAACCCTACCAGCTGTATTTGAACATCAAAGAAAGTGATGTATATGAAGCTAATAAATTAAAAAGGGCCTAATGGTATCGAATATCAATATTTTCCCAGTAATATTTAGACATTCCAGCATCGTAACAACACCAATACATATTGTATATATTTTTTTGTTTTTAGAAAATGAACCAGTATACAATATTCTGTTTGATTTGTTTTGAGTAAAATGTGGCTTCATATAATACTGACCCGAGAGTCTCCAGTGTACAGTGTGGACTCTTCAGTCCAGCAGAGAGCAGCTCCACTCCTGAATCATGGAGGTTGTTGTTCTTACTCAGGTCCAACTCTCTCAGACTAGAGGACTTGGAGCTGAGAACTGAGGCCAGATCTTCACAGCAGCTCTCTGAGAGGTTACAGTCACGCAGCCTGAATGAAGATGGATGGGAAGGTAACCAGAAACATTTAATTTGTATTTATTTAAACAGGGAAACATTTTAAATTAAGAAAATTAAAATAAAGTGGTAGCAATAATACTTAATAGAAACATTTTCCTGGAAAATAAAAGAGGGGAAAGTAGATGAACATGAATGAACTTTCATTAACAACCACAATATGAGGTTGTGTGAATTAGGAATTAATTACACCCGTGCACACAGTGTGAGGAAGCATTGTGTACCAGCCAGTGAGCATACTTAGGCCCTATACTCAGGAGGCCCGCCCAGGTTTTAGGTTTACAAATGCCTTTATGTAATAATTTGTTCTTATATAGTGTTGTAAAATATATAGATTTTTCAATATATATTGATAATAATTTTTTTAAAACCTAATCTAACATATGAAAAGAAATATGTTTAAAAAGAATAGTGATATTTCTCTGAAAGTATTAGAGAAGCTGAGACGTTCAGCACACAATGAAAACAACACACTCACAGCCTATAACCCTACCAGCTGTATTTGAACATCAAAGAAAGTGATGTATATGAAGCTAATAAATTAAAAAGGGCCTCATGGTATCGAATATCAATATTTTCCCAGGAATATTTACAGATTCCAGCATCGTAACAACACCAATATATATTGTATATTTTGTTTTGTTTTTAGAAAATGAACCATTATACAATATTTAGTTTGATTTGTTTTGAGTCAAATGTGGCTTCATATAAGACTGACCCGAGAGTCTCCAGTGTACAGTGTGGACTCTTCAGTCCAGCAGAGAGCAGCTCCACTCCTGAATCACGGAGGTTGTTGCCACTCAGGTCCAACTCTCTCAGACTGGAGGACTTGGAGCTGAGAACTGAGGCCAGATCTTCACAGGAGCTCTCTGAGAGGTTACAGTACACCAGCCTGAATGAAGATGGATGGGAAGGTAACCAGAAACATTTAATTGAATTTGTATTTATTTAAACAGGGAACCATTTTAAATTAAGAAAATTAAAATAAAGTGGTAGCAATAATACTTAATAGAAACATTTTCCTGGAAAATAAAAGAGGGGAAAGTAGATGAACATGAATGAACTTTCATTAACAACCACAATATGAGGTTGTGTGAATTAGGAATTAATTACACCCGTGCACACAGTGTGAGGAAGCATTGTGTACCAGCCAGTGAGCATATACTTAGGCCCTATACTCAGGAGGCCCGTCCAGGTTTTAGGGTTACAAATGCCTTTATGTAATAATTTGTTCTTATATAGTGTTGTAAAATATATAGATTTTTCAATATTGATAATAATTTTTTTAAGACCTAATCTAACATATGAAAAGAAATATGTTTAGACAGTGATATTTCTCTGAAAGTATTAGAGAAGCTGAGACGTTCAGCACACAATGAAAACAACACACTCCCAGCCTATAACCCTACCAGCTGTATTTGAACATCAAAGAAAGTGATGTATGTAAGGGATAATGTATAGCTACGAGGTCATTGTCGCAAAATAATTGACCGACACAGATTTTAAAATACCGAGCCGCCTCGGCGAGGTGTTTTAAACGTCAGTGAAGGTCAATTATTTTGCGACAATGATCGAGTATAGCTATACATTATCCCGCTTATTACATGGCTAACTTACTAACAATATACCTAATTCATTTTACATCGACTCGCAACACTGGTTCTGGCTCCGCTGAGTGCTCGTCGCTCCGCCCCCCAGCAGCTTCCCCGGCAGCCGGCAGTGTCTGATTGCACTGATGTCAGTGGGCTTGATTTTGCGAACAGCTGCGCACAGCGGTCATTATTGCTCGGCAGAGGTCCGTTATCGGGTAATATCGGACCTCTGACGCGCGCTATTGACCAATCACAAGCAAGCATTTCGGCGAATGTGAAAACGCCATGTAATAAATGAAGCTAATAAATTAAAAAGGGCCTCATGGTATCGAATATCAATATTTTCCCAGGATTATTTAGACATTCCAGCATCGTAACAACACCAATACATATTGTATATATTTTTTTGTTTTTAGAAAATGAACCAGTATACAATATTCTGTTTGATTTGTTTTGAGTAAAATGTGGCTTCATATAAGACTGACCCGAGAGTCTCCAGTGTACAGTGTGGACTCTTCAGTCCAGCAGAAAGCAGCTCCACTCCTGAATCATGGAGGGCGTTGTCACGCAGGTCCAACTCTCTCAGACTGGAGGACTTGGAGCTGAGAACTGAGGCCAGAGCTTCACAGCAGCTCTCTGAGAGGAAACAGCCCTCCAGCCTGAATGAAGATGGATGGGAAGGTAACCAGAAACATTTAATTTGTATTTATTTAAACAGGGAAACATTTTAAATTAAGAAAATTAAAATAAAGTGGTAGCAATAATACTTAATAGAAACATTTTCCTGGAAAATAAAAGAGGGGAAAGTAGATGAACATGAATGAACTTTCATTAACAACCACAAAATGAGGTTGTGTGAATTAGGAATTAATTACACCCGTGCACACAGTGTGAGGAAGCATTGTGTACCAGCCAGTGAGCATACTTAGGCCCTATACTCAGGAGGCCCGCCCAGGTTTTAGGTTTACAAATGCCTTTATGTAATAATTTGTTCTTATATAGTGTTGTAGAATATATAGATTTTTCAATATTGATAATTATTTTTTTAAGACCTAATCTAACATATGAAAAGAAATATGTTTAAACAGTGATATTTCTCTGAAAGTATTAGAGAAGCTGAGACGTTCAGCACACAATGAAAACAACACACTCACAGCCTATAACCCTACCAGCTGTATTTGAACATCAAAGAAAGTGATGTATATGAAGCTAATAAATTAAAAAAGGCCTCATGGTATCGAATATCAATATTTTCCCAGGAATATTTACACATTCCAGCATCATAACAACACCAATATATATTGTATATTTTGTTTTGTTTTTACAAATGAACCATTATACAATATTTAGTTTGATTTGTTTTGAGTAAAATGTGTCTCAATATAAGACTGACCTGAGAGTCTCCAGTGTACAGTGTGGACTCTTCAGTCCAGCAGAGAGCAGCTTCACTCCTGAATCCTGGAGGTCGTTGTAACTCAGGTCCAGCTCTCTCAGACTAGAGGACTTGGAGCTGAGAACTGAGGCCAGAGCTTCACAGCAGCTCTCTGAGAGGAAACAGCCCTCCAGCCTGAATGAAGATGGATGGGAAGGTAACCAGAAACATTTAATTGTATTTGTATTTATTTAAACAGGGAAACATTTTAAATAAAGAAAATTAAAATAAAGTGGTAGCAATAATACTTAATAGAAACATTTTCCTGGAAAATAAAAGAGGGGAAAGTAGATGAATATGAATGAACTTTCATTAACAACCACAATATGAGGTTGTGTGAATTAGGAATGAATTACACCCGTGCAGGCGGGTCTCATTCTCCAACGGACTTACGACAAAAAGGGCTTTCTCTTAGGGCCATTTGAGACCTTTTCGGGCAAGACATGAATATAGACAATATATTATAATATAATATTAATTATATATGTTTTATTGGGACGGTTGGTGAATCCCAAAATCGGCCCGAAAAGGTCTCAAATGGCCCTAAGAGAAAGCCCTTTTTGTCGTAAGTCCTTGGAGAATGAGACCGGCATTGTTTCACTGTACCAGCCAGTGAGCATACTTAGGCCCTATACTCAGGAGGCCCGCCCAGGTTGAAAAGAAATCCAAATTCCAATATATTTTTCTCAATCAAAACATGCAATTGTCATTTCATATTGCACACAGACCAGCGCAGACCTTAAAGCTATGATATCTAGCTATTCAGCCCTATGTTTGACGTTTCCCTGTGACAACAAGTTACACTGTTTGTACAGTATGTGCAGTGAAAATCTGTGTGTATGCCACTCCCACCAACAGCCACACAGGCATTAGGAGACATGCTGTGAAAACCAAAATGGTAGAAGGAAGTATTTATATCCGCGAAAAATATGACTTAAATCAGTAGTGTGGGACCATTTCGGATATGAGCAGGAGGTTGTTGAAAATGGATAATGAATGCTAACGGGTCCAATGTGTCTAACATGCTTAAAATCCTCACCATCCCTGTTTGCCAAAGCCACTGTAAACCTACTGGATCTTAAGCTAACGTTAGTTGCTAACGTTAACTAAGATGGCCCCAAGACTAAAACCAACCCTGGAGACTCTCACAGCGTGACAGTCCTATGGCCGACTTTATTTAATTTTCATTTGAGTTGGATTTGCAACAATAAGACAATTCCATTGTCATCCAACCAGCCAATAAAAAGGTGGAGCTGTAGGTGTCCTTCACTACACTGAAGCCATGTGACAGCTGTCTGATACCAGTACAGACAGGAAATCCAGCAACAGCCCCAGGACATTCACTCGCAACATCATCAAACCGGTTATTGATGAAGCTCTCAAATCTGGCCACATCAAAGGTTCTGCGACCACAGTTATCTTTTACATAAATCAGCAAAGGAGCCCAGTTTTGTATTTACTCCCAAAAATGCACAGGAACAAAACACTGTGTCCTGGTCGCCCCACTGTGTCCAGCAATGACTCTGTTACTGTCCCAATATGTTGATCATTATAACCAACCATTACAACTTAAACTACCGTCCTACATCAATGACTCCCTGGTAGAACCACTATCCAAATGAGTTGATCACTTTATCCAACCATTCCTACATTAACTACCATCCTACATGATTACCTGACTCCTCTGATTTCCTCTGCAAGTTTGATCAACTTGATGTGAATGTTTCTGGCCACCATGAACATTGAGTCACTGTACACACAAATACAACAGGCATCAATGTGAACCAACACATTACTAGAAAGAATGTCTGATCAACCGCCCAACGGTCTCATTGTTGCATTGGCTAAAATATGCCTATGCCACAACCGCTTCATGTTTAGTGATGGACACTACTTGTTGGAGCCATTCTATTGTGTTCTTAGTGTATCTATCATTTGTTTACATTTTGTTTCTGCCCCTCTGTAGTCATCTACCCCCCCTAGTGTCCAAAGGCCGGTAGTGCATGTTGAGAGTGAGGGGCGGGGACTCTTGGAATCTCAGGTGGTTTAATGAGCAGGAAGAGAAGGCCTAGGCATGGTAAAAATGTTTGGTGAAGGTGCCAGGTCATACATTTTTCTTTAAACCACATCAGTGTTAGAATACTATTATTTATGAGTATTGGAATCTTTCTTTTGGTGTTTTATTTAGATGCTTAAAATAAATCTATAATTTAATTCATAATACCTTGGATCTCGTTTTGGATTTTTTGGAATGTGCATGTTAAAGACACTACCTGGTTGACCTACAAGAAGCCACTACACTACTGTATGGCTATGGGTTGTGTGTACAATACATGGTTTGTTAAACTGTTCAGTGACACATGCAGTTATTTTCAGCATCACCTAGACTCCTGTAATCAGCTCTCTAGCAACACTTTACAACATGGAAGTGCCAGAATGAACCTTGTATCGTAGTTGATAAACCTTAGTTTCAGAATAGTCAGAACAATCTCTTGTTAAAACAACATTGTGTTTGCTTAGCAGTGTTTTGTTTATGGGTGTATTTACAATGTATGATATTTCATGAAACAAGATGGCTGGTCTGGCCAGAAACCACACCACTTTCTCACTACACTATTCTCCACACCCACTGGCAGTCTCCAGGGACGGAGAAAATCCAAAACAGGAGATATCTTTAATTGCTTTAAAAATTGTAAGCGCTGCTGTGTGCCTCTGGCACAAAGAAGCGTGACCACATCACTTCATCGCTTCATGTTCGCTTCAGGCTTTCATTGGCTTTTTGAGGATTGTTAAGCCCTGGTCCTGTTGTGACTATCTAGTGTATTTATTGTATTGTATTGACTTTGTCAGTTTCTTTGTACTGTGAAGCACTTTGGTTCAACTTCGGTTGGTTTTATATGTGCTATATAAATAAAGGTAACCGTGACCAGTCACAGCTGTAGAAGTAATTATCAGGTGCGCTATTATGGTTCATTAACACAGACGTCTCAGTGCCTAAAGGCTTGAGTGAGCAGTGAGCACTGCTGTGGGACAGCGATTCCACAGTTGAAGGAAATGTGCAGGCAGAGGAGGGTCTTGATCCATTCATGACAGGAATGAAGTGTAGGCTAATACATGTTGTAGCCTGGACGGACATCTCTCCGAGTACCCTTCTAGACCCTTATTCCATCCATCATATTAACGGTAGACTCTGTAATGCCATCAAACAGTGACATCTAAGCCCTCTAGAGAGCCCCGATTGGGATTGCACTTTTACATGTTTTGTTTTGGTCTGATGTGTGGGTTGGGTTTGAATGGGTATAGGGATGGATTGGGTTGCTATTGCTGACCACACCTCAAGCTCTGCCAAAAAAGAGGCCTGGATAAATGCACAGTAGGTTACTAAACCACACATCAGACCAACACAAAATATTTAAACAAAGTGCAATACCGAGAAGGGCTCAAGAGGTCACTGTTTGACTACATTACACATTCTACTTTTAACAGTGATATACTAAATTAATTACTAATGATGATGATGGTGATTGTTGCTACTATCCCTGACAAATAATTAATTTAATCAAGGGAGTATTATCTATACAGAACACTTAATTATCTAGATAGTATCTACACAGAACACTTAATTATCTAGATAGTATCTACACGGAACACTTAATTATCTAGGTATTATCTAGACGGAAGACTTACATAGCTTTACTGCAGGCGTTGACCACTGGCAGCAGTCCCAAAAGAGCCTCATGTGATGCAGAATATTTCTTCAGGTCAAACACGTCCAGATTCTCTTCTGATGTCAGCAACACAAATGTCAGAGCTGACCACTGAGCCGGGGAAAGTTTGTCAGTGGATAACCTTCCTTGGTTCAGGTACCGTTGGATCTCCTCCACTAGAGAATGATCATTGAGCTCATTCAGACAGTGGAACAGATTGATGCTTCTCTCTGAAGATGGATTCTCGCTGATCTTCTTCTTGATGTACTCAACTGTCTTCTGATTAGTCTTTGAGCTGCTTCTTGTCTTTGTCAGCAGGTCTGGTATGAGCATCTGATTGGTCTTCAGTGAGAGACCCAGGAGGAAGCGGAGAAAAAGGTCCAGATGTCCATTCTCACTCTGTAAGGCCTTTTTCACAGCACCGTTATAGAAGGGTTGTTTAAAAACCACCCTGGATGGTCCTCCTAGCAGATTCACATTTTCGTTGTTGAATGCAAGAAAGACATGAAGAGCAGCCAGAAACTCCTGAATGCTCAGATGGATGAAGCTGAACACCTTTACTCCCTCATCTTCTTTTTTAAAGATCTGTGTGAACACTCTGCTGCACACTGAGGCTGCTTTGACATCAATGCCACTCTTTTTCAGGTCCTTTTCATAGAAGATCAGGTTGCCTTCCTCCAGCTGTTCAAAAGCTAGTTTCGCCAGAGACAGAATGATCTTACTGGGCTCTGTATTCCAGTCTTGGAACGTGGTACTTGGTACTTGGTCTCTATCGTACTTATTCCCTCGTATGGACTGAAACACCAGCAACCTGATGTACATCTCAGTCAGGGTCTTGGGCAGCTCTCTGTCTTGGTCACTTTTGTCTGTCAGGATTCTCTCCAGAACTGTAGCAGAGACCGAACAGAAGACTGGGATGTGGCACATGATGTGGAGGCTCTTTGATGCCTTGATGTGTGAGATGATACTGCTGGCCAGCTCCACATTATCACTGAATCTCTTCTTGAAGAACTCCTCCTTCTGTGGATCAGTGAATCCTCGTGCCCCTGTTACCATGTCAACATACTCAGGAGGGATCTTATGGGCTGCTGCAGGTCGGGAGGTTATCCAGATGAGAGCAGAGGGAAGCAGTTTCCCCTTGATGAGGTTTGTCAGCAGGTTGTCTACTGAGGTCGGCTCTGTGACATTAGTAAATGTCTTCTTGTCAAAGTCTAAATGAAGACGACATTCATCCAGACCATCACAGATGAACAGAACTCTGTACTTGTTTGTTTTAACATTTAGGTTGTTTGAATTCTGTAATTCTGTGAAAACTTCAGTGAGGACCTCTTTTTTAATACCTTCAGTACGTTCATCGATAAGGTCCACCAAGCAAATCTTCGCCTTCAAGTCATTCAACTCTCGAAATTGGAGTCGAAATACAAGATGGATGTCTTGGTTTGTCTTTTCTTCAGCCCAGTCCAGGAAGAACTTGTTTACAAGGTATGTTTTTCCAATGCCTGCCACTCCCGTTGTCATGACCGTTTTGATTTCTTTGTCATATAGCTCATCACATTTGATTGATGTTTCTGGTTTCCTGCATGCTGCTTCAATCTGTCTGACCTCATGGTCAGTGATGACATCCCCAGTTCCTCCATGGTTGAGAAAGACCTCTGTGTAGCTGTCATTTAGAAGTATCTTCGTATTCTGCTCGTCCTGTATACTCTTACACGTGACCGCCACATTGGCCTTGTACTGTTTGATACCTAAAAATGTATGCAATATTTAGTTTGTTAGCCATGATATCAGATTCAGACAAGTGCTCTGTCCTTAACAACTGGAACATGCATCTATATAACTACTGTATGTGTTCTAAACAATGATAAAAAATGTGTTCCTAATACTAATGTTTCCACCATTAAAACAATAGTTTTTGTTGTATTAAAATTACAAGCTGTTGTAAAATGGATTATTTTGGACCAGTCAGATGGGGGAAATTTAATTTAGCAGACAGAGAAATGACAAAACCCACCACTAGAGTCTCTCCCTCTACATCAGGATCAATTCATTTATAATTAATGTTTCATTCACCAGTTTCAATAGGTCCAGAGGCTCCAGCAGTGCCTCCAGTCTCTGAGTCAGTTGATCTTGTCTCAGCTTGGACTCCTGGGCCCTCATGCATCAACGTGTTCTACGCACAGATCTGTGCGTAACCCGTGCGTACGATCATTTCTAAGCAAAGAGTGGGATTCATCAATTTGAACTTGAACTTGACTTCGTGCGTACATCTACGCACAGGTCAGACCTGGCGTACCTAGCTCCCAGTGGTAGAATATATTATTACAACAAGGAAATGAGCTTCTGTGCATAATAACACTGGATGTTCTGTATGAACCGTAGTTCATTATAGTTCATTGTAAGATGGCAACAGTAGTGTAATTATGGTCAAAACCCTATAAATAGCATTTGGAATAATAGATCTTTCTCTCAGAATGAATGCAGCATGGTTTATATAGCGTTATCGGAATATACGGGGTGTAGGCTACTGACTGACTGCGCTCCGCGTAGCTTGATTGATTGATTGATTGATTGAAAAGTTTATTAACAGATTGCAGAATGGGTACAGTACAGTACAGCTCAGTACATACAATTGTTAATTGGGGATGCAGACCAACTTTCGTCCTGTTTACATCAGGGTCCCCCATTTTCAATTCATCATAAATCATAAAGCTCAACTCGTTATTATTTTGCGCACAGACCGCCGAAACACGGGAACGTTTTGATTATATTTAAAAGGCTTTACGTTAAACGAAACAAGTGGAATTTCGAAGCTGTAAGCAGAATAAGTCATATGAATATAGTGTTCTTCCCCCTTTTTACTGTACAAGAAAGAATAGAAAACGCATTGCAATGACACCATGCAGATAGTGGACAGACTATATGATGGGATTCAAGTTCGCGTTTTTGTTGCTCATAGGCATGCTGTCAGAGTATGATATCTTAATCAAACATTCTAGAACATTTGTCGTCACAGATCATGTCCTAATGGAACATAGGCTATGGCATGGATCGTGATATTGTGTGGACTGTTATTATTACTGTACGGCGGTACCACCCATTGTGACAGCAGCCTTGAGTCCCGCACACAAACATGATGGAATTCAAGTTCATGTATTGAAAGGCAGGATACATCATACATGCAGTGAGATTCATTGTTCTTGTATATGTTCTCTATTATTGTTTATATAGGCTACCCAATACTGACATCAAAATAGATTGTAGTATGCCTCTAGAAATCATATGCAGCAGGTAGAAAATTGACGGGAGATCCATCGCGATTTGGAATAGAATTGAGGAGAACTTTAATCCCTGGGTATTAATCAAACAACACGGGAAAAGGCAGTCATATTCCAGCGCGGTCTTTATTAGCCGACAACAAAATAGATGCCTCTAAAAATCATATAGCCAATCGAACACAACTAATAAAGGCATTCATATTACAGCACGGTTATAATGACACACAACCAACGCCAAACAGTGGTCAACGAACGGTCTTTATTAGTATTTTGAGCTGTCCAGGCAGAATTGCAGCAATGGTCTTAGGGAGCCGTTGATATCTGACATCACCGTTTACAAGTCCGCCTTTTATTTATCCCATAAATCATAATCACCTCGGAGCAGGTCCTAAATTATTATTATCAACACGGCAGGGCATAGAGCCTGCGTACGCACGTGTGATGAATGCCGACTTCCCTGTGCGTACGCTAGTTCTACATTCCGTGCTTACGTGTGGAAGTAGGTCAAGTTCTACGTCCACGTTGATGCATGAGGGCCCTGGAGAACAGAGAAGACAGAGTAAGTTAGAACACATCACACAGAACATAGAAGACAGTTTGAACACAGAACAGAGAAGACAAAGTAAGTTAGAATGAATGAATGAAATGAATGAAAACTTTATTTAACAGATTGCAGAATGGGTACAATACAGTACGGCTCAATACATACAATTGTTAAGGGGATGCAGACCTGAGAAAGACGTTTGTCTTGTTTCCATCAGGGTCCCCCATTTTCAATTCATATAGACATATATGACATACATGACATACAGATAGTCAGTACTGCTACATCTATACATTTATGACATACCAGATTTGCAAATACAGTACTGTTTGTGATACAGAAGGAGTCAAGAAAAGGGAGTATATACATTTGACGTAGAAACTGTACATTGGAGGAGGTTGGGTGGGGGGGGGTTGGGTACATTGGGATATTGACAACCATACTGGGTAATTTACATTGGAGGTGGTTGGGGGGGGCGGGGGGCACACTGTATAAACAAGTAACACTGTACATTGAGGGGGGGGGGGGAGACACTGTACAAACAAACACAATTGTACATTGAACTATTGACAAAACCATACTAGGTAAATGACTGTACATTGGAGGGGGTTGGGTTAGGATATTTACAGGGGCCAGTGTTGAATTGCAGTCTCCCGTAGGTGTCCCTTGAGAGAGGTTTTGAAAGTGGGTAGTGATCCACATTCCTTTACAGCTTTGGGTAGGGCGTTCCACATTGATGTGGCATAATTGCGAAACGTGTTTAGTCCCTTATTTGAGCCGAATCTGGGTTTAACATGATTTGTGGAGCTCCCTCTGGTGTTGTGATCGTGGTATTCACTGACCTTTGGGAAGTATTTTGACATGTACATGGGTACCTTGGTCGTGTAGTGTATCTTGTAGACCAGGCCCATTGCAAGTTGTTGTACTCTGTCGTCTACTCTAAGCCATCCTAGGTTGTCAAAGTGGGCAGGGGTGAGGTGGGTTCTAGGAGTAAGGTCAAGCAGTAGTCTGACCAGTTTGTTTTGAGATGTTTGTAATTTTGTTTTTAGCGCCTTTGAGGTGCTTTGGTACCATGAGGTGCAAGCATAGTCGTAGTACCCCTGAATGAGTGCTCCTGCCAGAGTCTTCAGGGTGTTCTTGTTTACCAGAGAGGAGATCCGGTACAAGAATCGAGTTCGTTGGTTGACTTTTTTTATTACATTGGATGCCATTTTGTCACAGGAACACACCACACAGAACAGAGAAGACAGTTTGAACACAGAACAGAGAAGACAGAGTAAGTTAGAACACATCACACAGAACAGAGAAGACAGTTTGAACACAGAACAGAGAAGACAAAGTAAGTTAGAACACATCACACAGAACATAGAAGACAGTTTGAACACAGAACAGAACAGAGAAGACAAAGTAAGTTAGAACACATCACACAGAACAGAGAAGACAGTTTGAACACAGAACAGAGAAGACAAAGTAAGTTAGAACACATCACACAGAACAGAGAAGACAGTTTGAACACAGAACAGAGAAGACAAAGTAAGTTAGAACACACCACACAGAACATAGAAGACAGTTTGAACACAGAACAGAGAAGACAGAGTAAGTTAGAACACATCACACAAAACATAGAAGACAGTTTGAACACAGAGCAGAACAGAGAAGACAAAGTAAGTTAGAACACACCACACAGAACAGAGAAGACAGTTTGAACACAGAACAGAGAAGACAAAGTAAGTTAGAACACATCACACAGAACAGAGAAGACAGTTTGAACACAGAACAGAACAGAGAAGACAGAGTAAGTTAGAACACATCACACAGAACAGAGAAGACAGTTGGAACACAGAACAGAGAAGACAAAGTAAGTTAGAACACACCACACAGAACATAGAAGACAGTTTGAACACAGAACAGAGAAGACAGAGTAAGTTAGAACACATCACACAAAACATAGAAGACAGTTTGAACACAGAGCAGAACAGAGAAGACAAAGTAAGTTAGAACACACCACACAGAACATAGAAGACAGTTTGAACACAGAACAGAACAGAAAAGACAAAGTAAGTTAGAACACATCACACAGAACATAGAAGACAGTTTGAACACAGAGCAGAACAGATAAGACAAAGTAAGTTAGAACACATCACACAGAACATAGAAGACAGTTTGAACACAGAGCAGAACAGATAAGACAAAGTAAGTTAGAACACATCACACAGAACATAGAAGACAGTTTGAACACAGAACAGAACAGAAAAGACAAAGTAAGTTAGAACACATCACACAGAACATAGAAGACAGTTGGAACACATCTAGAAACCTGCTACAGCTGCAGGGCAGAGACTGATTCAAATTGAAGAAGATAGTTGACACAATATCTTATAAAACAAGGTAACATTGTGCACCACATCACTCATGCATTCATTATCTTCTTCTCAGTATTAATGAAAGGAATGATATGGGTTAACAAAATAAGTATTTTAATATTAATTCATATTCCCTTCATATTACATATCAAATAGTGAATGAAGGACTGATGTGATATGAAGGAAATAATGCACAATCAACAAGGATCTATCTCTGCAGTTATTTAGGCTAGAGATAATCTATGAAAAGCAGAATACCAACAACAATGCCATCTACAAGTCGTTGACAACTGGAACATGCATCTATATAACTACTGTATGTGTTCTAAAGTAAACAATGGTAAACACGTTTTCCTACTACTAATGTTTCCACCATCAAAACAATCGTTTTTGTTGTAACATACATGTATTATCTTAAAATTACAAGCTGTTGTAAAACTGATTATTTTGGATCAGGCAGTAGGGGCAATTTCATTTAGCAGACAGAGAAATGACAAATATCTAAACCCACCACTAGAGCCTCTCCCTCTACATCAGGATAAATTCATTCAAATTAATTACATGGTTATCAATACTCTTTACATTCACCTGGTCCAGTGCATTGACCTTACATTCGTCAACTAACAGTTGTTCAATATACATTCAAACGTATATAGTTACTCACGTATGGCACAGCAATGCATCTCAAGATGGGGCGGAGGAGGTCCAGACTTCCTGTGTGGCCTAAAGGCCTCTGCATGCTACAGAAACTTCAGAGCAACTTCAACACAACATCGACAAAGCAACGGTGTTGCAGACACATTACCTTTATGCTTCTGCAAAATCAACGCGCAGCCTATGATGCAACAAAATGTACCCCGGATGTGCGGCTCGAGCGCGCCCAGCCCGCCTGAATACTTTGGGCAGCCGAAGGTGCGCACTCTAGCAATTACAAACGGATTTCCCTTCTCAACCATACATCGTTAGTATAATAATAGCCCTGTTTATGTTTGTTTTCGCTTGTGTTCTTGTATATAGTGTAATATGGTTATATCGCCAGATTCGCCACATCAACCCAGTCCATCCCCATTGTTTCCCCAATCTCCTTCCACGAATTCATCGTCATAATGCTATCCTTGTAGTCTTTAGACCCGCTATTATATAAATGTTGGTACTTTCGGACCTCCTCTGCAATACGTTCCTGCATTTGATTCATTTTAAACAAACAATTAAACAAGTGTAATGAAAGTTTTCTTTTGGTCTCGAGCTCCTGTCAGAAAGTTTTCTTTTGGTCTCGAGCCAGGAACACTAGAAGTGACAGACAGCCCCGCCCCCATTCACTACCAACCAATCACTGCTACGCAATACCAACGCAACGGGTCTTTAGATTAGATTTTGGACACAGGTACGCAACATCCTCGCAACACAGTCTACAAGACTCTCTGCAACAACCGCGCTGAAATCGCGCCGATGTTGTGTTGAAGTTGCTTTGAATTTGCTGTAGCATGCAGAGGCCTTAACTCCTAATACTTTCAGATGGGGTTTATAGACCTGTTATGATGACATCATACACTGTCACACTTGCCTGGCCAATCAGAGTGACATTCAAACATTGTATCCTCCATTCAGGTCCTACTTACAGACCAAGAGTGGCCTTTGGTTTAAACTTTATCTATGGGTGTGTCTTCACGCTGTAACTTGTCGCTAACATGTGACTTTAGATAATCACACTTCAACTGGCCATTTTCATCGTTGGGCATTGGATTGAATTAACATCTCTTTTGTCTCTTGTTATCTTGATTAACCGCTGTCACAGTCCTGAGAGCATTCTCATGGCCCAAACTGCCCCCTGGCTCTACCAGTAAATAACACACACACACACACACACACACACGCATCACTAACCCTGGCAGCGTTAGTGCCTTGCTCTAGCCATTGAGCTACACATGGAATTGAACCCCTAACCGTTTACACAGTTACCCTACTACAGGGCTATTCAACTGGCGGCCCGCGGGGATGATTCTGACCGGCCCGCCAAAGATTACATGTTAATAAAAAAAATTAAAAAAAAAATTATTTTTCTTTTTTTATATTTTTTTTTAATTTTTTTTTTTAACTTTTTTCTTTTCATGTCAACGTTAACACGCACAATTGAGCCAAAAGTCACTCAATTAATGACAGATTTCATTGATAAATTGAGGGAAAACTTTGCAAGTCGATTTGATGAATTTGACATGTCCAGAGAATTGATGCATTTTGTGAGCAACCCATTTGCCAATGTAGCTGCTATTTCCACAAAAGGACAAGAGTTCCTTGCATCACTTCACATTGATGAAGGTCTCCTGCAACTTGAAATAATTGACATGCAAGCATCATCTGCTCTGAAGCAGGCACTTGAGAATGAATCCACCACAACATTTTGGATAAAGTGTATTCATGTCACATTCCCCAAAATAAAAACGCTGGCAATATCTGTGCTAACAATGTTTGGCTCAACATACACCTGTGAATCCAGTTTCTCTCACATGAATGCCATTAAAACAAGCAACCGTGCCTCCTTGACAAATGAGCATTTGCATCACTGTTTGCGGGTAGCCCTCACTTCCTATGAACCCTCTTTCTCTGCCATTGCCCAGTCAAAGAAGTGCAATCGCTCTCATTAGATGTGTGTATGTAGGCTAGGCCTGTCTGCCCCCCACCCCCCTGATGTTTGAGAGTTAAGAGTGGACAATAAGTGCTAATAAGATGCTGTGATTTGCTGTTGTTGCACAGACATGAAGCACTTTTTCATAAGCTCAGCTACACTATAAATGTGTTTTTTTGTTCAAGTGTTGATGTTAGAATGTTCAGATGCACATCATGCACTTGTTTGTTTTTTATTTTATTTTTATATTGAAATGTTGAAGAGGAGATGTTGCAGTTGTTGCACAGTCATAAATGAAGCACTTTTTGCAGGAGATGTTGCAGATGTGGCACATAAATGAAGCACTTTTTTTGAAAAGTATACTACTTTTGCAATGTAGTTAAATAAAAGTTGTGAAAATGTGGTTGCGTGTTGTGTCAAGTGTACATATATTCATAGCACGGGGAGGCGCCGTGGCAGTCCGGCCCCTGGCCCCTTGGGTTTCTGACAATGTGGCCCCCTGAACAATTTAGTTGAATAGCCCTGCCCTACTATTACACAGTAGTAGTACTAATTTATATATGTTATGCCCAGTTTAATCACCTGTACATTGTATGTTATTACTATTGCACTTTACTGTTACATTTGCAGTTGGACGGCATCTGGCTGGATGCCAAACTTATTTCTGTTGTGCTGTATGATGACAACTACATTTGACTCTAATCTAATCTAACCACCCGCCCCTGTTGTCTCACTCCACCACGGCTCACTCCCCGTGCAGGTCAGCGTAGCCACGCATGCTCCAGCAGGTCCTGTCCGTTTCCCAGAACCAGTTTGTCAACTCAGAAACCACACAACACACAGCTGCCACCGTGATGACGACATAATAATAATAACACCTTGTAGAACCGAGAGGCTGCAAGCAAAGTACTAAGGGCTGTGTTAAATACTTTCGAAGCTTCGTTCAATGGGCGTGGGATTCGAACGGGGGAATACAGTTTAGTTTAGTTGGCTTATTGGCTAACCTCTCTCCTCTCTATCCTCTCTCTCCTCTCTCCATAGTAGTAGGGCCTAAAAAAAATAATGGTTTATTTCCGGTTGCCGACCGACCCTGCCGATTTAGGTGCGACCCAATATATTTTATGAGTTTAAAAAGAATATATATATATATAAAAAAAATCAAATATCTTTTTATTTTTTATTTTTTTTGAATAAAGTTTTATAGAAATCTTAGTCAAACCTTTAGTATTATGGATATTAAACATGCTGGCAGAGTACATGCATCCATGTTGTTGTGAACATTTTAATTAAATAAAGAAATTCCCTATCCATAGTCGCCGTGGGAAAGAATACAAAAAAATAAAAATAAATCCCTACCTACCCATGGTGTAACTGAGGGGTTACAAAACCCTGACTGTATTAAAGATTGTGATAGATTAAACCACTGCTAGTTATGTACTTTAATTACTGGCCAGACAGTACATCAAATATAGATGGTGAACACCCACAAGAACACGGCATTGACAAAGAAATAGTATTTGAGGGTAATTTATTATTATTAGGCAACGTTAGGTTACAGAATGAGAATTAGGGTCGCGCTTGTATGGCGAAGAATATACGTAAAGTCAGTCAATAGCATGAGTCACTAAGAATAGCAGGAATCCTACGATGGGTCTAAGTTGACACCACCTGTCGTATAGTAGCAACTAGATAGGGCAACACTGGTACCGCCTGGAGACAATGGGTTCCCTCCGGGGGTGTAAGGCCTGGAGGGTAGAGGAATGTTCGGGTACTCCGTCTGATTCAATGAGGAATAAAGAGACTCCAGGTACAGGAGTCGGTCCTTGTAAATCCCTTGATCAGCAGCAAAGTAATAATTGTAATCCAAATGCTCGACAGTATTGATGACAGCTAGCCAGCCTCCGTCCACGAGGCCGGCCCGAGTTGTAATCCTCACGAGGTTGAATCCCAAACGATAGTGGAAATCAACGATGCTCTTCTCCGGGTACCACGTTCCAAATCAATATAATTCAACCATTAATGATTCTGCAATCGCCGACGCCGATTCTCCTGTGTACATGTCTAACGGTTCTCCGCCTAGGACTCCTCGGGTGTGGGCGACGTATTTAGGCCACACACCCTGGTTAAGTACACTAGCTAAAGACACGACGAACCGCTGGGTAATGCTACACACGAACAAACTGTGGCCGCACGATATACAATAAATGAACGACTATTCACTTCACATTAGATTAAGTCGAACTCAACGTTACTTCATTAAACTCTGACACTTTTACCATTCTATTCGCACGCGGTTCTCAATGCTCTGTTAGACGCAAGGTTGCTCACTTCACTGCACGTTGACTCGTGGTGAAGGTGGGTAAGGTACTGAACGAAGACACGAAGCTAAGCCGGTGTGCGCACCTTGCGCTGTATTTATACTTAAGTGAATATCTAGTCCCAACCTCAGTCCTTGTCTGGTATCACTACGCTGACTCCGGGCATGTTCCGACATGCCTGCACTTGTCTTTGAACCTGCCGTTGGGGGCTTGCGCGCTGGCGCCTGGGGGTGCTGTCCAATAGGAGAGCGAATATTACTCTGGTTTGAACGCAGGTAAAGGGATATTCCGTGTATATATATAAATAATATACAAAGTATATCAAACAATAAAGGTAGATTCTCAGTTTAATCTGGCCCTTCACAACACATGGCCTTAACTGACAACCAACAGGAAACAAACTATATTTTTTGTTATGCCTAGTTGGCTAACCTCTCCTCTGTCCTCTCTCTCCCCTCTCCTCTCTCCACGGTAGTAGTAGTCAAGTCAAGAGTCAAGAGTTTTATTTGTCACGGCATACGAGTATACAATGAAATGCGGGTGGTCTTGCATCTAGCTAACCTCTCCTCTCTCCATGGTAGTAGTAGTTGGCTAACCTCTCCTCTCTCCATGGTAGCAGTAGTTAGCTAACATCTCCTCTCTCCATGGTAGCAGTACTTTAGCTAACCTCTCCTCTTTCCATGGTAGTAGTAGTTAGCTAACCTCTCCCCTCTCCATGGTAGTAGTAGTTAGCTAACCTCTCCTCTCTCCATGGTAGCAGTAGTTAGCTAACCTCTCCTCTCTCCATGGTAGTAGTAGTTAGCTAACCTCTCCTCTCTCCATGGTAGTAGTAGTTAGCTAACCTCTCCTCTCTCCATGGTAGTAGTAGTAGTTAGCTAACCTCTCCTCTCTCCATGGTAGCAGTAGTTAGCTAACCTCTCCTCTCTCCATGGTAGCAGTAGTTAGCTAACCTCTCCTCTCTCCATGGTAGTAGTAGTTAGCTAACCTCTCCTCTCTCCATGGTAGCAGTAGTTAGCTAACCTCTCCTCTCTCCATGGTAGCAGTAGTTAGCTAACCTCTCCTCTCTCCATGGTAGTAGTAGTTAGCTAACCTCTCCTCTCTCCATGGTAGTAGTAGTTAGCTAACCTCTCCCCTCCCCTCCAGGCCGTGTCAGACGTGTTCAGCCAGAGCGTGGAGGCCCTGTGCCGGACGACCTCGCCCCAGGATGCTGCGTTGGCTCCAGAGATGCACCTGATCAGAGCCTCCTTCGCCCTGGGCCTCTACGTCAAGAGGAACGCCCCGGAGCGCCATGACTGCATTCCTCAACAGACGCGTCGGCAACTGGGTGGCTCAGCGAGGGGGATGGGTGAGTCCAGGGGGGGGGTCTCTCAAAGCAGCATTGGTTGTTTTTTGGTGCAGTATCCCTTTAACCTGGGTCCAGCTTCCAGGAAATGTTTTTTTTTAATTCCGGTAAATGAACGATAGAATCACAGAATTTGGAAAAGAGCAGAAGTGCTCTCACCGTTCTTAACCCTTTCACTGCCACACTACCAAATGGTTAACCCTTTCACTGTGACAATACACGGAAGGTTAACCCTTTCACTGCCACACGGCAGCAGGTTAACCCTTTTCACTGCCACACTACAGAAGGTTAACCCTTTACTATCACACTACCGACTACCGGAAAAGGGGCGTGGCGCTCAATGACAGACAATTATGGTAGAATGAAATAAAAAGGTGGAATCAAATAAAATTGAATATGAACAGAAGCATCAATAGAATATAATTATAAAATAAAAATAGGCCAGGGCTGTACAATTGTGCACGTTGTGGTCAAGTATATACACTAATTACAATAAAAAATAGCAATACAGTAGGATGGAATATTGAGCAGTAATGTGCAGAAATGATGAGGTGTGCTGTAAAGGTTATCTGCTGTAAACAATGTTGTGTTTCAACACCCGTGCTCTGCATCTCGTCAGCGGTTTACCTTCCAAACACCTGTTCCAGGTATATATGTGCAATCAGTGCTCTTTAGACTTTGACCACCAAGCTATAGCTTCGTTACAAAGCCATCACTGGGGTTTGTGGCGATAAACACCCATGAGGTGAACCTGTAGGAAGGCCATCGGGCGCTGCACTCAATGATTAACGTTAGTCTCACTCAGGGGTGTAAAAAAAGTACCCAGAAATGATACTTAAGTGAAAGTATGGGTACCGTCTCAAAATCTTACTCAAGTAAAATTCAGAGTATCTGGCTAAAAACACACTTGAGTAAAAGTCAAAAAGTAAAGTTAAAAATGTTTTTTCTTGACTGTCTATTCCTCTGATAGCAGGTGTTTAATAAAGCATTACATCACGCGCAGGAGTGGGTTGTGAGAATTAGACCATGCCTAGGTGTGGTGCACGTGGTGTAATGGCTTTTATACAACTGGCACATTCATCCAACCTTATTGCTATACAATAAACACACATTAATTGAAGATTTATTGAAAAAACCATCCACCAGAAAAAGTAGTTCCCAAAAAAAAAGAGAAGTTGCCTCCATGTGGAAGCAGCTCGGAAGTGCATCCAACTGTTCTCAGTAAGACATCTAACAAACTAACACATCCAACTGTAGGCATCCAACAAACTAACACATCCAACTGTCTCTCAACTAAGACATCCAACAAACTAAGACATCCAACTGTCTTTCAACTAGGCATCCAACAAACTAAGACATCCAACTGTCTTTCAACTAGACATCCAACAAACTAACACATCCAACTTTTCTTTAGTTTTGAACCTACTTTCTATAGAACTTCATTCTTAGATGCTTCTATAGAAAGTAGGTAAAACAAATAAAAAAGTTTTCTTTGCCCTATAGGGAAAAGGGGGGGGGGGGTTCTTTGCTTTTCCTTCTTTCTATAGAAGCAGCTGGGAGGTGTGCTGTTTTAAGTGAGCGTGGGTTATTGAATAGATGATTGATTGATTGCTAATTTTATTACTGTCCGCCTTGTTTCCAACTGGTTAAGTTTAGGCCCTCTTTCGAAGTTGGTTAAGGTTAGAGTTTGGAATCAGGGCTGGTGGTCTATCGCCCTGCTCTAAAGACAAACTCTAACCTTAACCAACTTCGAAAGAGTCGCCAAGCTTAACCAGTTGGAAACAAGGTGGACAGTAATAAAATTAGCAATCAATCAATCAATCAATTCAATAGTCCACGCTCACTTAAAACAGCACACCTCCCAGCTGCTTCTATAGAAAGTAGGTAAAAATAAAAATAAAATGTGCAATTAATCAATCAATTCGCACGATTTTTATTTTGTTCCACAATGACTCATGACCCATCAATTACATCATCCAACATTGTTTAAGAAACTAAGACATTCGCTGTGACAGAATCGTTTTTTAATTTAGTCTTTATGACCCTATCACCATTATCCTTTCGTAATGTTTCCTGTCCGGCTTGTCCGCCATCTTGCTTTCATTCCTAAAACCACGAACGGCGCATTGATAGTGATTCAAGATTCAAGATTCAAGATTCAAGAGTTTTAATTGTCACGGCATACAGGTATACAATGAAATGCGGCTGGTCTTGCCCGCGACGATGTGCAATACATTGGTACAACATATAATAGAATCCAATAAAAATACAGTGGTACAACATATTAATAGAATCCAATAAAACAGTGCAATAAACAGGTACATGGTGTGCCATCTCGGTATCTGTACATTAGTATTTACAGAGCATATAGGACATGCTAGTTAGCTTTAGTAGTGCAATACACTGTTCCTGATGTTATACTACTTTAAGTGGCCTATCCTCTGGCCATAAGTGTGCGTGTGTGCGTCATGAGTGTTAAAGTGGCTGCTAGTGTGTGAGCGTGCTCAGCGTGCGTGTCGTGTATGTACTTGTGTGTGGATAGTTCAGTTTCTGTGTCTCTCAATGTTCATTGTTCAAGGCTCTGATGGCCTGGGGGAAGAAGCTTAGCCTAAGCCTCTCCGTCTTAGTCTCTAGAATTCGCAGGCGTCTGCCTGACCTCAGCAGCTGGAACAGGCTGTTATTGGGGTGGTGGGGGTCTTTCATTATCCTGCAGGCTCTGGATTTGCACCTCTTGTTGTATAGAGCCTGCAGGGGAGGTAGCGCAATACCCGTGGTACGCTCGGCTGAGCGCACCACTCTCTGTAGGGCCTTCTTGTCCTGTGCCGTGCTGTTCCCATACCAGGCAGTGATGTTTCCGGTCAAGATGCTCTCTACAGCTCCTGAGTAGAAGGACTGGAGTATCTTCCCCGATACTCTGAACTTCCTTAACTGTCTCAGGTGGTAGAGGCGCTGCTTCGCTTTCTTTACTACTGTGTTTATGTGTGTTGACCATGTCAGGTCCTCTGAGATGTGGACCCCCAGGTACTTGAAGCTGCTCACCCTGTCCACGGTAGCCCCGTTAATCCTCAGTGGTGTGTGTGTCTCCCGCTGTCCTCTCCTATAATCCACGATCAGCTCCTTGGTTTTACCAATGTTCAGGAGCAGGCTGTTGTCCTGGCACCAACGTTCCAGTACCTCAACCTCCTCCCGGTAGGCCTTCTCGTCGTTGTCCGAGATCAGCCCCACCACCACGTGTCGTCGGCGAACTTCACAATGGAGTTGGAGCTGAACTTGGCCACACAGTCGTGTGTGTAGAGTGAGTACAGCAGGGGGCTTAGAACACAGCCCTGGGGGGACCCGATGCTCAGGGTGATGGTGTTGGAGGTCTGACCCCCCACCCTGACCGCCTGGGGTCTTTCACTCAGAAAGTCCAGTACCCAGGCGCTCAGGGCGGAGCTCAGGCCTAGCTCGATCAGCTTGTCCACCAGTCTGGTGGGGACTATGGTGTTGAACGCTGAGCTGTAGTCAATGAACAACAGTCTCACATAGCCCCCCTTCTGACGGTCAAGGTGGGAGAGAGTGCTGTGCAGTACCTGGGAGACCGCGTCATCAGTGGACCTGTTTGTCCTGTATGCAAATTGCATAGGGTCCATATCACTGGGGAGAGAGGCACAAATGTGGTCCTTGACCAGCCTCTCGAAACATTTCATGACCACAGAGGTGAGTGCCACCGGTCTGTAATCATTTGGACATGTTGGGGAGGGTTTCTTCGGTACAGGGATGATGGTAGACATCTTGAAGCAGGCAGGGACTACTGACTCCGCCAGGGATTGATTAAATATGGCGGTGAACACCGGGGCAAGCTGGTTTGCACAGGACTTAAGTATGCGTCCTGTTATACCATCTGGGCCTGCAGCCTTCCTGGTGTTCACCTGCATAAATGCTCTTCTCACACTGTGTTCCGACAACGAGAGAGCGCCCCCGCCCCCCCGCGGTTGCCCCCCCCCCTCCACAACAGCCGGTGCGCCAGTGACGTCACTAGCCAGAGGGCACTGTCTACACCGAACCGAGCGTAGAAGGAGTTGAGTTTGTCCGCTAGAGAGGCGTCGTCGCTCCCCATTGAGGGGGCGCTGACTTTGTAGTCAGTTATTGTCTTCAGTCCCCTCCACAAGCCTCTTGTGTCGTTTTGTGCCATTTGTGTCTCCAGTTTCTCAGCATATGTCCTCTTAGCAAGTTTAACAGCCTTGCGTAGAGTGTAGACTGAAGCCTTGTATTCTTCCATATTTCCTGACTCTCTGCCCAGGTTATAAGCCGTGGTGCGTGAGTTTAGGGCTGTTCTTATAGTGCTGTCCACCCAAGGTTTCTGGTTTGGGAAAACCCGCGCCGTCTTTGTGAGGACAATGCCGTCTGCCACTGTAGTTATGTAGCTTACAACGGTATCAGCATACTCGCTGACGTCACTGGCGCTTCCTTCAAACATGTCCCAGTCTGTATCCTTGAACGCGTCACGGAGCTCGGCCTCTGATTCGTCAGACCACTTTTTTGTCTCACGTGACACGACGACTTCGCGTGATCTCTGTTTGTATGCTGGGATTAAAAAGATGGAGTCGTGATCGCTCGCGCTTACAGAGCCCATCAGTGGCGGAGCCGCTACAGCCTTGTAGGCAGCTCTGAACGGGGTGTAGCAGTGGTCGAGTGTGTTCCCCCCTCTTGTGGAGCAGGCAATGTGCTGAAAAAAGGTCGGCATCACTTTTTTCAGGTTTGCCTGGTTGAAATCACCAGTCACTATCGTCGCGGCTTCCGGGTGCTTGATCTGCTGTTTGTTGATGTGGTCGTGTAATTCCCCCAGCGCTTTGCCGGTATTTGCCTGTGGATGAATATACACAACGGATATAATGACCGCGGTAAATTCACGGGGTAGGTGGTACGGCCTGCACAGGATTTGGAGATGTTCCATATCTGGGGAGCATGAACTTGAGAGGACATGTACTTCCTTGGGATTAACCCAGAGATTGTTCGTGAGGATGCAGACCCCACCTCCGACGCTCTTCCCAGAGGATGCCGTGCGATCTGCTCTCAGGACGGTGAAATTGTCCGATGGAGAGACGCTGTTGTCCGGCGTCGCTGGCTTGAGCCATGTCTCAGTGAAACACATGATATTAACGTCTCTCATCTCCCGTTGGAATCGGACCCTCGCTCTCAAGTCGTCCATCCTTCCCTCCAACGAACGTGCATTCGCCAGAAAGATGGATGGAATTGCTGGACGGTAAGCAGATCTTTTTAATCTAAGTCTGATACCGCCTCGTCTACCTCTATGTTTCTTTCTGCCGTTTCCTTTGTTGTTGTCGTTCTCCCGCTTGATTTCTGTTAGCCCTTCTGGGCATAAAGTGTCTCCCAACTCCAATTTGAGTCCGGAGTTTAGGTCCATAAGTGTCTGGCGGTCGTATGACATACCCGCCAGTGATGTTTTAATAAAAAAAGTCGAAAAAACAAACATAATAGCTAAAAATTTGCACAATCGTCGCGGAGCTAAACCAAAGGCGACTGACCGGGGTCGCGCCATGTCTCAGAGATGCAGTTGTGGGCGGGTCCTGGGACCAAGAGCGTTGGGTTATGAAAAATACCCACGTGTAAGTTGACTGTTTCAGCCAATCAGAATCAAGAAATGTGCATGCCGTTGTATAATCAAAGATCCCCGCTTTCTAGTCTTGCACGAGGACCAATCAGCATGGGTATGGGCGGGTTTCATTTTCCATTGGTGGGGATTTTATTGGCTGTTTTTAAATAAAGTGCGGATGCAGGATTAATAACGTTAACGTTAGTTCGACCAGAGAAACAAATATACTAATTAAAATAGTTGGACCTGCGAGATTTGTACTTTGTAGGTCTGCATTTGAAATGTAAGGAGTAAAAAGTATGTTTTTTTTTCTCTGAATTGTAATTGAGTAAAAGTACAAGTATACAAACCTAATGACACTCGAGTAAAGTACAAATCCCCTAAAAACGGTACTTAAGTATTGTAACAAAGTACAATTACTCGAGTACTTTCCACCCCTGCTCCTGTCACACACCAGCTCAAAGTAAGTGACTCAGGGAGACTCAGACCACGCATGAGATAAAGTGAGTGAGTGAGTGAGTGAGTGAGTGAGTGAGTGAGTGAGTGAGTGAGTGAGTGAGTGAGTGAGTGAGTGAGTGAGTGAGTGAGTGAGTGAGTGGAGGATGCTGGCAGTGTTTTCGGTGTTGATGGTGTTTATTTGTTCCCTCTCTTTCAGAACGTCGTGGCTGATGACGCGTAGGAGGAATTGGGAACAACTGAAGAGTTTGTTGAAACCAGTTATGAATAAAGACCTCAACCCTTCTCAGGAACATCAAGCCTGCCAAGAACACAAAGAACACACACACGCACACCTCTCCACACAAACCCCCTCACCCCATTGTTAAGACGAAAGTCTTTCTCTGGTCTGCATCCCCTTAACAATTGTGTGTATTGAGCCGTACTGTATTGTACCCATTCTGCAATCTGTTAAAGGGGAACTATCTTATAAATGGCCTTTTTCAGTGTTTAGCATTGTTTCCTAGCTATATGGACTTATATTAATATGATCTATGTCTCTAATTCTCATATTGGCGCATTCTTCCAATTCTCCTCTCACAATATTCACCCTCACTGAACTGAGTCATCTGAACATGTGCTGATTTGTGATGTCAGAGAGACTCAGCTGCTGAGACTCACACACACTCCACACAGTTACCACACAGTGGTTGGAGCCCAGCCTCAAAACGGCTTAAGATCTTGAGGTAGAAAAATGCTGTTTTTGAGTACTTCATTAGAAATACAAAACAATGAATAAAAGAAAAGAAAAAATTACAGAGGTGTTCCATAGACTCACAGGGATTGTGTAAAAGTGCCCAAATAGTGAAAGAAATAGTAAAATAGTTCCCCTTTAAATAAAATGTTCAATCAATCAAGTCCCGCCCTGATCGACCCACTGTGACGAAACACCGCTGGACTTTATGGAACCGCTGGGCCGTCCGTGACTACGTCCACTATGACATCATCACTTAGGGACCTCTTTGATCTTCCCTCTTCCTATGACATCATCACTTAGGGACCTCTTTGATCTTCCCTCTTCCTCAGGACCAACGGATCAAACACATTGTTCCATAATACAGTTCAAACACATTGTTCCTATGATATGGTTCTTCATAATGCTGAATAACATGTCCTCAGTGATCTTGTCCTCTACAGCAGGGGTTCCCAACGTTTTCAGGCCGCGACCCCCGAAATAACGGTGTCAGAGAGGCGCGACCCCCACTGTCACAGGAGGTGGTTGAAACATGCAAACGTTCACACGCACTAATAAGCATTGGAGGCTATTAACAGTTTCACTATTAATCAGGTTTTATTCTGTTTCGGACATCATCCATAAATGATGACACACCCAGCTTTGCCCTGCGAGAGCCTAGTCAACACACCCAGCTTCGCCCTGTGAGAGCCTAGTCAACACACCCAGCTTCGCCCTGCGAGAGCCTAGTCAACGCACCCAGCTTCGCCCTGCGAGAGCCTAGTCAACACACCCAGCTTCGCCCTGCGAGAGCCTAGTCAACACACCCAGCTTCGCCCTGCGAGAGCCTAGTCAACACACCCAGCTTCGCCCTGTGAGAGCCTAGTCAACGCACCCAGCTTCGCCCTGCGAGAGCCTAGTCAACACACCCAGCTTCGCCCTGTGAGAGCCTAGTCAACACACCCAGCTTCGCCCTGCGAGAGCCTAGTCAACACACCCAGCTTCGCCCTGCGAGAGCCTAGTCAACACACCCAGCTTCGCCCTGCGAGAGCCTAGTCAACACACCCAGCTTCGCCCTGCGAGAGCCTAGTCAACACACCCAGCTTCGCCCTGCGAGAGCCTAGTCAACACACCCAGCTTCGCCCTGCGAGAGCCTAGTCAACACACCCAGCTTCGCCCTGCGAGAGCCTAGTCAACACACCCAGCTTCGCCCTGCGAGAGCCTAGTCAACACACCCAGCTTCGCCCTGCGAGAGCCTAGTCAACACACCCAGCTTCGCCCTGCGAGAGCCTAGTCAACGCACCCAGTTTCGCCCTGTGAGAGCCTAGTCAACACACCCAGCTTCGCCCTGTGAGAGCCTAGTCAACGCACCCAGCTTCGCCCTGCGAGAGCCTAGTCAACACACCCAGCTTCGCCCTGCGAGAGCCTAGTCAACACACCCAGCTTCGCCCTGCGAGAGCCTAGTCAACGCACCCAGCTTCGCCCTGCGAGAGCCTAGTCAACACACCCAGCTTCGCCCTGTGAGAGCCTAGTCAACACACCCAGCTTCGCCCTGTGAGAGCCTAGTCAACACACCCAGCTTCGCCCTGCGAGAGCCTAGTCAACGCACCCAGCTTCGCCCCCTGCGAGAGCCTAGTCAACACACCCAGCTTCGCCCTGTGAGAGCCTAGTCAACACACCCAGCTTCGCCCTGCGAGAGCCTAGTCAACACACCCAGCTTCGCCCTGCGAGAGCCTAGTCAACGCACCCAGCTTCGCCCTGCGAGAGCCGATCAATTTAACCAGCTCTCTATCTCTCAGCGTCTTCTGCCTTTTTCAGACATTTTAATCCCAGTTACAATATCCCGATTACGTGTGACAGTGATACAATTCAACAATCCACAGATTCAGATTCCTTGTAATTCACATCCACAATCCACGAGTAAAGACGCTTCAATTTAAGCTTGAATGAAACACGGTCCGTGCGCTCCGGTTAACCAAATGCATCCGCAGCGGAGAATATGAAACGGATCAGAGCCAAACGGCCGGTAGGCGTTCCACAATAACTTCGGATCCAAGTATTCTTTTTTTTTAACAAATGTTTTTTATTTTCCCTTTTTTAACATAAAACTAGACACACAATACATTAACAGTAGAAATCCACAATAAATCACAGGACTATGACCGACATAATAATAACAATAATGACAGTCCAGTACTTAAATCAAAATAAATGTAGATTAAAAGATATACACATAATAAATACAATACATATGCTCTTGCTTGCTCTTCCTCACCCTTTCCTTCTCCTCCCCCCCCCCCCCCCCCCCCCTCAGGACCCCCTCTTGGACAATCCATCCATTATTCCGTTTAACACCAGGGATTACAAGTTCATATGCTATCCTTTATCCTCTCCACCACATCTAACCAGGTTGCTATGCTGGCTTCATTAACACCTAAAATTCGTGCGGTAGATATCTCTAGATAAATCACATCGAGATAGGTAAGAACCCATACCTTCCGGCACATTTTATCCGGTTGAATCCAGCGTGATGCTATCAGCTTTTTGGCAGCCGTAAGACCGGACAAAATTAGTCTCTTTACCTGTACAGAGGTTGATAACTTCGGATCCAAGTTTCATTCATTCAAAATATCCCCGCGGCTGGGGGTGCCAGGGTGGCGATGGGGGTGCCAGGGGGGCGCACCACGTACAGCTGGGGGTGCCAGGGTGGCGCTGGGGGTGCCAGGGCGGCGCACCACATACAGCACTGCGGCGCAGCACGGCCGTCCCGGGTTCGACTCCCGGACCCGGCGACCTCTGCCGCATGTCCTCCCCTCTATATCTTCTCCCATCCCTCCTCTCTGCCGGGTCGGTCCGATAAAGCAATATACAACAAAAATATATATATCCCCGTGGGATTCACATAATGCAATTCGGTGTTACGCAATGCATTAATTTACTCACGACCACGTAGGCTTGTAGAATTGGGTTTGTTGGAATCTCGCAGCACTTTCTTTCTGGGTCCTGGGCGAGAAGCGAACATATATTCTTCTTTCAAAATCAACTGGTTTCTCAGAGAGGGAGGGGTGCTTGGTTTTCAAATGCCGTAGCATTTTTTACAGGCGTTAAAGTTTAAAGGCTTTCAAGAACTTCAGCACGCGACACATTGAGGATGTTGTATCTCGTCGACAACATTACATGTGAATCCATACTGGATATATTCCTCTCGATACGTTCCACTCTTGGACGAGGTAGGCTGGTCCGACTTTGGGTGGGTGCTTAACGCTGCCCGGCCCCACAGGGCTATCTCCTCCACCCGATCCCGTGTCCCCTTTGGCCGGTATTAACCAACTTTTAATTTGAGATGCTTTTTCTTTAAATTTTAGCTAGCTCGCAACATGCACATTTGCAATGCATCGTTGTTCAAATAACCACAGTGTGTGTCGCGCGCGACGTTGCTATGACGTGCATTATGTAGGACAAATGAAATCCATAGGTTTAATGTATTTTTAAAATATATTTTAATTGTTTTTAATTATGGTCCTATTTCACACATTCTATGAAATCGATACATTCTGTAAATCGTCTTGCGTCGACCCCCACTTTGGGACCCACTGCTCTACATGTACCTGTATGTGCCTCGTATGTCTTTTCTATTGCTGTTGTATTGTGGCCAGAAACTCAAGGTCTTAAAAATATTAGCCTGGTCCGCAAATGAGATGTTGCTCACATTGTGACGAAAAAAATTACATTGTGGCAAAAATGTAAAATCTCAAATATTTTCTATTGATATTGAAATCACGATCACGCATTGTTTTTAGAACATTGTATCACGACTGACTTTGTAATTGTCATTGAAACGGGATGAATCACCCAGCCCTAACTCAGGTTTGCATAGTGAGTGGAATTCTACATAGTCTGGAAGAAACCCAACCATATATGTGCTGACCTGTGACCTGTGACCTATGACCTGTCTGAGCAATGTAACAAGATGGAGGAAGAACAGGAAGAACTGATGTGGCTGAGTGTGAAACCATAGATATATATAGAACACTAGATAGCTTGCCCGCGCTGCCGGCCAATGGAGAGCGACGTCACTGAACCGCCGCCATCTTGCCAGGGGCAGCCTTGAGTGAGAGTGAGTGAGCTGCACAGACAAAAATACTCATAACTCGCTGAAATATTGACGGATTTACAAACGGTTTGGTTTATTACAAGCATTATTAACGTGGCTATGATTCAAGCTGTTTGTAAAAAAAAACATCTTTAACATCTTACAAACCAACCCATTTGTAAATCCGTCAATATTTCAGCGAGTTATGAGTATTTTTGTCTGAATTGATTGATTGAAAACTTTATTAACAGATTGCAGAATGGGTACAGTACAGTACAGCTCAATACATACAATTGTTAAGGGGATGCAGACCAGAGAAAGACTTTCGTCTTGTTTACATCAGGGTCCCCCATTTTCAATTCATCGTAACATATATGACATACATGACATACAGATAGACAGTACTGCTACATCTATATATTTATGACATACCAGATTTGCAAATACAGTACTGTTTGTGATACAAAAAGAGTCCAGAAAAAAAAGTATATACATTTGACATAGAAACTGTACATTGGATTGGGTAGGTGGGGGTGGGGGGGACTGTACATTGGAGGTGGTTGGGTGGGTGGGGGGGGGTGGGTAGGAGTGGGGGGGGGGAGGTTGGGTAGGAGGGGTGGGTGGGGGACACTGTGAGGTGGGTTCTAGGAGTCAGGTCAAGCAGTAGTCTGACCAGTTTGTTTTGAGATGTTTGTAATTTTGTTTTTAGCGCCTTTGAGGTGCTTTGGTACCATGAGGTACAAGCATAGTTGTAGTACCCTTGTATGAGTGCTCCTACCAGAGTCTTCAGGGTATTCTTGTTTACCAGAGAGGAGATCCGGTACAAGAAACGGGTTCGTTGGTTGACTTTTTTTTATTACATTGGATGCCATTTTGTCACAGGAAAGATTTGCCTCTAGGATGGAACCCAGGTAGGTAATATCTTCTTTCCTTGTGACAATATTGTCACCCACTGTAACTGAGAAGCCGTCGGTCTTGCTGAGTTTGTTATTTGAACCGAAGAGAATGGACTCTGTTTTGCGCATGTGTAATGATAGTTTGTTATCAGCGAGCCATATGCAGATTTTGCCTAGTTCTGAGCTGAGGGTTTTTTCAACCTGTAACTTGTTCTTGTCAGAGACCAGCAGGGCTGAGTCGTCCGCAAACAGGAACAAGTTGCAGCTCACTCACTCTCACTCAAGGCTGACCTCCGCAAGATGGCGGCGGTTCAGTGACGCTGGTGACTCCGCCTTAAGCTATCTAGTGTTCTATATATATCTATGTGTGAAACGATGTAAACAAGGCGTCGTCGGTCACGTCTGGCAGTGTGATCTCACAACATCAGATCACCATGAATCACTTTGAAATGATGAGTGTAACTGTGGCCTTAGTTTGCTAGAGTGTGACTGTAGGGTTCATATGCCGGCGATCTCAGATAGATGGTTTAGATATCCGACTTGTCCAGAGATGCCCCACTTTGTACAGAAGGGCAAGGTCTGGTCGTTAACCCTTTCACTACCACACGGCAGCCGGTTAACGCTGTCACTGTGACAATACAGAAGGTTAGCCCTTTACTACTATGCATCCGTGGAGCTAATGATGGAGCATCGCCGTCGGTTGTGTGATAGTAAAGGGTTAACCTTCTGTCGTGTGGCGGTGAAAGGGTTAACGCACTGACTCACGCAGACGCAGTCACGTTGTAAAGGTCGTAAGGTCAACACTTCACGGAGAACATGAACCGTTTCACTCGTAGGGAAGCTGCGCTCGGAGAGAGTGGGTGTACCTCTTTGTGTTTGTACTTTGTGCTGTTTAAATGTACTCAACACCATCTTAAAATGTGAAAGACTTGAAAATAATGTGCTATTAATTTGTGAACGTCTGGAGTTTAACTTTAGGTTAGCTCTTAATAAAATAAAATCTTTTAAACGTTTGCACTTTTATACATGTTACATATTTTATAGGTATTTATGTAACACTTTAAAATTTTTCTTTAAGTGATGATTCTGGGAGTAATTACATAATGTCTGTTTCCTATATAAGACATGTTGGTCAGTGCTGGAAACACCTACCCCATTAAAGGAGAGCACCACTAAATCTCATCTTTGAAATAGCGTTTTTATTTCTATGCAAAATAAATGTAAAGATAATATTTGAACAATGCTGTTCAGAATATTCTTTCTGCTCACAAATCTTGATTTTTTTTTTAAACAATATGTTTATTGGTATTTCTTTTTTTTTCTCCAGTTTTACAGCATCAGTTCAACAGTTCAACAACCATACAAAAGGAAATGCTGCCAACTGCCCCCCCTCCCCGAGTTACAGAAAAATAGATACAAAATAATCCCCCCCCCCCCCCTGAAAGAAAAATAAAAAATCAGTATAAACAAAAAGAAAACCTCTAGGCCAGACCCCCCCTCCCCTCCCCCAGACTAGGACCTCAACAAATTCAGTTTTTTCTTTTTTCCCCCCATTTTGAGAATTTAGTAAACCCAGTTACACCCGTCTAACAGGTGCCCATACTTCTATACCAAACAAATAAATATCCAACGTTACATCTTTTCTCTTCAAAGAGCAAATAATAACATTTACAGTATCATTCATTGCAATATATACCCATCAGAAAGACAAAAGCGAGCATCATTAATAGCCTACATCGTCAACCTACTATGTAATCTGTTCTAAGTATTGCCTAAACCCAGCCCAGCATTTATCAAAGAGATGTGGTTTTTTCTTAAGATTGAACATTATTTTCTCTGATGCCATGTACGAAGAGATTTCACTAAGCCACATAGACATGGGGGGGGATTCAGCACTTTTCCACAGCATGGCAATACACTTGTTCCCTGCAATCATGGGCAATTTAATGATCCGCACCTTGCCTCTCTTATCAGGAGAGATGTCAGACATGTCTCCTAATAATGCTAATTTAGGTGTACATGGGATCTCAAACCCTGTGATCTCTTCGAGAATCTCCCAAATTGAGCCCCAGTAAGGTCTCAGTTTGTTACATTCCCAGAACATGTAGAGCAGGCTACCTGTTTGAGTTGAGCACCTAGGGCAAAGGTCAGAGATAGCGTCATTCATCCTGTGAAGTCTTTCCGGCGTAAAATAGGTCCTATGGAGAATGTTAAATTGCATACGTTTATGTCGAGTGTTATATGAAAAAGATAGTGCGGACTCACATAGTGATTCCCATTCATCTTCTTCAAAGGTACAGTCCAGGTCCCGCTCCCATTTGTTCTTGGCGTTTAGGGGTATTATTTCTGTAAAGGTCAGAAATCTATTATATGTTAATGATAGGATGCCTCCAGTGTGAATAACTCCTTTTAGAATATCATCTATGAGGAGGGGTTTTGGAAGAGAGGAGTTTCCTCCCTGACCTGTACCTATGAAGTGTCTGACCTGTAGATATTTGTAGAAATTAGAAAGTGGAAGGTGCCGCGTAACTGTTCAATGGACATAAGTATGTTATTATCATATATATTATATATATATATGTATATGTTGTGTCTGTCCACTGTCTGTTACTTTGTTACCCCCCCCCCTCTATGTAAAGCGACCTTGGGTCCCTTGAAAGGCGCTATATAAAATGAAGTTATTATTTATCATATAGGTCCCCAAAAGTTTTAATTCCCTGAGTGTACCACTTCTTGGTGATGCCATCTCTAAGTGATTCTGGTAAAGCTGGACTGTTGTGGAAGGGAGTCTTCCTGTGAAATGCAATAAAGCTACCAAGATGTGTCTGAATCTCAAACCATGTTGGTGCCGTGTGTTTAATAAATGGGTTTTATTCTATTCTTCAGGGTGTGGTACGACCGGATAAAAGGAATTCCGGTCAGCGGCACGTCCATCGTATGGCATTGTTCTGTTTGTCTCCAGGCAGGGGAATTAGTCGACTCATTCTGCCAAATCCACAGAGCCCTCGTCTGTGCAGCCCAGTAGTAACGTTGGAAGTCCGGGAGTTTCAGTCCACCACACTGGGGGGAATTATATCGGGTTTTAATTTTACTTCTAGGGACCTTCCTCCTCCATATGAATGCAGATATTATCCTTTGTAATTTCTTGAACAAGTTCTTATGTATAGATATAGGGAGGGTTTGAAAAAGGTAGAGACATTTAGGAAGGACGTTCATCTTAATGCAGTTCACACGTCCGATTAGCGAGAGAGGTAGCTGCATCCATCTATCTAGGTCCTTCTCCACTTTTTTAAGTAGTCCTTCCTATTTTTTGATCAGCAGAATAGTTAATTGCTGCTAGAGTGGTTTGTTTACCCTTGTTTTATACTTGTTATTTTGTAAAATACAATACCTTTATTTATTTTGTATTTAAATATATTAGGGCTGTCAAAATTAATGCTTTAACTTGAGATTAATTTAAATTATTTAAAGCATTAAAATAATATAATCTAGATTAATCTATGGAGTGAAAAATCTTCAATGTTCTGAACTTTCAGCAGTATATTTGCTTGTTATTCTTTTTGCGAGAGAAACTGTATTCAAAGAAAGCTATTAAAATAGTCTTTGATACTTTCTTTGTGTTGATTTTACATTAATTCCATGATTTTACTCAAGTAAATATCTCTTACAAGCTTCCGTCTTAAGTAGAAAAATGCAATTTTTAATCTAGATTAATTACAGAAAATTGTGAGATTAATTAGTTAATTATTTTTAATCTATTGACAGCACTAAAATATATAGATGTGTACCTTTTTTAGTTAATTTGTTAAATAAACATATTTTTTTAATAAACATAACATTGGTGCGGCTGGGTGGCGCAGTGGGCAAGGCGCTCGCCACCAACGCAGGAGATACTGGTATCGAGCCCAGCTCTCGCCGTTGCTTCCGGCTTGGCCGGCCGTCGTACTAACACAATTGGGAGTGTTAGAGGGTGGGAAAGCCGGTGGGTGGGTCCTGGTCGTTGTAAACGGCGACTCCTACAGTTCGGTCGGGGCGCCTGCTCAGCGAGAAAAGGATCTAAGGGGGGTAGTGTGATCCTTCCACACGTTACACCCTCTCAGTGAGAGTCCGCGCTGCCAGGTGAAAAGAAGCGGTTGATTGGCTACACATGTGTCGGAGGAAGCATGTGATAGCCTCCACTCTCCCAGACCGACTGTAGGGGGTAGAGTGCGCAGCGACCAAGAAGGGGATTGGGAATTGGCATAACGACTAACATTGGGATGGGAGAAAAATTAAATAAAAAATAAACATAACATTTATTGAAAGATATGTGTGTGACTGTGTATAATAATAATAATAAATAATAACTTTATTTGTATAGCACTTTTCATACAGAGGTTGCAGTTCAAAGTGCTTCACAACAGTAAAAAATACAGGCATAAGCGAGCAAGGTAAGGCAAATCACAGTTCTTCAGTAATACAAATAATAAAATAGAGTAGATTAGATTAAAAAGTGCAGTTTAAAATAGGCTAAAATAATCAAATAGAATGGACAGTAGAAAAGTGTGATAAGATTGTTCATTAAAAAATATATAACAGAGCAGTGTATCGCTCTTAGTACTTTGAGTTTCTTTACAAAGTTCTAACATACAACAGAGCATCGCTCTAACATACAACAGAGCAGTGCATCGCTCTTAACACTGAGTTTCTTTACAAAGTTCTAACATACAACAGAGCAGTCCGTCGCTCTAACATACAACAGAGCAGTCCGTTGCTCTAACATACAACAGAGCAGTCCGTCGCTCTAACATACAACAGAGCAGTCCGTCGCTCTAACATACAACAGAGCAGTCCGTTGCTCTAACATACAACAGAGCAGTCCGTCGCTCTAACATACAACAGAGCAGTCCGTCGCTCTAACATACAACAGAGCAGTCCGTCGCTCTAACATACAACAGAGCAGTCCGTCGCTCTAACATACAACAGAGCATCGCTCTAACATACAACAGAGCATCGCTCTAACATACAACAGAGCAGTCCGTCGCTCTAACATACAACAGAGCAGTCCGTCGATCTAACATACAACAGAGCATCGCTCTAACATACAACAGAGCAGTCCGTCGCTCTAACATACAACAGAGCAGTCCGTCGCTCTAACATACAACAGAGCAGTCCGTCGCTCTAACATACAACAGAGCAGTCCGTCGCTCTAACATACAACAGAGCAGTCCGTCGCTCTAACATACAACAGAGCATCGCGTCGCTCTAACATACAACAGAGCAGTCCGTCGCTCTAACATACAACAGAGCAGTCCGTCGCTCTAACATACAACAGAGCAGTCCGTCGCTCTAACATACAACAGAGCAGTCCGTCGCTCTAACATACAACAGAGCAGTCCGTCGCTCTAACATACAACAGAGCAGTCCGTCGCTCTAACATACAACAGAGCAGTCCGTCGCTCTAACATACAACAGAGCAGTCCGTCGCTCTAACATACAACAGAGCAGTCCATCGCTCTAACTTACTCTTACTCTTACCTACACAACAAATCTCTTAACTTTGAGTTTCTTTACAAAGTTTTGAATTACGGTTTTGAATTACAACAGACATATGAATTTGATTGGAAGTGTATGAAAGTAGGTAGGGTAAGAGAATAGTGCAGGTAAGTAGGTAATAAAGTAATAATAATACATTATTTATTTATTAGATATTACGTTTTCGAATTCTTTTTTACAACTGGGGTAGGTAGGTAACATTTTTAGACTAAAGTACCGAAAGAAGTACCGTTGGGTACCGTTATCGATTCACAGGTACCGGTATCGGTTCAAATGTGAACGGTACCCATCCCTAGGTACAATATGGATGGAGGGGATCACGTCTGCAGTAGTGGCTGTAGCTTTGCTAATATTTTTAGTCAGCCGTTCACACGGATCGAGGATGATCAAGATGTTTTCAACCAGAGTCCATTGGTCGGCGTTGAGTGTTGCTGCCAACTTGTATTCTACAGCATAAGCTGCGATAGCTTGCTTCTGCTTCACCAGACTCTGGAGCATGTAGAATGTACTGTTCCAACGTGTGGCCACGTCTTGTTGGACTCGTGATTTAGTTATTTTCAGGGCCACCATTAACTCTTCCAGGCGGGTGGTCGCTACTTGGGAGTGCTTAAAGTGTCCAACAATCTTCCGACCGATGGCAACACAGTCAATCACAGCTCTTTGGCTCAGCACAGCCTCGTTCACAGCCAGCTGTAAGGTGTGGGCCATGCAGCCCAGGCTATCAACATTGTAATCCTCCATAGCCTTTGCCATGTTACGTGCGTTGTCTCTTAGGAGAACATGGACTAGGGCTGGACGGTATGGTCTAAAATGTATATCACGGTATAATTTGAAGCATAAACAGTAATGGTATATATCACGGTATATTAACTTATCTTAAAAGGTCTATATAAATGCTTCTGAAGGGGTAAAACACTGGTATGGCAGCTATTACTGTACTCTTGTATTACTAGGACACATTTCACATAGTACAGAGGTATTTTAAGAACATCTATTGTGCAAAACTGCAATAGAAAAATGCAAAACCTTTTCTCAAGTGTCTGCAGGCAGGTAACGTAACGCGTATCTTGGATCCAGTGCTTTTGCCATGTCTTTAAAGCCCTTTCGATCGACAGTTTGAAAAGGAACCATATCATTACACAAGTAAACAGTGACAGCGTTTGTTATGTCGGTCCACCGCTGGCTTTTTTTGTCGTTTAACTTAACTTAAAACGTAAATAATAAAATTATTCTGTTACAGCTGCTGAGCTATACTATAGCTAATGTCCATCAATATCTTCCTTTTTAATGAAATAGGTTTAAGAATCGAATCAGGATTGTTAGCAGAGAGAGAGGGGGATGGGGGAGACGGAGTGAGAGGGAGGGAGGGAGGGGGCTGCTGCTATAGTGGAGCTAACGTTGGCAGCCCCCTGTCTCCCCCACCCCCAATGGTTGGCTTGCTGAGGCTACATCAACACAGGCTGCTAGGAGTGGAGCTAACGTTAGCTTTCTGAGGCTACATCAACAGTTAACATTACATAAGGTTTTAGCGCGAAGCGGGCATTCCAGAATGGAGCGGATGCAAAGCATGTTAGACGATTGGACCCGTCGCAGAGTTTACATTACACATAGAAACTACACGACTCGCGAGAGAAGTTGTCACACAGCTGTGTGCAACGCAGGGCTAAAGAGCTAGTTCGCTTCTAGAATTGAAGGTCCGCTCTGTTCCGTGTCTATTATGAAATGACAATTGCACGTTGACACGCCCACTACGCAAAGCCTCTGTGCTCCTAAATAATTTTTCCAGTTCGCACATATCTATTTTGCGAGTGAAATGGTCACACTGTAGAGCCATGCCTCAGCAAGCTAACGTTAGCTCCACTTAGCAGCCCCCTCCCTCCACACTGTGGTTACGTCATTGCTACTTTAGAGTTGCTCTACCGGTCACAAGGTATAGTCAAAATCCATACCGTGGCGCAAATTCATACCGTTTATACCGTCCACCCCTAACATGGACCATCTCTTTCGTTATGTTCCATTTCCATTAGCTACAAAAGCCAAACGGATCATATCGGCAGTGTGTGAACCTGGGCCCTCATTTATCAATAATGCGTAGAAAGTGTTCTATTTTCGTTCCTACACAAGGAATTTAGAATGTTTCTACGCACATAAAAATCGGGATTTATCAACCGTGTGTACACGGGTCCTATGCACACTCCGTATTGATAAATACCCGTCTATGCTCGTGCATGATTATCCATATATGGTAATGAAACACACCCATGGGATGTGGAAAAATGGAATAAGCCGAGCGAACTCTTGAGAAACTTCACGAGCGAGATTGTTCACAGAGGTCTAAAACCAACTAATTTAACGCACTGTCGAACCAAGAAGACACAACGCGTGTTATGGGAGAAATACGCGACAGGCTGACGGACTTGTACACGGTGATGTTGGATATCAACGACTCCCTAAAGACCATTGTTGCCTGGGCACTGGGCAGCGCAAAATACTAATAAAGACCGTTAACCTGTTTGGCGTTGGTGTCATAATAACCATGCTTATGCTGGAATATGAATGCCTTTTTTTGTTTCGTTCTTTTAAAGTTCGATTGGCTACCTGGTATAATATGATTTGTAGAGGCATACAATCTATTTTGATGTCGGTATTTGGTAGCCTATATAAATGATATATAATAGCATAGCCTATTATGGAACAGTAACTTGTGCATATAACGCATGGCACAGACACAGGAGCCCTGCGAAGCCTGCATACAGTAAACAAACTTGATTGTTAATCGAACTGTTGTCCTTGTATCTTTACGCTTATGAAAACATTAAATAATATGTATAGGCTATAGGCCCTCGTTTGGCCATAAATAATAGCCTATTCTCAAATGGCTATCCGCTGTGGGCTATCTCCTCGCTGACGGACCAGTAGCCTTTATCATATCATTCATGTCTCCAAGGAATCGTGGGGCTCTGGGGAAGAAAGGTTGGGAACCCCTGCTATAGCCTATATCCTTTATAATGTTATAGTCTATTTTATTTACAGTAGTCTATTTATGATTTGTTTCCATAGCCGGTCTCTGACAGTTATGCATGTGGCTGAGACGGATCGGGATTAGAAGCTGCTAGGAAACTGCTTCTCGGCTACGAATCAAAGCCACGATTGAAAATAATGTAATTCCAATAGCCTATCTATGACAATAATACGAGAGCATACAAGAACAATGAATCTCACTGCCATGGAGCCTACACCATGTGTATGTGATCAATAAAAACTCGAACTTGAATTCCATCACGTCTGTGCGGGAGCGCACAAATAGACTGTTGTCACAATGTAAATAAAAACGTGCACTGAAAAGTTACAGTATGTAGATGGTTTATTATTTGTATGACAGTCAGTAATCCGTTTTATTTAATGAATTGAAAACAGCATTGATACGTAAAAGCAAACTGGCAATAGAAAAGATGTTCAAAATAATAGTTCCCTTAAAACACTAACGCTATTAAATAAAAAATATACAGTGGAGTTTTCTTTTGAAACCCTGAATATCTTGCATGGGTAGATTTACATAAAACTGCTCTATGAGCTCTTGTCTGTATTGCTGTGGCGTTTTGGAGGTGGCTGTTCCACGTCTGACATGCGTCAGGTCTTGGGGGTTCCAGCAGCGGGATGCCATTTCTGATGGCCAGATTATGGAGCACACTGCAAGCCATGACGATGTGGCAAACCTTTTCAGGCGGTACACTGCAGCGTGCCCCCTGTGCCAGACAGGCAGAGCCTCAGCAGGCAAATTGCACACTCCATGGTGACTCTTGTGCGCGAGTGTGCCCGGTTGTAGATGCGCTCCTGTTGGGTTTGATCAGAGGAGTCATCAGCCATGGCTTCAGTAGATGGCCCCCATCCCCTGCATTTAAGTGATATTTTAATTACAGATACCCCAGTAATAACATTACAATTGAATGCGTTCCTCCCGGCCACGGGCAATGACTTATCAGCCAAATGCAACGATAAATAAATAAGATGCATTCATTTGGAAAGACCTATTCCAAATGCTATTTATAGGGTTTGACAATAATTACACTAATGTCGCTATTTTACAATGAACTATAATGAATTCCGGGTCATACCGAACACGCCAGTGTTGAAACGAATGCACGAAAGCTTATTTCCGCGTTGCAGTCTACGTTGCAGCGTACGCACCATTGATAAATGAGGGCCCAGGGCTCTAAAGGACGAAGTAGCCGACAGAATCCTTTGTCTTCAACGACGGAAAAGGGCTGGTCGTTAAGTGCCATAATTTCTGTGATCAAGTTAGAGATCGCTTGAGCCCTTGGGTCATTTCTGTCAAACTTCTTTAATTTTGCAAACGCCTTGTCAATAGGTACACAGTAAAATTCGCAGTGTCAAATATGCAGTGTCAAAGTACATTGACTCTTTCAGAGTTATTACAACAACAGTTTGAGTAAAATGCAGACAGTGTTGGTGAAATATTTCGTAGTTAATTGGCTGGTGTCATCACTACTCTGGGAAGCTCCGCCCATCTCCTTCTCTTGAAGAACGTCCAAGACACGCCATTTTCTTCACGTCGCGGCAGAGGTAACTCGGCAGGTAAGTTTCTCCTAATCACATATTAATTAATTAATTCGGTAGCTATTGGCTTCCAGCAACTTGCAAGAGGTAATGTTAATGTTGTTAAATACAATGTGGAGGGGTGATTGTGAATTGTATCGTTTGGAAAAAAAGATCGATAAAAACACATGGCGATACATTGGCTTATAGTAACAAACATTTGCACGCCATGTTCTGAGGTAAATGTGTGTACAGTATGAAATCAATTAACAGTTATTTGGCATTTGACCAACATTATTATTTTGTTAAGTCCACAGATTTCGGCGACAGCCAAGAAGAGTGCACGCACGTGCGCCATTTCACATTGAGTGAGGCCTTGAACGTGAGCCAGCCCTTAGTGAGTTTTTTCAAATGTGTCTTGCTAGCTAATGTTAATGCGGGGAAATACCCTTGAATGATATAAGTAATCTGTACTATGAAATGGTGTGTTATGAGAGTGAGTGCATTAGAATGCATACAATATGGTTGATTGAGTTTATTGGAAGAAACACAGGGCGATACATTGGCTTAACAAACATTTGCACGCCATGTTCTGAGGTAAATGTGTGTACAGTATGAAATCAATTAACAGTTATTTGGCATTTGACCAACATTATTATTTTGTTAAGTCCACAGATTTCGGCGACAGCCAAGAAGAGTGCACGCACGTGCGCCATTTCACATTGAGTGAGGCCTTGAACGTGAGCCAGCCCTTAGTGAGTTTTTTCAAATGTGTCTTGCTAGCTAATGTTAATGCGGGGAAATACCCTTGAATGATATAAGTAATCTGTACTATGAAATGGTGTGTTATGAGAGTGAGTGCATTAGAATGCATACAATATGGTTGATTGAGTTTATTGGAAGAAACACAGGGCGATACATTGGCTTAACAAACATTTGCACGCCATGTTCTGAGGTAAATGTGTGTACAGTATGAAATCAATTAACAGTTATTTGGCATTTGACCAACATTATTATTTTGTTAAGTCCACAGATTTCGGCGACAGCCAAGAAGAGTGCACGCACGTGCGCCATTTCACATTGAGTGAGGCCTTGAACGTGAGCCAGCCCTTCGTGAGTTTTTTCAAATGTGTCTTGCTAGCTAATGTTAATGCGGGGAAATACCCTTGAATGATATAAGTAATCTGTACTATGAAATGGTGTGTTATGAGAGTGAGTGCATTAGAATGCATACAATATGGTTGATTGAGTTTATTGGAAGAAACACAGGGCGATACATTGGCTTAACAAACATTTGCACGCCATGTTCTGAGGTAAATGTGTGTACAGTATGAAATCAATTAACAGTTATTTGGCATTTGACCAACATTATTATTTTGTTAAGTCCACAGATTTCGGCGACAGCCAAGAAGAGTGCACGCACGTGCGCCATTTCACATTGAGTGAGGCCTTGAACGTGAGCCAGCCCTTCGTGAGTTTTTTCAAATGTGTCTTGCTAGCTAATGTTAATGCGGGGAAATACCCTTGAATGATATAAGTAATCTGTACTATGAAATGGTGTGTTATGAGAGTGAGTGCATTAGAATGCATACAATATGGTTGATTGAGTTTAATGGAAGAAACACAGGGAAAATGCAAGGAAGGCCCTGTTACCAAGCTGCTAACATTGGCTTAGTAACAAACATTTGCATGCCATGTTCTGAGGTAAATGTGTCCTACAGTATGAAATCAAGTAACAGTTATTTGGCATTTGACCAATGTTATTATTTTGTTAAGTCCACAGATTTCGGCGACAGCCAAGAAGACTGCACGTGCGCCATTTCACGTTGAGGGAGGCCTTGAACGTGAGCCAGCCTATACCCTTCGTGAGTTTTTTCAAATGTGTCTTGCTAATGTTAATGCGGGGAAATACCCTTGAATGATATAAGTAATCTGTACTGTGAAATGGTGTGTTATGAGAGTGAGTGCATTAGAATGCATACAATATGGTTGATTGAGTTTAATGGAAGAAACACAGGGAAAATGCAAGGAAAAAACCCTGGGTTATATAGCTCTCCTTTTTTTGTCTGTTTGCATCTGTGGGAAATTAGTGTCAGGCTTGAATATTCAGTGACTTTGTACTTATTATTTACCTTATTGGGGACATTGATCTAAGTAAAACATTTAATAATAACTTAACTTAGATCAATGTCCCCAATAAGGTAAATAATAAGTACAAAGTCACTGAATATTCCAGCCTGACACTAATTTCCCACACTTCCCTGTGTTCAAGTTGCCCACTCGTTGGTAACTCTCTTGCAGGCTTGCTGCAAGCATGCTGTTGAAAGTCCAACTGGGAGATGTCCAAAAGTTTGTTCGGATTACAGAAATAAATCTGATCGAGTTTCTGAGTGCAGGTAAGAAATTGGGATCATTGGGAAATTGTCCTCAATGTGATACTCAATGGTTATCCACTGGGTGGATCTGTGGCTTCATCTATTGTATTGCAGACAGCAATTATTCAAGATTAAGTGAATATTTAGTGAGTAGATTTAGAAATCACTGGATACATCCAATGACATTTCTGTTTATGCTTTTGTGCCCGTTTCTAGCATTTGCAAAGTTTGGTGTCCCAGCTGTAACGGAAGGTGTGAAAGTTTTTGACAGTTCGGGGACCGAATTGGATGACGATGTTTTTGAGGAGGTAGCAAGAGATGCATCCACTGGGGTGCTAATCATCAAATATGACACAGGTTTGATTACATTTGTAATATATATTTAATGAATAAGTTATTTGTCATGTGAAGCTTACATTCGATTAGATAAGGGACATCTTTATGAGGAAACTGTGTATAATCTTTTTATTTATTTATCCTGTCTCCACGCTAGCCTCATCTGAGCAGTCTGTCTCCACGCTAGCCTCATCTGAGTGGTCCCAACCATCATCCCTGGATTCGTCAGGGTCACAGCCATCATCCCTGGATTCGTCAGGATCACAGGATACTGTCATCATTTCAGAGGACCCTTCACGAAAACGCCATAGGCTGGATACAGAGGCCAAGCAAGTAAGAGTTGACACACATGTAATATGTATGCATCACCCTGTGATTCACAACTCAGAAATGCATGTTTTTTACTGTCAATGTTATGCCCCCATCTTTTCCATTGTACTGGTCGCGTGCCTGTAAGAATATTGTAGCTCACTTGAGATTGGATGGATCTCTCAAATTATCATCTCCACGAGTCAGAAGCATGCTAGACAGACCTCAGATAGGGTTAAAACTGATATTAAGGATACTTATCCTTTACCTTAACTTTGAATTGCAGTCTACAGTATATTCCTAACACTGAATTGTTTTTTGTGCATGTGCTTTTGTGCTTCAAGTTGGTGGAATCCATTCTTCGTGAGAAATCTGGTGGAGAACGCATAATAAATGAATACAATCGAACCAAGTCCTTGCACGATGACAACAGAAGGAAAATGGTGAACCTATTGGCAGCTGACTTGACAGAGAAGAATGGGTAATTAGCTCCTTGTTTTTAGTTTGTTCTCAATCTAGCTTTCCGATTAATTTGAAATCTAAATGAAATCCAGGGAATATGACTGAGAAATACATTCTTCTTTAATCTTAATCTTCCAGTACTTCACCACCCAGACATCTGAAGGAAAAGTATGCCAGAGGGATCGTGACCTTATTCCCCTACCTCAGTGACCCACACTCTAAGAATGGCTATGTGAGTTGCACACAGTAATGGTTGTGGCAATATTGATACATTTTTAATCCTACCAGAGCATGCTGTTTTTCACTTTTAAATGTGAAGTGTCTGTTTTTATTCCACCCTCCAAGGAGCATTATTATGATGGCCAGAGTGGCAGTGGATACTTGGCCTGGAGGATTAAAACTATTCAGAGAACCGCTGCTAAAGACAAACGATCATCATTTGGAGGTAACACTAATAATGCATATCTTGAGTACAACGAGTTGATTAACAAAACAAGCAGCATTATTGATTACTGTATACAGGGCCGTAGCCAGGGTTTAGAAAGTAGGGAGGTAATTTTTTTTTTATACAAACTTTATTATCTAGAGATCAACTTAAGGTCAGTCACTCACAAAGTAATTTACAGGACGTGGGGGCACTTACAGGTGAGTGGCCTAAAGAGTGCACCAAAGCCCTGTGGTCTCTTATGCATTTATAATTTGGTGAATGGGCTAAATGCATACCAAAATGAGTTATACAACCCAACCTATTCATTCAAAATGCATTATCTATAATAAAGTCACCTGTTGTTGGTAAAAAAAATAATTTTACTGAAGTATTAATATATTTCTCCACTTCTTGGCTCACTGAAAGTACACAAAATAAGGACAGACAAAGACAGAGACACAAAAAGCTGTACAATTTAAACAATACCATACTGGTAATGAGCAAATATGCGCAATTAATGCATGGAGCTGTTCCATCTTATTTCATTTGATACTAACTACTCAGTTCATACAGATTTCAAGTATCCAAATATCCATGATGAATATTGCATAAGGTTTACACAGTAAATAGATCACCTGTTTTATATTCATGCTCAGAGAGGAGTAATAGTTAGATCTTTATGTGTGATTTATATGTCAATTAAATCAATGGTGTGCTTGTTTGGTTGGGGAGTTTGACCTCGGTGGCCTCATAGCTGGCTACGGCCATGACTGTGTACCTGCAGAACTCCATCAATCAGGCCTTTGGTAGATTCTTTTTTTTTGTGTTTTTCCCCATATTCTGTAGAATCCTGTGGAGAACCATCTTGTGGAGGAGGACCAACTGCCAGACGAGATTCCCATGTTGTTGCAGAGACTGCCCTGAGCGAAGAGGAGTGCAAGGAAGCGATCTCACTAATGAAACATTCAGCTGATGAGGACACAGTGAAGAACAAGATGAAACTGACATTTGACTATAGGCACAACAAGGTCCTCGACCCCCAGCAGTCAAGCAACATACTGTCTGACTTTCCACGTTTCCAAGACGTCAAGGGCTTGGTAATTATCTATAGTTAGTAGAAAAGACTCACGCACATCCCAAGTGTATAGTCACGGGTGCTAGACTCAAAATAGATCTGTAATGTTGTGGAAAAAAAGTCTGCACACCGTCTGTAGTGTTCCCAAGTTTTAATATACTTGAACACAACGTTTCGGCCTGTGGTAATTATCTGCCATTATTTTGACCATTTTGTGACACTTGAATGATAGACTGTAGATGTATTGTACCTCAACTAGCACCCACTAACTTTGGTTGGCTGTGAAATCCTGAAATTGTCCCCCAATCACCCCTCTACAGGTTGAACAGGATTTCGTTCTGATGTTTGGAGAAGGTGTATCGGGCAAGCTTCTGGAAAAGTGGCCGACCACATACAAGAAAAAGATCATCCAACAATGCAGACGGCTTCCATCCACCAGTGAGCTTCAAGAGCTCCTGCTGATAGCTGATCCTCCTGAGGATGACACTGAAGTGGATGCTGACGTTGGTAAGCTGCTTTTGAGCAAACCATTCTTGTTGTTTTTCACTGAACTTCTGTGAAAAATGTACGAGGCATTTTGTATTATCAACCAGTCAAAAGTGTCTTCCCATTCACTTGAATGAGTGCATCCAAGCTTTTTACTGGTACTGTATATTCATATTTTGAGTGGCAGAGCTTCTTGTGATGAACTGCTGTCTTTTATCTTATTTTGTAAAAATACTGCTAACATTGCAGATGGACTGAATTTTGTTTATGGTCTACATAATTCAAGTGTCTTAACATCCAACTTGTATCGTTACAGGTTGGGACAGTGACCTCTCATCGATTCTACTGCTGTTGCACTTGATCCCACCCTCTGCTCAGGGGCGGAAGAGACCAGGGAAGGTGTCGGCGTCCAACGCGGAGCAGCATCTTGTGATCTTCAAGAAGGTTGGTATTTTCTCCTAATGTACAAATTTATAATTATAATGCTACAATCATGTAATTATTATTATTATTATTTTTTATATTCCCCCCCTCCTTTTTCTCTGTTTTTCTCCCATTCCAATGTTAGTCGTTATGCCAATTCTTAGCCCCTTTCGTGACTGCTGCGCCACCCAGCCGCCACAATCATGTAATTCTAATTGTTTCTCCATGTGTGTTTGTCTTCTCAGACTGGAACAAGCATCCAAGAGCATCTTGATGCCATCACTACCAGCAATCAACCCTATCTCCTGGCTGTTGGAGTGAAGAAGAATGCGATCCACCGGTTCTACATCATTCTTGACAAGAAGGCCATACCTTGCAAGTCAATCTCTTCTCTTGGTGCTTTAGATGAACTCTTTAAGGCACATTATGTGTTTGGCACAGCATACAACACCATGCTGCGCAACATGTACACGTTCCTCCAGACCACTGTGTATAGTATTGATGTTGGGAAAGTCAAGGAGAGTCCTCGTGTTGCTGAAGTTAGGGCGAGGTTGCTTCATTAGTGCATGAGGCTTCTCCTCCGCCATGAAGTGTTTTGATTGTCGGAAGGAGTTAGGTTGTACAAATAGGCTTGTTAGGCATTTGCGAATAGTTCACGGTTACGTTCAAGGAAAAAAGCTTCGCCTTAAATGTGCTCAGACTGGATGTGGCTATAGGTTTGGTACGTTTTCAGGTTTTAGGAAACATTTAGACAACAAACACACTGAGTATATTGACCAAGAGGTTGACACTGATGTTAATGTAAACAGTGTAGGAGAGGCGGTGATCGCTAATGTAGATGAGACCGCCACAACATCTGATGTCGATGCGACGGCCACATGTGGACTGTTCAGAAACTCTAATAGGAGCACTCTCGATATGTGTGCAACTGCTGTTGCACAACTCAAGGCTGCTGGAACCAGTCAGTCTACTGTAAAAAGTTTTGTCTCAACCATGGAAGAAGTGATTTCTGAGATTCATAGTCACGCTAAAGATGCAGCTCTACAGTGCTTATCTCCACAGGACACAGAAAATAAGAACAGCTTAGAACAGTCATTCCAAAAGTTGGAAAACCCATTCACACACTTAAATTCTGAGGCAAAAATAAACAAACACTTCAAAGAGAAATGGGGAAAAGTTGAACCCGTTGAAAAGGTGCTTGGCACAAGATTTGACAGCAGAAGAAACAAAACTACTGGGACATATGACCAGGTCATTGTAACTGATAAGTTTGCATATGTTCCCATTTTGGAAACGCTGAAGAGCATTTTTAAAAACCCAGAACTTGCAGACATGTTAAAGCCCAGGCACATGACTAAGGAAGGTGTGTATGCAGACTTGAGAGATGCCACCTATTTGAAAGAAAGTCCCCTGTTTTCAGTAGAAAAAGATTCCTTTCAAATTCAACTTTTTTATGATGACTTTGAAACTGCAAATCCATTGGGCTCTAAAAAGGGTATACATAAATTAGGTGGTGTATACTTTACATTAAGAAATTTCCCCCCAATCTATAATTCCTCTTTGATTAATATTCATTTGTGTGCTCTTTTCCATGCACAGGACATTAAGCGTTATGATTTCAATTTGATACTTGAGCCACTTGTCAATGATCTGAAAGTACTGGAGACAGAGGGACTTAAAATTCCCATGTTTAGACACGTAATTCGTGGTACCATAGTTCAGGTCACTGGGGATAACCTTGGCTTGCATGGTCTGTTTGGGTTTGTGGAGTCATTTGGGGCTCGGTATTGCTGTCGTTTCTGTCTCCTTGAGAAAGCTCGTTTTCAGACTGTATTCTGTGAAGATGATCCGGCTGTTGTACTAAGAACTGTTGAGATGCACGCACAACACTGTCAAACTATACAGACAGATCCAACGCTACCTCATATATATGGCGTGAAACGCAGTTGTCTGTTGAATTCACTTGAGTATTTCAACACAGCCACAAACTTCTCTGTAGATATCATGCATGATATTTTAGAGGGGGTTGCTCAGTTTGAGGTGAAACTTATTCTCAAGTACATTCTTCAGGAGAAACTTCTAAATGCTGAACAACTGGCTGGCAGAATACATGCTTTTGACTATGGTTACAATCAGCAGCGAAACCGTCCGCCAAGAGTCAAGTTGTTGGATGAAAGTAAGGATTTGGGGTTGAATGCCACACAGTCTTGGTGCTTGTTGCGCAATATGCCTCTGATATTTGGTGATTTAATACAGACTGATGATAAGTACTGGCATCTTCTGCTTTTGCTTCTACAGATTGTTAACATTGTATTTTCACCAGTCCTGTCATATGGCATGACCATTTATCTCAAACATGTAATCACTGATCATCATCGGCTCTTCAAGCAGTTATTTCCTAGAAGCAACCTATTGCCAAAGCATCACTTCATGATACATTACCCTCGTAATATAAGGAACATTGGCCCAATTCTGCACATGTGGTGCATGCGTTATGAAGCTAAACATAACTTCTTTAAGAGACAATTAAAAAGCTTTAAAAACATTACAAAGACATTAGCCCAAAAGCACCAAAGTTGTATGGCAATGTATCGGGAGTCCTTTACCAAAGAAAGATTAACCATAGGTCCAGGAAAGATGGTGGCACTTGTTGAGCTCAAAGAAGGTCCAGAGATTGCTTCCTTATTTGGAGATGTAACCAGTGTTTTTTCTGCCAAGTGGATAAAACATCATGGTACAGAGTACCGCTGTGACTTGATTATCTGTACTGAGGTAGCATTTGAGATGCCTGTGTTTTGTAAGATCAAGACTATTGCTGTGAAAGATGACAGTGTATTGCTCTGTGGAAAACTGATGGAAACCATGTGTTTTGATGACCATTACCATGCCTTTAAGGTCAGACTGCATCCAGACGGAGTTGTAAAGGTCTTGGATATAAATCAGCTGTGTTACTTTAAACCATTTGATATTCAAATGAATTATCGAACGACAGATTGCTCAAAGTATATTGTTCCATATTGCCACTTTATGCAGACCTGCTAATGTGATTGTTTTATTACTGCATCCAGACGGAGTTGTAAATAGGGTTGGGTACCGAAAACCGGTTCTAATAGCAACCGGTTCCTAACATCCGGTTCTGGAACCGGAAGTAACATATTTGCATTTCGATTCTTAATTTTTTATTTTTTTTTACTTTGTTAATTAATACCATAGTTGCAGTACAGCAACCAAATTAAACTGTATCAAGTCAACTGAAAATGTGAATAGTATGAAAAAATGTACACATTTTCAAAAAAAATCTGAACCGGAATCGTTCAAATCCAAACGATGCCCAACCCTATATAGTTGTAAAGGTGTTGTATAAATCAGCTGTGAAGTATATTGTTCCATATTGCACTTTATGCAGACCTGCTGAGGTCAATGTATATTTATGTTTTATTTTTTTATAAGCCTGCCTGACCCTGCCTGACCTGACCAACAATAAAATTGTTGAAATCATTTTGTGGTAACTTGTGATTTTTTAATGTATATTGTATGTAAATGCAATTTCACAAGAGTAAATTAAGTGTAAAATTAACACCAGTGAGGTTTATTTTCACCAATATAGTGTCCGGTTTCATTGACACTGTGCAGTGTTAATGGGTGTTATTTGCAGAGCTGTTTTTTCACTACTAGTGAGTAAATTATCAACACAGTACTGTGTAATGGCAACACTTCAGCAGAGTTATTTGACCTCAGTGTTAACTTTTAATAACTCAATGCAGTGTTAATGAGCATTGGAATTCAACTCAATCAGAGTTAATTTGTTATCACATAAGAGTAAATTATCAACACTTCTGAGAATAATAATTACACTCTCAAGTGTTATTAAACCTATAGTGTTAAGTTTAAATAACACCATACAGTGTAAGCGAGTGTTAAATTTGTACTCTATTAGAGTTAATTTAACTCAAAAAATTTAACACGGGAGCAAGAGTCGATTTAAATAACACCATACAGTGTAAGCGAGTGTTAAATTTGTACTCTATTTAGAGTTAATTTAACTCAAAAAATGTAACACAGGAGCAAGAGTCGATTTAACACTATTCGTAGTTGGAGTCATATACACTCTGGAATAGTGTTAAATTCGACTCTTTAAGTGTTAATTTGACACTGCGAATTTTACTGTGTACAAGCCCCACCGGTTCCTTTGCAGCTGGCTTTGGATTTGCAGCAGCTTTAGCTGCTCGCGCATCGTCGTAGGCTTTTAACACACCATCGTAGCGGTGGTGATGTTGCAGGTGACTTATTATGTTGGATGTGTTATAGCTTGTTGCCCTTTTCCCTCCTCGTGGAACTTCTGTTTTGTTACAAATAGCAAGCAAACTGTTTTCCTCTGAAACTTTGAAAAAGTTCCACACTACTGACGCCATGTTTGTTTCCTATCCGTGCTGCTTCTGAAAGTTACATGACTACGTCACAGCCAGGCATGAGAAAGGGAGCGCTGGATTTGTGAAAAACTCCCTCTTCCTAAACCACACGCCATCAGTCGTACCACAGTACTGGCAAAACGGGAGGAGCCTACAGTAAAAACAAACGCCCTTCATCCCAATCCACCCACACGTCATTTTAACCAAAAAATATATTATATATTATCAGAGCTATCAATAATTGTATCTGGTTTATCGGGATGATGTCATAATTGCTGATATCGGCCCGATAATTATCGACCTGATAATGATCGCGCATCCCTAGTTATTATTAGCCGCGGCAGCCTCAGATATTAGCCCTTCATTAGCTAAATCCAGAACTAACGTTAGCTTAGCAGTGTTTCTCATCTGTTTATCTGACATACATTATCCTAGTTTAGCTTGGTTTAGGAGTCCATGGTAAAGTTGTATTATTTACAGTTTACCAAACAATTATTTTTCAATCTTCTGTAGATGGCCACGATATTGCATTTAGTTGTATTTTTATTTAATTTAGTGTAATTTCTGACAAGGACATGGTCTTAGTTTTTCCAATGCTATCCTGGAAACACCACTTGGAAGACAAAAACAACAGCTGCTTGCGTCAATAATCAATCAGATGTTTTGGCCATCAAATTAAATGCAATATCATAGGCTTATATTCATAGATCAGAACTATAGCAGTGCATCTGTCTATATATACACCCATGTGTTTTTCAGTTCTTATGAAAACTTTCCTGTCAGGATTTTCCTTCCTTTCCAATTTGTTAGCCTAGGAAAATAGACCTAAGAGTTAAGGACTGATGGTTCTTGTTTGGCTTTCTGTGTTCCTGATGAATTAACTGAAAAGTTAGACCTTTTGTTTGTTAGGATGAATGTACAATGTACTGATATTTCTTTCCTTACTTTCCCCCAAGACTGAATATGACCACCCCTAGCTTCTCACACCGTGGTTTGAGAGAACTGTCTGTCTCTTTGGTGGACTGCATGAAACCGCCACAGCTGGACCAGGAGCAGAGCTGTTTGGACTGCATGGAAACAAGTATGGAAATGTTGACTTTAATCTGTAAACATTATGACTTTATAAGTGTTGACTTTAACCTCTTAAGCCAGACTCTCTAAATTCGCCTAAAAGTACATACCCAAGTAAAAGGAAGATTGCTCCACTTCTACAAGCCTGGTGGTACTAAATCCAGATTGAACTCTGCCATTGGAAAGAGGAGATTTGGCCCGATCCATAGATGTATGACTTGGCCATAATAAGGTAATTTCAAGTTCAAGTTTCTTTAATAGTTGTCATACAGAAGTACAGAATACTTTTATACAAAATGCTTCTTACTGTTACGCTCCAGAGACTGTGCAAGACAAGATAAGTATGAAATAAAATAACATAGTATAGCATGTAAATTAGAAGTAAAAAAATGAGGTCACAGTGTTCAGTATAGACATATGTACAATGTTCAATGCAGAATAGACGTAACTGAGTTACCATATAATATAATACTATGCAGTGTACTAATATACAATACTATATAGTGCAAGGCAGAAATGGGATGAGGTGCAATTTAGGTACAATTTACAGTAGGTGTACGAGTTGTAGTGCAAATCCTTTATCAATAAATATAAAGTGTGTTTGTGTGATCTAAAGTGTGGAGAGTGGGTGCTGCAGTGTGTTGTTTGTTTAAGTGAGTGTGTGCGTGTGGGTGTGTGTGCTGTGTGCATTTGATGGTTGTTGCATAGTGTTTATTGTTCGTTTAGCAGCCTGATGGCCTGGGGATAGAAGCTTCTTCTGAGTCTTTCTGTGCTCGCCTTAAGACTCCGGTATCGCTTGCCTGACCGCAGCAGTTCAAAGAGGCAGTTGTTCGGGTGGCTCGAGTCCTTAATAATTCTCTTAGCCTTCCCCCTGCACCGCTTGTTGTAAATGTCTGGAGGGTGGGAAGCCCCCCTCCAATTGTGCGTTCGGCTGAACGTGTCACTCTTTGTAGTCTGATTATAGGCCTGATATTCTATAGTTATAAAAAAAAGTTACAGTCCAAGACAGCTCTACACATTTTTAAAAGTCTTTATTTAATGGCTCACATTATTTAGATCATTTAAAAGAAACCAACATGTTTCGGCTTACATAGGGCCTTCATCAGGGTATAGATAACTAAGACCAAACAAAACTCTGACTAATATAGAGAATCCAGGGCCCTCATTTATCAATGGTGCGTACGCACAGATATGTGCGTAACCCGCGTGTACGATCATTTCTAAGCAAAGTGTGTGACTTATCAATTTGAATGTGTGCTTGACTTTGTGCGTATATTTACGCACAGCTCCGACCGTGCGTATCTGGCGCCAGGTGGTAGAATATTATTATTGCACGCGGAAATAAGCTTCCGTGCATTACTTCCAACACTGGCGCGTGTTCTGTATGACCCGTAATTCATTATAGTTCATTGTAAAATAGCGACAGTAGTGTAATTATAACGTGCTCTCGCGCGAACAAGAGGTTTGCCTGCTTGTTTGGCACGGGGGGGCAGACTCAAAACACCCACCTCCAAACGCGATTAAATATTGTTTCAAATTAAATGCGAAATACTATTATTTTGTGTCATGTTTCCAAATAAGATTTGGTCACAACGAAATGCTTTCTACTTCAATTTGTTGGTTAGAATTAGGGATGCCCCGATCGATCGGCATCGGTATCGGCCGATATTCAGTATAAATATGAGATCGGTGAATTCCGATAATGCTTTATTCAAAATAGATTGTATGCCTCTACAAATCATATGCAGGTAGAAAATTTACGGAAAATCCATCGCGATTTGGAATCAAATTGAGGAGAACTTTAATCCCTGGGTATTAATCGAACGAAACGGGAAAAGGCAGTCATATCCAGCACAGTCTTTATTCGTGTTTGCGCTGCCCAGGCAGCAATGGTTAATAGATATATCCGACATCACCGTACGTGTACATGTCTCTGTCAGCCTGTCGCGTATTTCTCCCATAACACGCTTCGCTCGGCTTAGTCCACTTCTCCATTGTCATTGTTGGGCGAGGTGGGTGGAATTTTGGGGCTGTGGGCAGAATACGGGTCATATGAACACCCACGATATAGTGTTCTTCCCCCTTCCTACTGTATAAGAAAGAATTAAAAACGCATTGCAGCGAGAACGAGTGCATGTTGATTACTAAACCCTCCAGTCTCTGAGTCAGTTGATCTTGTCTCAGCATGGACTCCAGGGCCCTCATTTATCAAGTTTTCTCAGAAAATGTTCTATTTCCACACGTAAGCACAGAATTTAGAATGTAGAACGCACAAAAAAAACGGGATTTATCACACGTGCGTACACAGGTGCTACGCACACCTGTCATGATAAATATCACCTTGCTCCTATACGCTGAGGCTCGTGCACACTTTCACGTATTTGCATACCAAAACCGCCCCGATTAACCATATACGGTAATGGAACACCCCCATGAAATGTGGAAAAATGGATTAAACCGAGGGAAGCGTGTTATGAGACAGGCTGACAGACGTGTACACGTACGGTGATGTCGGATATGATATCTATTAACCATTGCTGCCTGGGCAGCGCAAACACTAATAAAGAACGTGCTGGAATATGACTGCCTTTTTCCGTTTTGTTTGATTAATACCCAGGGATTAAAGTTCTCCTCAATTTTATTCCAAATCGCGACGGATTTTCCGTCAATTTTCTACCTGCTGCATATGATTTCTAGAGGCATACAATTTATTTTGATGTCAGTATTGGGTAGCCTATATAAACAATAATACGAGAGCATATACAAGAACAATGAATCTCACTGCCATGTATGATGTAGCCTGCCTATGTGATCAACATGAACTTGAATTCCATCATGTTTGTGTGCGGGAGCTCACAAGGCTGTTGTCACAATGGGTGGTACAGTAATAACAGTCTACACAATATCACGATGGACCATGCCATGTAGCCTATGTTCTATTATGACATGATCTGTGACGACAAATGTTCTAGAATGTTTGATTATGACATCATACTCTGACAGCATGCCTATGATCAATAAAAACGCGAACTTGAATCCCATCATCATATTTACATAGTCTGTCCACTATCTTTATTACTTTGTTATTCCCCCCCCCCCCCCCCCATCTATGTAAAGCGACCTTGCATGGGTCTCTTGAAAGGCGCTATGTAAAATGAAGCTATTATTATTATTATTATTATTATTATTATTATTATTATTATTATTATTATTATTATTATTATTATTATTATTATTGTTGTTGTTATTATTATTATCATGTCTGTGTGCTGAGCTCAGTGAAGTTTCAACGGAGCGAGGTAATCTATTCTAATCAACAAATTGAAGTAGAAAGCATTCCGTTGTGGCCAATCTTATTTGGAAACATGACACAAAATAATAGTATGTCGCTTTTTATTTGAAACAATATTTAATGGCGTTTGGAGGTGGGTGTTCTGCTTCTGCCCCCCGTGCCAAACAAGCAAGCCAACCTCTTGTTCCCGCATGAGCCCGTTATAATTACACTACTGTCGCTATTTTACAATGAACTATAATGAATTACGGGTCATACAGAAGTTGAACACGCCAGTGTTGGAAGTAATACACGGAAGCTTATTTCCGCGTTGAAACTAATGCATGAACTGAGGAGCGCATATGCCGTAGTAACGATATTCTACCACTGGGCGTCAGCTAAGCATGCTCAGAGCTGTGCGTAGACATAAGCACAAAGTCAAGTTCACGTTCGAATTGATAAATCCCACACTTTGCTTAGAAATGGTCGTACGCACGGGTTAAGCACATATCTGTGCGTACGTCACGTTGATACATGAGGGCCCCGGAGAACAGAGAAGACAGAGTAAGTTAGAACACATCACACAGAACAGAGAAGTCAGTTTGAACACAGAACAGAGAAGACAAAGTAAGTTAGAACACACCACACAGAACATAGAAGACAGTTTGAACACAGAACAGAACAGAGAAGACAAAGTAAGTTAGAACACATCACACAGAACAGAGAAGACAGTTGGAACACAGAACAGAACAGAGAAGACAAAGTAAGTTAGAACACATCACACAGAACAGAGAAGACAGTTGGAACACAGAACAGAACAGAGAAGACAAAGTAAGTTAGAACACACCACACAGAACAGAGAAGACCGTTTGAACACAGAACAGAACAGAGAAGACAAAGTAAGTTAGAACACATCACACAGAAGAGAGAAGACAGTTGGAACACAGAGCAGAACAGAGAAGACAAAGTAAGTTAGAACACATCACACAGAACAGAGAAGACCGTTTGAACACATCTAGAAACCTGCTACAGCTGCAGGGTAGAGACTGATTCAAATTGAAGAAGATAGTTGACACAATATCTTATAAAACAAGGTAACATTGTGCACCACATCACTCATGCATTCATTATCTTCTTCTCAGTGTTAATGAAAGGAATGATATGGGTTAACAAAATAAGTATTTTAATATTAATTCATATTCCCTTCATATTACATATCAAATAGTGAATGAAGGACTGATGTGATATGAAGGAAATAATGCACAATCAACAAGGATCTATCTCTGCAGTTATTTAGGCTAGAGATAATCTATGAAAAGCAGAATACCAACAACAATGCCATCTACAAGTCGTTGACAACTGGAACATGCATCTATATAACTACTGTATGTGTTCTAAAGTAAACAATGGTAAACACGTTTCCTACTACTAATGTTTCCACCATCAAAACAATAGTTTTTGTTGTAACATACATGTATTATCTTAAAATTACAAGCTGTTGTAAAACTGATTATTTTGGATCAGGCAGTAGGGGCAATTTCATTTAGCAGACAGAGAAATGACAAATATCTAAACCCACCACTAGAGCCTCTCCCTCTACATCAGGATAAATTCATTCAAATTAATGTTTCATTCACCAGTTTCAATAGGTCCAGAGGCTCCAGGAGTGCCTCCAGTCTCTGAGTCAGTTGATCTTGTTCTCCAGCATGGACTCCTGGAGAACAGAGAAGACAGAGTAAGTTAGAACACATCACACAGAACAGAGAAGACAGTTGGAACACAGAGCAGAACAGAGAAGACAAAGTAACACAGAACAGAACAGAGAAGACAAAGTAAGTTAGAACACATCACACAGAACAGAGAAGACAGTTGGAACACAAAACAGAGAAGACCAAGTAAGTTAGAACACATCACACAGAACAGAGAAGACAGTTGGAACACAGAACAGAACAGAGAAGACAAAGTAAGTTAGAACACATCACACAGAACATAGAAGACAGTTGGAACACAGAGCAGAGAAGACAAAGTAAGTTAGAGCACATCACACAAAACATAGAAGACAGTTGGAACACATCTATAAACCTACTACAGCTGCAGGGCAGAGACTGATTCAAATTGAAGAAGATAGTTGATTGAATTGAAAAAACCCTCAGCTCAGAACTAGGCAAAATCTGCATATGGCTCGCTGATAACAAACTATCATTACACATGGGCAAAACAGAGTCCATTCTCTTCGGTTCAAATAACAAACTCAGCAAGACCGACGGCTTCTCAGTTACAGTGGGTGACAATATTGTCACAAGGAAAGAAGATATTACCTACCTGGGTTCCATCCTAGAGGCAAATCTTTCCTGTGACAAAATGGCATCCAATGTAATAAAAAAAGTCAACCAACGAACTCGTTTCTTGTACCGGATCTCCTCACTGGTAAACAAGAATACCCTGAAGTCTCTAGCAGGAGCACTCATTCAAGGGTACTACGACTATGCTTGCACCTCATGGTACCAAAGCACCTCAAAGGCGCTAAAAACTAAATTACAAACATCTCAAAACAAACTGGTCAGACTACTGCTTGACCTTACTCCTAGAACCCACCTCACCCCTGCCCACTTTGACAACCTAGGATGGCTTAGAGTAGACGACAGAGTACAGCAACTTGCAATGGGCCTGGTCTACAAGATACACTACACGACCAAGGTACCCATGTACATGTCAAAATACTTCCCAAAGGTCAGTGAATACCACGATCACAACACCAGAGGGAGCTCCACAAATCATGTTAAACCCAGATTCGGCTCAAACAAGGGACTAAACACGTTTCGCAATTATGCCACATCAATGTGGAACGCCCTACCCAAAGCTGTAAAGGATTGTGAATCACTACCCACTTTCAAAAACACTCTCAAAAAACACCTAAGGGAGACTGCAACTCGAAACTGGCCCCTGTAAATGTCCGAACACAACCCCCTCCAATGTACAGTAAATTACCAAGTATGGTCTTGTCAATAATCCAATGTACAGTGTTGTTTGTACAGTTGTACAGTGTCCCCCACCCACCCCTCCTACCCAACCCCCCCCCCCCCCCCACCCACCCAACCACCTCCAATGTACAGTCCCCCCCCACCCCCACCTACCCAATCCAATGTACAGTTTCTACGTCAAATGTATATACTCTTTTTTCTGGAATCTTTTTGTATCACAAACAGTACTGTAATTGCAAATCTGGTATGTCATAAATGTATAGATGTAGCAGTACTGTCTATCTGTATGTCATGTATGTCATATATGTTACGATGAATTGAAAATGGGGGACCCTGATGTAAACAAGACGAAAGTCTTTCTCTGGTCTGCATCCCCTTAACAATTGTATGTATTGAGCTGTACTGTACTGTACCCATTCTGCAATCTGTTAATAAAGTTTTCAATCAATCAATCAATCGAATTGATTGATTGAAAAGTGTATTAACAGATTGCAGAATGGGTACAGTACAGTACAGCTCAATACATACAATTGTTAAGGGGATGCAGACCAGAGAAAGACTTTCGTCTTGTTTACATCAGGGTCCCCCATTTTCAATTCATCATATGACACACACGACATACAGATAGACAGTACTGCTACATCTATACATTTATGACATACCAGATTTGCAAATACAGTACTGTTTGTGATACTAATAAAATCCAGAAAAAGAGTGTATATACATTTGACATAGAAACTGTACATTGGAGGAGGTTGGGTAGGTGGGGTGGGGTTGGGTGGGGCTGTACATTGGAGGTGGGGGGGGGGGACACACTGTACACTGTACATTGGAATACTGACATACCTTTGACATAGAAACTGTACATTGGAGGAGGTTGGGTAGGTGGGGTGGGGTCGGGTTGGGTGGGGCTGTACATTGGAGGTGGGGGGGGGGGGGGGGGGTTGGGTACGGGGGGGGGGGGGCACTGTACATTGGAATACTGACATGGCCATACTTGGTCTTTACTGTACAACTGGGTTAGGACATTTGTAGGGGCCAGTTTCGAATTGCAGTCTCCCGTAGGTGTTCTTTGAGAGTGTTTTTGAAAGTGGGTAGTGATTCACATTCCTTTACAGCTTTGGGTAGGGCGTTCCACATTGATGTGGCATAATTGCGAAACGTGTTTAGTCCCTTGTTTGAGCCGAATCTGGGTTTTACATGATTTGTGGAGCTCCCTCTGGTGTTGTGATCGTGGTATTCACTGACCTTTGGGAAGTATTTTGACATGTACATGGGTACCTTGGTCGTGTAGTGTATCTTGTAGACCAGGCCCATTGCAAGTTGCTGTACTCTGTTGTCTACTCTAAGCCATCCTAGGTTGGCAAAGTGGGCAGGGGTGAGGTGGGTTCTAGGAGTCAGGTCAAGCAGTAGTCTGACTAGTTTGTTTTGAGATGTTTGTAATTTGGTTTTTAGTGCCTTTGAGGTGCTTTGGTACCATGAGGTGCAAGCATAGTCGTAGTACCCTTGAATGAGTGCTCCTGCCAGAGTCTTCAGGGTATTCTTGTTTACCAGAGAGGAGATCCGGTACAAGAATCGAGTTCGTTGGTTGACCTTTTTTATTACATTGGATGCCATTTTGTCACAGGAAAGATTAGCCTCTAGGATGGAACCCAGGTAGGTAATTTCATCTTTCCTTGTGACAATATTGTCACCCACTGTAACTGAGAAGCCGTCGGTCTTGCTGAGTTTGTTATTTGAACCGAAGAGAATGGACTCTGTTTTGCCCATGTGTAATGATAGTTTGTTGTCGGCGAGCCATATGCAGATTTTGCCTAGTTCCGAGCTGAGGGTTTTTTCAACCTGTAACTTGTTCTTGTCAGAGACCAGCAGGGCTGAGTCATCCGCAAACAGGAACAAGTTGCAGTCACAAGCTGACGACATGTCATTTGCATAAATTAGGAACAGTAGCGGTCCTAGTATGCTTCCTTGTGGAACACCACAGTTCACTGTGAGGGGGGGGGGGGGGGGATAGGGTACCGTTTACCTCCACCATCTGTTCTCTCCCCTCCAGGTAGGATTGTATCCAGCTCACTGATAAACTATCAAAACCAATTGCTTTTAGCTTGTCACGTCCCCAAGGACTTCAAAATTGCGAGGGTGACCCCTCTGCACAAAAAGGGCAGCAAATTAGACCCAGGCAACTACCGCCCTGTTTCTATTCTCACCTCCATCTCAAAAGTCATGGAAAAAATAGTCTACGAACAGGTCGAAAAGTACCTAGCGGAAAAAAATCTAATCTACGAATTCCAATCTGGCTTCAGAACATCCCACTCCACTGACACATGCCTTCTCTATTTGAATGACCACATCAAACAAGAGGTGGACGCAGGCAAATACTGCGGCATGGTCATGCTGGACCTACAAAAGGCCTTTGACACGGTCAATCACTCCATTCTGATTGACAAGCTAAAAGCAATTGGTTTTGATAGTCTATCAGTGAGCTGGATGCAATCCTACCTTGAGGGGAGGGAACAGATGGTGGAGGTAAACGGTACCCTATCCCCCCCTCTCACAGTGAGCTGTGGTGTTCCACAAGGAAGCATACTAGGACCGCTACTGTTCCTAATTTATGCAAATGACATGTCGTCAGCTTGTGACTGCAACTTGTTCCTGTTTGCGGACGACTCAGCCCTGCTGGTCTCTGACAAGAACAAGTTACAGGTTGAAAAAACCCTCAGCTCGGAACTAGGCAGAATCTGCATATGGCTCGCTGATAACAAACTATCATTACACATGGGCAAAACAGAGTCCATTCTCTTCGGTTCAAATAACAAACTCAGCAAGACCGACGGCTTCTCAGTTACAGTGGGTGACAATATTGTCACAAGGAAAGATGAAATTACCTACCTGGGTTCCATCCTAGAGGCTAATCTCTCCTGTGACAAAATGGCATCCAATGTAATAAAAAAAGTCAACCAACGAACTCGATTCTTGTACCGGATCTCCTCTCTGGTAAACAAGAATACCCTGAAGACTCTGGCAGGAGCACTCATTCAGGGGTACTACGACTATGCTTGCACCTCATGGTACCAAAGCACCTCAAAGGCGCTAAAAACAAAATTACAAACATCTCAAAACAAACTGGTCAGACTACTGCTTGACCTTACTCCTAGAACCCACCTCACCCCTGCCCACTTTGACAACCTAGGATGGCTTAGAGTAGATGACAGAGTACAGCAACTTGCAATGGGCCTGGTCTACAAGATACACTACACGACCAAGGTACCCATGTACATGGCAAAATACTTCCCAAAGGTCAGTGAATACCACGATCACAACACCAGAGGGAGCTCCACAAATCATGTTAAACCCAGATTCGGCTCAAATAAGGGACTAAACACGTTTCGCAATTATGCCACATCAATGTGGAACGCCCTACCCAAAGCTGTAAAGGAATGTGGATCACTACCCACTTTCAAAACCTCTCTCAAGAGACACCTACGGGAGACTGCAATTCAACACTGGCCCCTGTAAATATCCTAACCCAACCCCCTCCAATGTACAGTCATTTACCTAGTATGGTTTTGTCAATAGTCCAATGTACAATTTTGTTTGTTTGTACAGAGTCTCCCCCCCCTCAATGTACAGTTTTGCTTGTTTATACAGTGTGCCCCCCCCCCCCCCCCCAACCACCTCCAATGTAAATTACCCAGTATGGTTGTCAATATCCCAGTGTACCCAACCCCCCCCACCCAACCTCCTCCAATGTACAGTTTCTACGTCAAATGTATATACTCCCTTTTCTTGACTCCTTCTGTATCACAAACAGTACTGTATTTGCAAATCTGGTATGTCATAAATGTATAGATGTAGCAGTACTGACTATCTGTATGTCATGTATGTCATATATGTCCTGATGAATTGAAAATGGGGGACCCTGGTGGAAACAAGACGAAAGTCTTTCTCTGGTCTGCATCCCCTTAACAATTGTGTGTATTGAGCTGTACTGTATTGTACCCATTCTGCAATCTGTTAATAAAGTTTTCAATCAATCAATCAATCAATCAGAATGGTGTGATTGACAGTGTCAAAGGCATTTTGTAGGTCTAGCATGACCATGCCGAAGTATTTGCCCGCGTCCACCTCTTGCTTGATGTGGTCGTTCAAATAGAGAAGGCATGTGTCAGTGGAGTGGGATGTTCTGAAGCCAGATTGGAATTCGTAGATTAGATTTTTTTCCGTGAGGTACTTTTCGACCTGTTCGTATACAATTTTTTCCATGACTTTCGAGATTGATGTAAGGATAGAAACAGGGCGGTAGTTGCCTGGGTCTAATTTGCTGCCCTTTTTGTGCAGGGGTGTTACTCTCGCAATTTTGAAGTCCTTGGGGACGTGTCCCTGTTTTATGGAGAGGTTTATTATGTGTGTGATGACTGGGGTGATGGCGGCTGCTGAGTCTCTGAGGAATTTGGAGGGGATGTTGTCATGGCCAGTGGCCTTGTTCGGTTGGAGGGCGCTCAGTTTTTTGAGTACCTCATCTGTAGTTACCATTTCCAGTTTGAAATCGTCTTTGTGGACGCCTAGGTTCTTGTAGTATGCTACTATGTGTTCTACCCCATACTGCCCTGAGTGGGAGGGTAGTTTGTTTACCAGTGTTGTGGCTATGTTTGTGAAGAAAGTGTTTAAGTTGACACAATATCTTATAAAACAAGGTAACATTGTGCACCACATCACTCATTCATTCATTATCTTCTTCTCAGTATTAATGAAAGGAATGATATGGGTTAACAAAATAAGTATTTTAATATTATTCATATTCCCTTCATATTACATATCAAATAGTGAATGAATGACTGATGTGATATGAAGGAAATTATGCACAATCAACAAGGATCTATCTCTGCAGTTATTTAGGCTAGAGATAATCTATGAAAAGCAGAATACCAACAACATTGCCATCTACCAGATATACATCTTATATTATTATTTTCTTCTTTTCCTAAAAATGTGAACTGTCCCTTTAAACATCTATCTCAGAGGCAAGAGAGAAAATCACTGAAAGCTAAAGGCATACACATATTTATTCAAAGATAAAAGAGGTAGAGGCTGACATGAATACCTGCTTGTAGATCTTCCACCAGTTCATTCCTGTTGAGCTTCTTCAGTATCTCCTCTGTAATCTTCACAGCTACATCAGAATAGTGCAGCACCATCAGATCCACCACGTCCTGTATGTCAGCATTCTCCAGCCGGCCCTTCGGGATGGGAGGGTAGCCCTTCAGGACCTGTTGGTTCAAATGCCACCGGAACTTGTTCAGCTCCTCCCTTCTTAACTCGTCCAGGATTTTGGACAGTAGATTTGAATGCGTTGCCATTGTTGATCACTGGTAAAACAGAACAAAGCTTGTAAATGTTTTCATCTTGAGACCCTGACGTATATTGTAATAAGCATATAGGTAGTTATATAGCATACTGGCCAATCGCGCCTCGCATGGTCACGTGCAAGTGAGGTGCATGTAAAATGTTTCCACGGGCCCAGTAGGTGCTGGAGAGATGATATCTCATAATGGCAGAGCGAGACGCTCAGCCAGTATTCATATAACTAGGGTTATAGGATAACCTTCATTATCTAACACAGTTTACTGAAGGAGAGGAGATGATAAAATGAGGTTACCCCAGACTCCAATAGAGAGGGGCAATAAACTTGGATTCCCAAAACATGGTTTCCCTTAGTATTTTATTTGGCTGAGGCCCAGAGAGAGTTGGTTCAACACAAGGGAAGAATGATAATATTGTACATTACATTGTTATCAATACTCTTTACATTCACCTGGTCCAGTGCATTGACCTTACATTCGTCAACTAACAATATAGTTAGTTAGTTGTTCAATATACATTCAAACGTATAGTTACTCACGTATGGCACAGTATCTCAAGATGGGGCGGAGGAGGTCCAGACTTCCTGTGTGGTCTAACTCCTTATACTTTCAGATGGGGTTTATATACCCTGTTATGATGACATCATACACTGTCACACTTGCCTGGCCAATCAGAGTGACATTCAAACATTGTATCCTCCATTCAGGTCCTACTTACAGACCAAGAGTGGCCTTTGGTTTAAACTTTATCTATGGGTGTGTCTTCACACCTCTGACTGTGGCTTCTGCCTGTGGCATCTGGCTTAATCAAAGCCACTCCTTTTTTAGCATATGATATAATAAAACATTTCTAGGCCGTATCTTTAGTGTAATGATCTCTATATATCCAGAATTAAAACAGGGTATTAATAAGCTGCAATTTAATACTAAACACTCCATACTTGAGTTAAACTATACCAATAACAGCCTGATTGGCATTCACAGTGATAAATAAACTTAAGACACTTAAAAGAGAAATAGTGAATACAGACTCTATACCCTTATGTATAGATATGTAATATATAATTAAAGAGATAATCATATATTGTTATATGCTCCTCCCAATCTAAATGACATTCAAATATACCTTCTAATTTAATAAGTCACATTAATGATCTATATATGTTTTTTCATTTATTTATAGAGGTCTTAATCCAATCAAAGCCAAACATTGTTTTTTACTCCAGTTGGAGCATGTCATGATTATTAACATTCTCTACTCCTGTCTTTAATTTTAGAGCAGTTTGTGGTTCTGCTCTCCATGGCAGCTGTTCATACACGCTGTAACTTGTCGCTAACATGTGACTTGTTATCTTGATTAACCGCTGTCACAGTCCTGAGAGCATTCTCATGGCCCAAACTGCCCCCAGGCTCTACCACACCTTTTGGCATTCTGGTCAAGTTTCTCAAGTTTCTTTAATAGTTGTCATACAGAAGTACAGAATACTTTCATACAAAATGCTTCTTACTGTTACGCTCCAGAGACTGTGCTAGACAAGATAGTATCAAATAACATAGTATAGCATGTAATTTAGAAGAAGAAAATGAGGTCACAGTGTTCGGTATAGACATATGTACAATGTTCTGAGTTACCATATAATATACAATACTATGCAGTGTACTAATGTACAGTACTATGTAGTGCAAAGCAGAAATGGGATGAGGTACAATTTAGGTACAATTTACAGTAAGGTGTACGGGTTGTAGTGCAATCCTTCATCAATAAATATAAAGTGTGGGGAGTGGGTGCTACAGTGTGTTTGTTTAAAGTGGGTGTGTGCTATAAAGTGTGTGGAGTGGGTGCTACAGTGTGTTTGTTTAAAGTGAGTGTGTGCGTGTGGATGTGTGTGCTATGTGCGTTTGGTGGTTGTTGTTGTGTAGTGTTCATTGTTCGTTTAGCAGCCTGATGGCCTGGGGATAGAAGCTTCTTCTGAGTCTTTCTGTGCTCGCCTTGAGACTCCGGTATCGCTTGCCTGACCGCAGCAGTTCAAAGAGGCAGTTGTTCGGGTGACTGGAGTCTTTAATGATTCTCTTAGCCTTGCCCTTGCAACGCTTGTTGTAAATGTTCTGGAGGGTGGGGAGCCCCCCTCCAATTGTGCGTTCGGCTGAACGTGTCACTCTTTGTAGTCTGCTTCGGTCTTGTGCAGTGCTATTCCCAAACCAGGAGGTGATGTTGCCGGTCAAGATGCTCTCTATTGTACATGAGTAGAAGTTCTTAAGGATCTTCTGACTGACTTGGAACTTCCTTAGGCGCCTGAGGAAGTAGAGGCGTTGTCGTGCCTTCTTCACAACACTGTCAATGTGTGTGGTCCATGTCAAGTCCTCGGATATGTAGGCTCCGAGGTACTTAAAGCTGTTGACTCTCTCAACCGGTGCCCCGTCGATGCTGAGGGGGCTGTAGTCCTTGACCCCCGACCTCCTGAAGTCCACAATCATCTCCTTTGTTTTGCTGACGTTCAGGGAGAGGCTGTTTTCCTGGCACCATCCCGCCAGGACCTTGACCTCTTCCAGGTAGGCCCTCTCGTCGTTGGCAGAGATCAGGCCCACCACCACTGTGTCGTCAGCAAATTTGATGATTGTATTGCTACTCCGCTGAGCCACACAGTCGTGTGTGTACAGGGAGTAGAGGAGGGGACTCAGAACACAGCCCTGGGGGGCCCCTATGTTGAGGGTGATGGATGAGGAGGTGCAGTTGCCTGCTCTCACCACCTGGGGTCTGCCAGTCAGGAAGTCCAAGACCCACTGGCAGAGGTCATAGTTCAAGCCCAGGTCCCTGAGCTTGGCTATTAGTATGGAGGGGACTATGGTATTGAATGCCGAGCTGTAGTCGATGAATAGCATTCTCACATAGTTCCCCTGCCTCTTGTCCAGGTGTGATGCTGCTGTGTGCAGCACATGGGCTATGGCGTCCTCCGTGGACCTGTTGGGGCGGTATGCAAATTGCAGGGGGTCCATGTTGATGGGGAGGGAGGAGCAGATGTAGCCCTTTACTAGCTTCTCAAAGCACTTCATGGCTATGGAGGTGAGAGCTACAGGGCGGTAGTCGTTGAGGCAAGCAGGCTTGGATTTTTTGGGTACAGGGATAATAGTGGACTTCTTCAGGCAGGTGGGGATGACAGCCTGTTCTAAGGACAGGTTAAATATGTCAGTGAATACTGGGGCCAGTTGGTCGGCACAGACTTTTAGGACGCGGCCGGGGATGCCGTCCGGACCTGCTGCCTTCCTGATATTCACTTTTTTAAAGGTCCGCCTCACCTCATGCTCTGGTCACATTCCAAGTTAATTTTATACCACAACCCAAACTTGTAACGTTCTGGGTTCTCTGGTCTTGTTAGACCTGAGAATCATGCTAATACATTTGGTCAATTTTCGAGGGCATTTTGCCCCAAGCCCCCGTTAATTTCGAACCCTGGTTGTTGTTGTAGAACTTGAAGGCTAGTAGTAAATAAGTCTGCATCATTTGGACCTCCATGCTCCCGGGGGTCTGCCTTGATGAATGCTGTCTGGACGGCACTGAGAAGGACTGTGTCTATGTAACAGGTACAACCTTGTACCTGCCACGAAACTTCGACCGCGCCTTGAGTGGGAGTCGAACCCCGGGCGTCCGCACGGGGGGAAGCAACACAAACCGCTGCGCCAAGAGAGGAACTACTCCCTAAGCGGTCAGTTTGAATGCCTCTGGGGAGTGAGTTTTACTTCCATGCACCGTAGTCACACTATCGCGGTGCATATCCGTTACATCTATAAACCTTAGAGCCGCTGACCTCTTCTTTTTCAGACGATGACCCCTTTGATGCCGTTCTCATCGCTGATAAACTGAAGGAGGTCGGCGACAGACTGAGAGTTTCAGGAGGCGCTGAAGCAGCTGAAGCAGGCGGTAGCACAACAGGTAAACACTACACACACACACACACACACACACACACCACACGCATCACTAACACTACACACACACACACACACACACACACCATCCAGACACCACACACATCACGAACACTACACACACACACACACACACACACACACACACACACACACACACACACACACACACCATCCAGACACCACACACATCACTAACACTACACACACACACACACACACACACACACACACACACACACACACACCATCCTGACACCACACACATCACTAACACTACACACACACACACACACACACACACACACACACCATCCAGACACCACACGCATCACTAACACTACACACTACACACACACACACACACACACACACACACACACACACACACACACACACCATCCTGACACCACACACATCACTAACACTACACACACACACACACACACACACACACACACACACACCATCCAGACACCACACGCATCACTAACACTACACACTACACACACACACACACCATCCAGACACCACACACACACACACACACACACACACACACACCACACACATCACTAACACTACACACACACACACACACACACCATCCAGACACCACACATGCATCACTAACCCTGGCAGCGTTAGTGCCTTGCTCTAGCCATTGAGCTACACATGGAATTGAACCCCTAACCGTTTACACAGTTACCCTACTATTACACAGTAGTAGTAGTACTAATTTATATATGTTATGCCCAGTTTAATCACCTGTACATTGTATATTATTACTATTGCACTTTACTGTTACATTTGCAGTTGGACGGCATCTGGCTGGATGCCAAACTTATTTCCGTTGTGCTGTATGATGACAACTACATTTGACTCTAATCTAATCTAACCACCCGCCCCTGTAGTCTCACTCCACCACGGCTCACTCCCCGTGCAGGTCAGCGTAGCCACGCATGCTCCAGCAGGTCCTGTCCGTTTGCGTTCAGACACAATACTGCCGGAATTTCCCAGAACCAGTTTGTCAGCTCAGAAACCACACAACACACAGCTGCCACCGTGATGACGACATAATAATAATAACACCTTGTAGAACTGAGAGGCTGCAAGCAAAGTACTAGGGCTGTGTGTTAAATACTTTCGAAGCTTCGTTCAATGGGCGTGGGATTCGAACGGGGGAATACAATTTGAATATATTAAAAAAAGAAAAGAAAAACTGGTTAGTTGGCTTATTGGCTAACCTCTCTCCTCTCTATCCTCTCTCTCCTCTCTCCATAGTAGTAGGGCCTAAAAAAAATAATGGTTTATTTCCGGTTGCCTCCATTCAGGTCCTACTTACAGACCAAGAGTGGCCTTTGGTTTAAACTTTATCTATGGGTGTGTCTTCACGCTGTAACTTGTCGCTAACATGTGACTTTAGATAATCACACTTCAACTGGCCATTTTCATTGTTGGGCATTGGATTGAATTAACATCTCTTTTGTCTCTTGTTATCTTGATTAACCACTGTCACAGTCCTGAGAGCATTCTCATGGCCCAAACTGCCCCCTGGCTCTACCAGACACCACACACGTCACTAACACTACACACACACACACACACACACACACACACACCATCCAGACACCACACACACACACACACACACACACACACACACACACACACACACACACACACACACACACACACACACACACACACACACACACACACACACACACACACACACACACACACACACACACACACACACACACACACACACACACACCATCCAGACACCACACACGCATCACTAACCCTGGCAGCGTTAGTGCCTTGCTCTAGCCATTGAGCTACACATGGAATTGAACCCCTAACCGTTTACACAGTTACCCTACTATTACACAGTAGTAGTAGTACTAATTTATATATGTTATGCCCAGTTTAATCACCTGTACATTGTATGTTATTACTATTGCACTTTACTGTTACATTTGCAGTTGGACGGCATCTGGCTGGATGCCAAACTTATTTCTGTTGTGCTGTATGATGACAACTACATTTGACTCTAATCTAATCTAACCACCCGCCCCTGTTGTCTCACTCCACCACGGCTCACTCCCAGTGCAGGTCAGCGTAGCCACGCATGCTCCAGCAGGTCCTGTCCGTTTGCGTTCAGACACGATACTGCAGGAATTTCCCAGAACCAGTTTGTCAGCTCAGAAACCACACAACACACAGCTGCCACCGTGATGACGACATAATAATAATAACACCTTGTAGAACCGAGAGGCTGCAAGCAAAGTACTAGGGCTGTGTGTTAAATACTTTCGAAGCTTCGTTCAACGGGCGTGGGATTCGAACGGGGGAATACAATTTGAATATATTAAAAAAAGAAAAGAAAAACTGGTTAGTTGGCTTATTGGCTAACCTCTCTCCTCTCTATCCTCTCTCTCCTCTCTCCATAGTAGTAGGGCCTAAAAAAAATAATGGTTTATTTCCGGTTGCCGACCGACCCTGCCGATTTAGGTGCGACCCAATATATTTTATGAGTTTAAAAAGAATATATATATATATAAAAAAAATCAAATATCTTTTTATTTTTTTTGAATAAAGTTTTATAGAAATCTTAGTCAAACCTTTAGTATTATGGATATTAAACATGCTGGCAGAGTACATGCATCCATGTTGTTGTGAAGATTTTAATTAAATAAAGAAATGCCCTATCCATAGTCGCCGTGGGAAAGAATAAAAAAAGAAATAAAAAAAAATCCCTACCTACCCATGGCCTTAACTGACAACCAACAGGAAACAAACAATATTTTTTGTTATGCCTAGTTGGCTAACCTCTCCTCTCTCCTCTCTCTCCCCTCTCCCCTATCCTCTCTCCATGGTAGTAGTAGTCAAGTCAAGAGTCAAGAGTTTTATTTGTCACGGCATACGAGTATACAATGAAATGCGGGTGGTCTTGCATCTAGCTAACCTCTCCTCTCTCCATGGTAGTAGTAGTTAGCTAACCTCTCCTCTCTCCATGGTAGTAGTAGTTAGCTAACCTCTCCTCTCTCCATGGTAGCAGTAGTTAGCTAACCTCTCCTCTCTCCATGGTAGCAGTAGTTGGCTAACCTCTCCTCTCTCCATGGTAGCAGTAGTTAGCTAACCTCTCCTCTCTCCATGGTAGCAGTAGTTAGCTAACCTCTCCTCTCTCCATGGTAGTAGTAGTTAGCTAACCTCTCCCCTCTCCATGGTAGTAGTAGTTAGCTAACCTCTCCTCTCTCCATGGTAGCAGTAGTTAGCTAACCTCTCCTCTCTCCATGGTAGCAGTAGTTAGCTAACCTCTCCTCTCTCCATGGTAGCAGTAGTTAGCTAACCTCTCCTCTCTCCATGGTAGTAGTAGTTAGCTAACCTCTCCTCTCTCCATGGTAGCAGTAGTTGGCTAACCTCTCCTCTCTCCATGGTAGTAGTAGTTAGCTAACCTCTCCTCTCTCCATGGTAGTAGTAGTTAGCTAACCTCTCCTCTCTCCATGGTAGTAGTAGTTAGCTAACCTCTCCTCTCTCCATGGTAGTAGTAGTTAGCTAACCTCTCCTCTCTCCATGGTAGCAGTAGTTAGCTAACCTCTCCTCTCTCCATGGTAGTAGTAGTTAGCTAACCTCTCCTCTCTCCATGGTAGCAGTAGTTAGCTAACCTCTCCTCTCTCCATGGTAGTAGTAGTTAGCTAACCTCTCCTCTCTCCATGGTAGCAGTAGTTAGCTAACCTCTCCTCTCTCCATGGTAGCAGTAGTTGGCTAACCTCTCCTCTCTCCATGGTAGTAGTAGTTAGCTAACCTCTCCTCTCTCCATGGTAGCAGTAGTTGGCTAACCTCTCCCCTCCCCTCCAGGCCGTGTCAGACGTGTTCAGCCAGAGCATGGAGGCCCTGTGCCGGACGAACTCGCCCCAGGATGCTGAGTTGGCTCCAGAGATGCACCTGATCAGAGCCTCCTTCGCCCTGGGCCTCTACGTCAAGAGGAACGCCCCGGAGCTGAAGGAGCGAGTCTGCAGCGCCATGACTGCATTCCTCAACAGACGCGTCGGCAACTGGGTGGCTCAGCGAGGGGGATGGGTGAGTCCGGGGGGGGGGGGTCTCTCAAAGCAGCATTGGTTGTTTTTTGGTGCAGTATCCCTTTAACCTGGGTCCAGCTTCCAGGAAATGTTTTTTTTTAATTCCGGTAAATGAACGATAGAATCACAGAATTTGGAAAAGAGCAGAAGTGCTCTCACCGTTCTTAACCCTTTTACCCCCCACAGTGGAGGCTACCACGTGCTTCCTCCGACACACGTCCAGCCAATCAACCGCTTCTTTTCACCTGGCAGCGCGGACTCTCACTGAGAGGGCGTAGCGTGTGGAAGGATCACACTATCCCACTCAGGTCCTATCCGCACTTAGCAGGCGCCCCGACCGAACTGTAGGAGTCGCTGTTTACAACAACCCGGACCCACCCCGCCAGCTTCTCCCACCCTCTAATACTGCCAATTGTATTAGTGTGAACGGCCAGCCAAGCTGGTGACAACGCCGGAGCTGTGAGCTGGATTCGAACAGGCGAAGCCGCTCCGGGGTTTGGTGACGAACGCAATCTCCGTTACGCCACCTGACCGCCCTGAGTGAAGGTATTCTATATTCATATTAAAATTGCATTTTTGTTTAGGATCAGCGATGGGCTTCTCAAAAGCCTTTTCAAACACTACAAGACGGATGGCCTGACACAACGTGAGAGGAAGAAACAGCCACGGACTCACAAGCGTTTTTTGTCTCTTTTTGACGTAAAAGCGGGTTGTGAAATTTCTGATCAACTATGCCGTCCTACATGCGATCGTGTTGCCTGGTCGTCATGCTGGTCACAAGGATTTCACTGCAAAGTTACTGCCAACCAATGTGACCAAAGCTTCCGTGTGGCGCCTCTACAGAGGTATAGAAGGTATGTTATGTGTGTACAAACCAGTCCTACCAGTCCTAAGTACCGCATTAACAAGACATTGAGACATTACTACTGAGACATTACTACACATCAACTTGCCGCCCCGCACCCCTCGCACCCCCCACCCCCCACCCCCCATACACACTTGCACACACACAAACAAACATGTGTAAAACCACCCCTTGCTCTCTCTCTTTCTCTCTCTCTCACCCACACACACACGCACCCCCATCCCCAACCCCCGGTGACATAACTCCCACTTCTCCATTACAACAATAACTGTGAACTTGCATTGCTGCACTATACAGATTCTATTCTATTCTACCAATCTAACAAAAACACTTGTCTTTTCAGGATTTCGCGTTGTTGGTAAGAGATCCTTCGTTCGGTTGTGGAAAGCACTTCTTCCGCAGATAATGAGCTCAAAACCCAGGACCGATCTGTGTTCTCAATGCTACACCAACAATCACCTAGGGCTGTCTTAAATACTTCGAAGCTTCCAAGCTTCGTTCGATGGCACAAGCTTCGAACATTAAAAAAAAATCGAAGTTAAAAAAATAAAATAAAATAAATAAAATCAAAAAAATCGATTTTTTTTTTTTTCGATTTGTGTGTGTGGGTGGGTGGGGCCGGGGGACAAATACACTGGAGGAAAGTAACCCAGCTCAGCACTGCCCAAATTATATCATCACTATTGCCTGTTTGAAGGATATCATCCTCAAACACATATACACCTACATGCCTTGTAGAATTCCACACATAAGAAAGAAAGATACTGGGATGAATAAACAAAATAGGAAATAAATGTAGAAATGCATGCAATACATAAATAAATATGAATCTCCATATATGAAATAGAACATTTAGATAAGGTGCTACTGAGATGTTTTGGTGAGTTCTTTGTTTTTTTGTGGAAGTAGCCCTTCTTAAAAATGCATGAACATTCACTGATAATTGGTCTATAGTGGAGTCTACAAGGTCTACATTGCCCATGTAGAATCCGGACCTTGTAGACTGACATAATTCTGTGAATAGTTTAGTCTACACAGGCCATATTTCAAATAATCAAAATCTTACTTCATTCATCTTAAACATTATTGATTTGGGGGATTGGTAGTTCCCATGAAATCTGAAGTTGTTCAAACGACAACAGCGATCCACCTTGAATTAAATAACACAGCCGAGTGAAACCTTGTTGGCTGCGTCACAGTCACGAAAGGGGCTACTTAATTCATTAATCCAATCCACTTTATTTATAGAGCACATTTAAAAACAACAAAGTTTACCAAAGTGCTGTACAAGTCCCACAACATAAGATACAAATTAATTTAATTAATTAATTTAATTAATTAAAATCGAAGCTCGGCCCCGAAGCTTCGATTGCCAAAAAAAGCTTTGAAGGTCAGCCCTACAATCACCAATTAAGGCAAGCCGCGGGGAAGCCAGATAAGCTGCAGGTGGAGAAACTCCAGGTGTGTACAGTCTACTAATGTACAGTCTCTACCACTCTACAGACAGTTAACCTTCCACTACCACACTACAGAAGGTTAACCCTTTCACTACCATACTACAGACGGTTAACCCCATTCACTACCATACTACAGACGGTTAACCCTTTCACCGCCACACGAGAAAGGGTTAACCCTTTCACTACCACACTACAGAAGGTTAACCCTTTCACTACCACACTACAGAAGGTTAACCTTTCACTACTACACTACAGACGGTTAACCCTTTCACTACCACACTACAGAAGGTTAACCTCTCACTGTACTAATGTACAGTCTCCTCCACATTATGTATATATTTTCTGTTAGGATCTCTGGGTAACAGTACTGTATATTTGCATATCATTATGTTGATTGATTGATTGATTGATTGAAAAGTTTATTAACAGATTGCAGAATGGGTACAGTACAGTACAGCTCAATACATACAATTGTTAAGGGGATGCAGACCAGAGAAAGACTTTCGTCTTGTTTACATCAGGGTCCCCCATTTTCAATTCATCATAACATATATGACATACATGACATACAGATAGACAGTACTGCTACATCTATACATTTATGACATATCAGATTTGCAAATACAGTACTGTTTGTGATACAAAAGTGTCCAGAAAAGGAGTGTATATACATTTGGCATAGAAACTGTACATTGGAGGAGGTTGGTTGGGTGGGGTGGGGTTGGGTGGGTTGGGTGAGGGCTGTACATTGGAGGTGGGGGGGGGGGGGGGGTTGGGAAGGGGACACACACACATTTTACACTGTACATTGGAATATTGACAAAGCCTTACTTGGTCATTTACTGTACAACTAGGTTAGGACATTTGTAGGGGCCAGTTTCGAATTGCAGTCTCACGTAGGTGTTTTTTGAGAGTGTTTTTGAAGGTGGGTAGTGATTCACATTCCTTTACAGCTTTAGGTAGGGCGTTCCACATTGATGTGGCATAATTGCGAAACGTGTTTAGTCCCTTGTTTGAGCCGAATCTGGGTTTTACATGATTTGTGGAGCTCCCTCTGGTGTTGTGATCGTGGTATTCACTGACCTTTGGGAAGTATTTTGACATGTACATGGGTACCTTGGTCGCGTAGTGTATCTTGTAGACCAGGCCCATTGCAAGTTGCTGTACTCTGTCGTCTACTCTAAGCCATCCTAGGTTGTCAAAGTGGGCAGGGGTGAGGTGGGTTCTAGGAGTCAGGTCAAGTAGTAGTCTGACTAGCTTGTTTTGAGATGTTTGTAATTTGTTTTTTAGTGCCTTTGAGGTGCTTTGGTACCATGAGGTGCAAGCATAGTCGTAGTACCCTTGAATGAGTGCTCCTGCTAGAGTCTTCAGGGTATTCTTGTTTACCAGAGAGGAGATCCGGTACAAGAATCGCGTTCGTTGGTTGTCACAAATGTCACAAATGTTACAGTACTATACCTGTATGTCGTGTATGTCATGTCACTATGAATTGAAAATGGGGGACCCTGATGTAAACAAGACAAACGTCTTTCTCTGGTCTGCATCCCCTTAACAATTGTGTGTATTGAGCCGTACTGTGTTGTACCCATTCTGCTAAGCCATTCTGCTTGGTTGAGATGGCCTTCATGTTTGAACTACATCGCCACCTGTTGCTTTGGCATTGTACTACATGTATCGGTTGCTGGTTTTCCAGCCGCCATGAGTATGCGGTTATACACGGTTATTCACCTGTGTGGACAGAGGTTTATTTTTTTCAAAACTTCTGTGTCATTAATACCCGTGATCGTATGGACAGGGCCTCAGTCTCTGGGAAAAACAGACTGCTACAAGATTTAAAATGAGCACATCACAATAATAACATTCTCAGATTTCAAAGTATGACACATCATTTGAAAGCTTACATTCTGTACTTTCACAATCTGGAAAAATCTGGAAAATGAAAATGGAGACATGTTGGCACAATCGCTGGACTCTGTCACATATGAGATACATTTGCACACACACTCACATGTCTCTGAGACGCATTCTCTTACATGCACCATGATGAATGATAGCATCTTGTTAGGAGTGCGACATGTGACTGCGTTGCAGATGGAGATTGACATCATATAAGCAAGAGATGAATCCTTTATTCTCTGCCATGTATAGGAGTGCATATATATATATATATATATATATATATATATATATATATATATATATATATATATATATATATATATATATATATATATATATATATATATATATGTGTATTTATAATATTACTTTTTGTTTTTGTAATTATTTGTTTTGTTTAGGTTTGTTTTCAGTGTCTGTGCTTAAATAATCTGTTTGTTTTGTATGTTTATAAGAAAAAAAGAAGAAAAAAAAGACAAATCGATAAAGTATATGATGGTATGTTAAAGTTTGGAAATGAATGTAGGATTTGTGAGAAAAAAATATCAATAGAAAAAAGAAATATAAAACAATGAATAAAAAAGAAATAGCTTACAGATGTGTTCAATAGACTCTCAGGAATTGTGTAAAGTTGCCCAAACTGTGGAACAAACTACCCCAAAACATCAGAGAAGCCAACTCGCTAGACATCTTTAAAAGACAGCTTAAAACCTATCTCTTTGCTCAGGCATTTCACTGTGGGGTAATGCATGAATGAATGAATGAATGAAAACTTTATTTAACAGATTGCAGAATGGGTACAATACAGTACGGCTCAATACATACAATTGTTAAGGGGATGCAGACCTGAGAAAGACGTTTGTCTTGTTTCCATCAGGGTCCCCCATTTTCAATTCATATAGACATTTATGACATACATAACATACATGACATTTATGGCATAGGGACATATAGGTATTTAGTACTGATACATTTGTGACATAGGCGGTATTCAAATATACAGTACTGTTACCCCTAGATCCTGACAGAGTATATACATATGATGGGGAGGGGACTGTACATTAGGAGGGGGTGGGTGGGTGGGAGGGGAATATACATACGGCGGGGAGGGAATATATACATGCGGTGGGGAGGAGACTGTCTATTAGGAGGTGGTGGGGGTTTTGGGCATTTACGGTGGCCAGTTTCGAATTGCAGCCTCCCGTAGGTGCTCTTTAAGGGCGGTTTTGAATGTGGGCAGGGATTCACATTCCTTTACAGCTTTGGGTAGGGCGTTCCACATTGTTGTGGCATAATTGCGAAACGTGTTTAGTCCCTTGTTTGAGCCGAATCTGGGTTTAACATGATTTGTTGAGCTTCCTCTGGTGTAGTGGTTGTGGTATTCACTGACCTTTGGGAAGTATTTTGACATGTACATGGGCACCCCGGTCGTATAGTGTATCTTGTAGACCAGGCCCATTGCAAGTTGCTGTACTCTGTCGTCTACTCTAAGCCATCCTAGGTTGGCAAAGTGGGCAGGGGTGAGGTGGGTTCTGGGGTTCAGGTCAAGTAGTAGTCTGACCAGTTTGTTTTGTGATGTTTGTAATTTTGTTTTAAGCGCCTTTGAGGTGCTTTGGTACCATGAGGTGCACGCATAGTCATAGTACCCTTGAATGAGTGCTCCTGCCAGAGTCCTCAGGGTATTCTTGTTTACCAGAGAGGAGATCCGGTACAAGAATCTAGTTCGTTGGTTGACTTTTTTTATTACATTGGATGCCATTTTGTCACAGGAAAGATTTGCCTCTAGGATGGAACCCAGGTAGGTAATTTCGTCTTTCCTTGTGACAATATTGTCCCCCACTGTAACTGAGAAGCCGTCGGTCTTGCTGAGTTTGTTATTTGAACCGAAGAGAATGGACTCTGTTTTGCCCATGTGTAATGATAGTTTGTTATCAGCGAGCCATATGCAGATTTTGCCTAGTTCCGTGCTGAGGGTTTTTTCAACCTGCAATTTGTTCTTGTCAGAGACCAGCAGGGCTGAGTCGTCCGCAAACAGGAACAAGTTGCAGTCACAGGCTGACGACATGTCATTTGCATAAATTAGGAAGAGTAGCGGTCCTAGTATGCTTCCTTGTGGAACACCACAGCTCACTGTGAGGGGGGGGGATAGAGTACCGTTTACCTCTACCATCTGTTCTCTCCCCTCCAGGTAGGATTGCATCCAGCTCACTGATAGGCTATCAAAACCAATTGCTTTTAGCTTGTCCATTAGAATGGAGTGATTGACAGTGTCGAAGGCCTTTTGTAGGTCCAGCATGACCATGCCGCAGTATTTGCCAGCGTCCACCTCTTGTTTGATGTGGTCGTTCAAATAGAGGAGGCATGTGTCAGTGGAGTGGGACGTTCTGAAGCCAGATTGGAATTCGTAGATTAGGTTTTTTTCCGCCAGGTACTTTTCGACCTGTTCGTAGACTATTTTCTCCATGACTTTCGAGATGGAGGTAAGAATAGAAACAGGGCGGTAGTTGCCTGGGTCTAATTTGCTGCCCTTTTTGTGTAGAGGGGTCACTCTCGCAATTTTGAAGTCCTTGGGGACGTGCCCCTGTTTTATAGAGAGGTTTATTATGTGTGTGATGACTGGGGTGATGGCGGCTGCTGCGTCTCTGAGGAATTTGGAGGGGATGTTGTCATGGCCAGTGGCCTTGTTAGGTTGGAGGGCGCTCAATTTTTTGAGTACCTCATCGGTTGTTACCATTTCAAGTTTGAAGTCGTCTTTGTGGACCCCTAGGTTTTTGTAGTATGCTACTATGTGTTCTACCCCATAATGCCCTGAGTGGGAGGGTAGTTTGTTTACCAGTGTTGTGGCTATGTTTGTGAAGAAGATGTTTAGGTAATTGGCTACATCCAGCTTGTCTGTGATGAGCGTGTTGTCCGTCTTTATGTTTATGTTTGAGAATCTGGTTTTAAGTTTTTTACTGCAGCCTAGTTGATTATTGAGTAATTTCCAAAGTTTGCGGGGTTTGTTTTTGTTTTCCTCAGTTTTGTCGTTGATGAAATTTCTTTTTGCGGTTCTGATCATGGTGTTTACGTCATTTCTTAGTCTGTTTCTTTGGATTTTTAGTTCAACCACGTGGGCTTGGAGTTCACTGTTTGAGCTTTTGGAAAGCTTTGTCTGACTTTTATGAAGTTCAGAGCATTTTTTGTCTCTGGTTTTCATAGCGGCCAGTATTTCAGTGTGCATCCATGCCTCAGCGCGATTTTTAACCCTGGTGGTTCTTATCGGTGCCATGTTGTTGAGTATTGCTGTGAATTTGGTTTTGAATCCAAGCCATGTTTCTTCAACCTGTGTACCACTGAGCTCATCTGACCAGTCCAAGCTCCCCAGTTCTAGGTTAAAGGCCTCTCTAGAGTAAGTTTTGAGGTCTCTAGATGTGACTGTTTTGTGACAGCCGGCCTTCTGTTTTAGCTTTTTGCGGGTACAGAAAATCATATAATGATCACTTAACCCGCATGCTATCACCCCTTTACTGGAGATCATGGACTTGTCAGAGGTCAAAATGAGGTCAATGGTGGTTTGTGGCGAATCGCATACCCTTGTGGGTTGTGTGATTAGCTGGCTGAAACCGTGCAGGTCAGAAAATCTACTGAAGGCCTTGAAGACGGGTGCTGATTTACGCAGCATATCCGTGTTCCAGTCCCCAATAAGAATTTTTTCTACCCCCTCCACCCCAGCTAAACACCCATCAAGTGTGTCATAAAACCCACTCTGTTCTGGTGGTCTATAGATTGTGCCTACTAGTACCGGTTTCGCCCTGTCTAATAAGATTTCAATCCAAACAGTTTCAATTTCATCATGGTTAAGGTCAGTACGGTTGATGTATTTGGTATCCTTGTGTATATACACACAGACGCCACCTCCATACTGGTTCCTATCCCTCCTGACTATTGAGTAGTTTTCAATTTCAATCTCTGGATCCTGTACAGATGAGTCTAATTTTGTTTCTGTGAAACACAATATGTTAGCCTTACCGTTTAAAAACAACTGTTTGATTTCAGCCAGTTTCGGTCTCAGGCTATTTGTATTCAGATGAAATATGTGAAGTCCATTTTTGCTTGTAATAAGTTTGATGTCGTCACAGTTGAGGTAACTCTGTTCAATTGTGTCCTGTCCTGTGGTGGGGGGAGGGGGGGCGTTGTTGCTGTTTGTGCCGTGGGTGGGGAGGGGGGGAGGGGTGATGCTTTGTCCTTTGCTGGTGTCTGTATTCCTTTGTGTGAAAGCCCGCGATGTGGGGGGGGGGGGGGGCTGGTTGATTACAGATATGTCTGAATGTACTCCATTGTGGGGGAGGGGGGGTGCCTTTTGTCCTGGCCTCGGCCCGGGTAGACTTGCTGGCATGGCGGCCTTGCAGGCAAATACTTGATGCTCTGTTGTGAGGAGAAGATGACTTTTGACCTAAATCTTTTCAAAGTTGTTTAACATTCCAGTTAGGTACATGGTGTTCACCGCCTAGCCAAGGTTGATTCTCCTAACTGGGCCATTTTCATCTGATTGAACAATCTTATCACACTTTTTACTGTAACCTTGCTATTTAAATTTTTTATTTTTATGCTCGCTTATGTCTGTATTTTTTTTTACTGTTGTTGTACGTCCGTTCTATTTTATCATTTTTAGACTATTTTTAAACTTAATCATTTTAAACTATTTTATTATTTGTATTACTGAATGAAACTGTAAACAGCCTATTGGGATGCTAGATCCTAATGTGAAACACTGTGATTTACCATACCTTGCTATGCTCGAATTTTTATGCTCGCTTATGCCTGTATTTTTTACTGTTGTATGTCCGTTCTATTTTATAATTTTTTGACTATTTTTTAACTTAATCATTTTAAACTATTTTATTAATTGTATTACTGAATAGAGAGCCTATTAGGATGCTAGATCCTAATGTGAAACACTGTGATTTACCATACCTTGCTATGCTCGCTCATGCCTGTATTTCTTTACTGTTGTGAAGCACTTTGAACTGCAACCTCTGTATGAAAAGTGCTATACAAATAAAGTTATTATTATTATAAATAGTGCAAGGAATAGCAATGCACGTCCCCTTTAATTGACATACAGCTTGTGTAGTGGCCGCTTGTCGCTCCCCAGTGAATTGACAAGCGTCCACGGTGCACCCGCTATTACTGGCTCCTACTCGGTCCCAAAGTTGTGATGTTGAATGAATTGAATGTCCAAAGTTGCCGCCGGTTCGGTTTACAGGGTTTATTGTTGTCCAAAGGTGAATGATGGTGAATGAAGGGTTAAATCAGAACAGTTGTCAAGTGCTCAGATGAAACAGTGAAACAGCAGTGAAACAGCAGTGAAACAGGTAGAAAATTTTATCCTAACACAGGTGCACCCGATTCCATTGATCACCTTGGCTATTTATAGGGCTGTAATGGGTGGTGAGCCCTCTAGTGTCCAAACATAAATAAGACAGTTTAAAACAGTGCATTGATCTAATATATAATATATAGATAATAATAATAATAATACTAATAATAATAATAATCTATAACAAGAACACTCATTGGCCTTTACAGCTTGTTTGTCCAAGGTGTTTTCATGTCTATTGTACCTTAAAGGGTTTAAACAGGTAAAATAACCTGGAAAGGTTTGAGAATAAAACGGAATTCAAGAAAATCTCTTTTTGTCCTTCTCGCAGCAAATATTGATGTGATTAATTTAGATGCAAAGCATGTAATTAATTAGATCAGCCCTAAATCATATACATTATTTTGTACACATGAATTGTTGTGGGCTTATTATTGAGAACATATGATTAGGTGTGATCCAGTCTAAAAACAAAAGATCTGTCAGTGTTTTGTACTCTGCATCAAGAGATCTGTCAGTGTTGTGTACTCTGCATCAAGAGATCTGTCAGTGTTTTGTACTCTGCATCAAGAGATCTGTCAGTGTTGTGTACTCTGCATCAAGAGATCTGTCAGTATTGTGTACTCTGCATCAAGAGATCTGTCAGTGTTTTGTACTCTGCATCAAGAGATCTGTCAGTGTTTAATTATTTAAATGTAACTTTACTATGAGGCTATATTTAGTGTCTATATCTAACAATGTTTTTTTCACAGGATTCTAAGTACAATAAAAAATAATATTTAAGTTTGTGTGTTCAGTGTGCGATTGTGCCCTCTAGTGGTGAGAAGTGTACAATGTCAGTTTTGACTTCATGTACTGTAGTTACTGGTGGTAGATTCAGGGTGTGTTCACACCTGAAAGTCCGCGGATAGTCACTTTCTGGTGGACCAAATGTGAAAATTATACATTGTTTGTTCACACTACCCTTTTTGGTGCGGATCTAATTTGTAAACAAAGGACATACAGTCGCCAAGTCGTTCATCTATTGGACTATTGCACTCACAAACGTAAACAGTTACCGACAGCGTAATGAGAGAGAGATACTGTCATTACGCACGCGGCGCAAGTCGACTACTAGAGACTAGAGAGAGAAAGAGAGTAGAGAGAGAGAGAGACTGTCCGCGCGCAGCGTGAGTCTAGAGAGGAGAGACTCATTATGCGAGCGGCGCAAGTCTGACTTCAGAGCCACACTGCAATGCACTGTAGGCTACTTTGCTTCCTGGATTAGGTACTATAGTTCGATTGAAACGGACCGAGTCCCAACTTTTCAGGAGGACCATGGTTCGGTTGTTTGGTCCTCAAAATAGTTCGGTTTGTGTTCACACCTATACAAACAAAACTGACTATTCATTTAAGTGGACCAAACAGGGTAGGTCTGAATGCGCCCTCAGAGATGGTCTAGATGTGAAATGCCCAGTGGTGCCCCCACCCTCTGGAGCCAGTGGCGGCCGGCCGATAGTGGGCGCTAGAGCGCCGCCCTCCCTGGTTAAAAGAGAGAAGAAGTTTTGCTAGAAAAAAAGCATTAGGCACAACACCGGTGTTTCAGACAGGATGTTTTGCTAGTTTGACTAGTAGCTGGATACAGCATGACGGTATATGGTCCGGACTGGAGTTTCTTTTTGAGTGGATTTAAAATAAGTGGATTATGGCTTGTGTTCAACAACAACAACAACAACAACAACAACAACAACAATTCAACCCCATTCAACTTGTGATGGTAAGTGAGTCTATGTTAAGGCTATACTCTGTCTTAGCTGGTGAATCGCGATCTTTTTCTTTCTCTCTCTCTCTCGCTCTCTCGCTCTCTCAACACAGCGTGTTGTTGTTGTTTGCCGCAGGTGACGCATAAGGGATGAATTAATGAATGGTAACTTGTTTAAAATGACAAGATATATATGTGTTCATTATTGAATTGATCATACGTGTACGGGTGTAGTATGAATTAACTCGACTTAACATTGGAAACGGGGTAAAGTTATGTCGAGTCAGTATTCGCTTGGTCAGCTGTCCGCTTGCCCCCTTCACCCCCCCCCCCCCCCCCCCCCCCCCCCCGCCCATCCAAATGTAGTTCACACCGGCCGCCACTGTCTGGAACCACATACCCCTTCTGGCCTGGAATCAGATCCTACAGCAGAATTCTCCATTACCCTGTCTCCAAGATGCTGAGGAGTAGAAATGACCATAATGTGACATATTAGGAGGATAATGGTTTAGTAGGTGACATGTTAGGGATGTATCTGAAGTGGTATCCATCTTGTGACCACAATCACTGTTAGTTTGACTCCCGGTAGTTTGTTTTGGACTTTCGCCGGCGTCTTCACCAATCTGGACAACATGAACGTTCCAGTTTAATAAAACATTTATTAACTGTATTGGCGTTGTGTGGTGATCAGTCCAACCTCATCAGACCCACTTATGCCACTGTATGAGTGAGAAGACGCAGGAGACATGAGATCACCTGTTTTTTCTTTTATTATGCAATTATTGCCAATGGGGAAATGTTCACAATATGACAAAATAATTGGCACAAACATCAAGTTTCATGTAAAGGCTGTCACTTTTAGAAATGTGTTGAAATGTGTTCAGATGCATGAATGTTAGTATATCATATCACTTTAAAAAAAAAAAAATTCATGAGTGTCAATGTTCTGATGTTATATGAGATCATAATTTAAGATGATATCTGTTCTCGACTGTACTGGGAGTTTATAGTGAGCTGAGTTATAATGTGTTAATATGTTGGGTTGGGTTTATTTGTTAATGATCCCCATTAGGACTATTCTTCCTGGGGTCCGTGCAAATATACAAACATATAACATATAATGCAGCATACTCAACGCGAACAGTAAAACTTTTTTGAAATAAGTCTTAACTGTAAATACAAATATAAAACAATTCAAATCTAAGGGTTAATAAAACATTTAATAAAAAATAATTTAATAATTTAATAAAAAAAATATATAACATAAGAGCTCAATGTATCTCAATACAATTCAGGTTAGATTTGGTCTGATTTCCTTCTTGATAACTGCTTCCCTACGTTTCTTTTTGAAGCCAGATGGTTTACCCGCTGCTGTAAGATGTTGTGGGAGCTTATTCCAATATACAATGGCTCTATATGTGACAGTTATTTTTAAGTGCATTGGTTCTAGGCAGAGGTAGTGTAAAGCAACAGCTTAAGGCCTGTCTGGTATTATAGCTGTCCATCATTCATGGGTGTTGGTTGTGAAAACAAGCTAAAGGGTCTCTGTGAGGAAGGCATGTTTTTTTAGGTACAGAACCAGGCTGCATGCCACTCTGTCCTCCACCTTCATCCACGACAGCCTGGCATGCAGACCGTCTCTCCACACTACTGACAGAACAGTGAAGTATCATGACAGCATGCAGACCATCCACACTACTGACGGAACAGTGAAGTATCATGACAGCATGCAGACCGTCCACACTACTGATGGAACAGTGAAGTATCATGACAGCATGCAGACCATCCACACTACTGACAGAACAGTGAAGTATCATGACAGCATGCAGACCATCCACACTACTGACGGAACAGTGAAGTATCATGACAGCATGCAGAACAGCCACACTACTGACGGAACAGTGAAGTACTAAACGAGCAGCTCTGTTTTGAGTGAGCTGAAGTTTAGCAAGTTCTTGTTTCGATGCACTAGACCAGATTGTTGGACAGTAGGCGAGGTTTGACAATATGGTGTAACTAATTTAGTTGTTGTGTCAGATAGGAGATAGGCACTCCTTCTAATCATGGCGATGCATTTACTCATTTTCGCTACAACATTATTACTATGTGTAACTGAGGGGTACAATTCCCTGACTGTATTGATAAGTATGGTATCATTAAACCACTACCGCTTTATGTACTTTAACTACTGGCCACACAGTACATGATATAGATATGATGAACACTTTCCCACCATGAAACCAAGTCCACACAAATGTATAAATCGAATATTTAATATATAGCAAAGGGTATATACAACGTTCACTTAATGACATTTATGATTTGAATGCACTTGTAAGGCAAATGAGTATTCGTAGGCAAATCAACATTGAATGTCCAATCTCTGGTTACGCAGGAAGCAAGTATACAACCTGGTTCTTTAGGAAACTATAGCGATGGTACTTAAATGATTATAGCTGGATACACTAAAGGGGGTCCCGCTGGTTGTAAGTCAGTAGGGGGGGGGGGTTAGGAGAGCCGCCGGCGATATCCCATCTGGCCAACGATTTCTTGGGAGAATTCAGAGTGCTGAACACGGTGCCCACAGAACCTTGGTCCACAGATGAATACCGTTGGGCCCTCTTGTAGACGGTAGCTGCCGGTCCACAACGAAGAGACGTGAGGCGACCTCACTCGGGTTAGAGCGCCGTCTCACCTGGACTCCTCTCGGGGGTAGTTCCAACACTTACCAGTGTTGGCTGTTATCCATGGCATAATCAAAGCACCCAAAGCAAGTAGATAATCCAAGCCGTGTAGGGCTCGCCGTCGTCCGGGTAAGGTAATCCAATGTGCAGGTCCACTCGTCCTGGCCCAGAACTCCTCGGATGAAAGCACCACACGTGGTCTGCCCAGCCTGGTTAAGACTCTAGATAACGCGAGGAAACGATGGGGGTACTGCTCACTTTATAACTCTAACCGAACGATGCACCATACATAATAGACTATTATTAACTTAATAGAAATACGTCCCACTCGACGGTATAGTGCCAAACTATGACAATTCAACTATTAATCCACACGATGTCTCAATGCCATTCTGAGGCCAAGTTGACCATACTGCACCACACGTGTATCGTGGGTGAGGCTTAACGTCTTGCCACTAGGTTGGAGGGTAAAGAACTAAGGGCTAAGGGACTAAAAAGAAAGTTCTACTTTACTTGCGCCATATATATATGCGCTGTGAACAAATAGTACCATTCGTATTTCGCCAGACGTATTCCTACGCGGAACCGGGCTAGTAACGACATGTTCGTCGGCACGATTGAACTTGAACCAAGGGGCTTGGCTGCTGGCGCCAAGTTCTTGTCCAATGAGAGAATGAAACTATTATGGGCTGTTAGTAGACTAAAGGGATATTCAGTGTATATGTACAAGGAATATACAAGGGATATCAAACGATATACAAATACTATTAAATATATATCCATAAATAAATATATATATTCGGTTTAATCTGATCCTTCACAACAGCCGCCCCCTAATTAGTCCCACCTAATTAGCTAAGCATAGACAGATTAACCGCACTGTCTACCCCTCAAGGTCCGCTGTAAGGGTCAGTCAACTCACAAAGTCATGGGGTCATGGTCGTCATCGATAGTGTCTGGGAGTCTGGGCAGTTCTATTAGCCTCACCACGGGTCGTGTGTAAGTTCGCCCTTGGACGAGCACCTCAGCTGCTCGGACCTTGCCATCGGCACCGGTGACCACTTTGCTTACGCGGCCAGCCGGCCACATAGCTCTGGGTAGTGACTGGTCGATAATCATGACGACTGTTCCTTCTGTCAAATTGTCTCTCTCTTTTACCCACTTCTGGCGGGTCTGTAGAGACGGTAGGTAGTGGAGTAGAAAGCTGTTCCAAAACTTGTCAGCTAGTACTTGACTGTACCTCCACATTCTTCGGCCGTTCGCTTCTTCAGGCCTGTACATTGTCTGGGGTAGCGCGGGGTCCAGCCGCCCCATCAAGAGTGTGTTGGGGGTGACTGGGTCGACATCTGCTATATCACTGGAGACGTAGCCGAGGGGCTTGGAGTTCAATACTCCCTCGATCTCCGTGAGGACTGTCATTAGGACTTCTTCCGCTACAGTCTGGGCCCCAAGCACGGCGTACAGGGCTGTCTTTATAGAACGTACTTCTCGTTCCCAGGTTCCACCGAAGTGGGGTGCGTTCGGGGGATTAAACTGGAAGTCAATCTGGGATGGAGCGAGGTGGGTCTTAAGTTCTGGGCCCATAGCTTGGAAGCTCTCTCTCAGCTCTCTTTCTCCGCCTTTGAAGTTTGTCCCGTGATCAGACAACAATGTAGACGGTTTTCCTTTCCGTGATGTGAATCTTCGGAAGGCCATAAGGAATGAGTCGGTGCTCATGGTTGGAAGGAGTTCGATATGTATCGCTCTGGTGGTCATGCATTTGAATACAATACCCCACCGCTTCTCGGTTCCTCTTCCTTTCTTTATATACAACGGGCCAAAACAGTCCATGCCTGTGGAGTGGAATGGCTTGTCGCCGAGTCGGAGGCGACAGGGGGGTAGGTCAGCCATCCGGGGTATGCTGGGCTGTGCGCGCCACTTTCGGCAGTCTAGACAGGTTCGCTGGAAGCGTCGCACCGCTTCTCTTCCTTGAAGTATCCAATAGCGACGTCTGATCTCCGCGAAGACTCTCTCTGCTCCTGCGTGGTGTACATCCTCGTCGTATTTCTTTATGATCAGCTCTGTGACCTTGTGTCGGCTGTTCAAGACTATCGGGTACTTAACGTCATCTGGTAGGTCGGGGGCTCTCCGCAGACGACCACCCACTCTGATGAGATTATGGGCGTCGCTCTCGGGTGCCAGGTGGAGCAATCTGCTGTCTGATGGGACGGGCTTTCCTCCCTGTAAACAGTCTAGCTCGTCGGGGAACGAGTCTCTCTGGGCTCGTTGTAGTAGAAGAAGTTCTGCTTCTTCGTAGTCAGCTGCTGAAATGTCGGCAGTGGGCTGAATCTCTGGGTGGTGCCGCAGAAATGTCTTTAGTTGCGCACTCTGTAGGGTGAGGCAATCATCTATGTTGGGGTCTGTGGAGGCGACTGTGCTCAGTCCACAGAACATAGGTTTCTTGTTCTCAGCCTCCTCTTTACTCGCTTCCCGTGGGGTGGGCGTAGGCCACTCTTCTTCCGGGAGCTTGAGGAACTCTGGTCCGTCACTGTAGATGTTGCGACGGGTGAGGTCATCTAGGGACATTCCCCGGGTGATGACGTCAGCTGGGTTGTGTTTGGTGTCCACATACCGCCAGCTTGCTGCTTCTGTTAACTCTTGAATCTCTGTGACTCTGACTCCCACGAAGACTTTGTATCTGCATGAATCAGACTTGATCCATGTGAGTACTGTCGTGGAATCTGACCACAAGATTGTTCTGTGCACCGGAATGGTGAGTTCACGTTGGATTAACGTGGCTAGATGCGCTCCTGCTAGGGCTGCGCAGAGCTCTAGACGTGGGATAGATTGTTGCTTTCGTGGGGCTATTCTTGAGCGAGCCAGGATGAAAGCGGTGTGTATCTCTCCTCCCTTCTCTTGGGCACGCAAGTAGGCCACCGATCCATAGGCTACTTCGGAGGCGTCACTGAAGACGTGTAGATCCATCTTGCATGTCTCTGGCCTCACTGTCTGGTGGTCGGTATCGCCGTCGACCTTCCCTGCTCCGTGGTCAGGGGTTTGTGTCTATAGTGGAGCGAGTCGGTTTTGAAGCGCCAGACTAGTCCTAGTGTCATTTCTTGGGCTTCTCCTGGGATTGTCGCCATCCAGGTCTCGCTGCTGGCAGCCTTGTCCGCGGGGGAGAGGCTGCGCAATACGTGCGGGTCGCTGCTGGCCCACTGCCTGAGATCAAAGCCGCCTTTGATCAGAGAGGCGCGTAGCTTGAGTAGGAGAGCCTCGGCTTCTTCTTGAGTCGAAACGCTTTGTAAACAGTTGTCCACGTAGAAACTGTTCTTCACACTGTGTCGGACCTCTTCATCTGCTGCTGGGTCCTCTGCGACTTGTTTCTGTAGTGCAAATGTAGCACAGCACGGGCTGCATGTGGTTCCGAAGGGGAGGACTTCCCACTGGTAGATGGCTGGGTGCTCATCTCCGATCCTCTCTCTCCATAGGAACCGCAGCAGGGGCTTGTCCTCCTCCACTAGTCTCACCTGCAGGAACATCCCTTTGATATCCCCGCTGATAGCCACCTTGTCCTGGCGGAAGCGTAGTAGCACGCCTAGTAGAGAGGGGCCGAGTGTGCGGCCGGGCAAGAGCTCTTTATTCAGATTTTGGGATCCGATCTGGTAGCTGCAGTTAAACACAATGCGATCCTTGCCGTTGTGGTGGACCTTGTGGTGCGGCACGTACCATGATTCGGTCGTCTGATCGGCCTCTTTAATGTCAATCTTTGTCACGTGTCCCGCTGTGATTAGCTTCTCAATCTCAGCGCGGTACACACTCTCTTGAGCGGGGTCTTTGGCTAGGCGCCGCTCTGTGTTCAATAGATACCGCTCCGTAGCGTCTTTCTTTGCGTGAAAGGTGGGCATTCCCTCTCGCCTCAGGAGTGGAGTTGCGTATCTCATCACTCCGCCGACTGTGACTCTCTTTGTCCCTTGCTCGAGGAGGTTTATGGCGTAAATGTCTTCTTTAGAACGAATGTCTTTCTTTTCGTTCTTAAAGGGCATTGTCTCTAGTGTCCATAGCCTCTCGACATGCTGCAGGAGAGTGGTGTCTTCTTCTGTCACTCTGGAGTGGAGGCAGCTAGTGGCTGCTGTTCGGTTGAGAGATTTAGCGAGGGGGCCTTGTAGTGTCCATCCTAGGCGGGTCTCGACTGCTGCAGGACAGCCTCGGGGTCCTGTATGGACCCGGTCTATCGGGACTATGAGGTCTGCATGGTCGGAGCCTATCAGCAGGGTCGGGGTGGCGCCGTCTATGAGCGGGATAGGTAGTTGACGCAGGTGCACATATTTATCTATCAGCTTGGCGATGGGGTAGGTGTACTGTGATAGTCCTATTTCTTGGCTGGTGAAAGCATTTGTAATCCTATACCGTCGCTCTGGCTGCCCGCTTGCTGCGATAGTGAAGGAGACATTCTCGCCTTTTATCGTCTTTAAATCTCTTATTGTCCGAATCGTCATTTGGTTCTCGCTCCCCCGCAGTCCCAGCTGGGCCGCAGCGGACGCGAGCAGAAGGGTCTTCTCTGACCCGTCATCAAGGACGGCGTAAGTGTCCATGACTTTATCTTGGTAGCTCAATGTTACACGGACTACCTTTAAGAGCACTTGGGCGCCGCTGCTGCTGGCGGGGTCAATGTACATGACACTTGCCTTGGTGCTGCTCGATGGTGCAGGTGCAGGCTTTCTTCTGTTACTGTCGTGTAGGACGTCTAGGTGGGCTCCGTCACACCGACTGCACCTCTTCTTTAGGCGGCACTCGGCTGCCATGTGACTGCGCGCACATCGGTAACAGCGCCTGTTGGACTTTATCCATTGACTCACTTCTTCTGTATTCATCTTGGTGAACAGGTCACATTGTGACAGCCAGTGTTCCTTCTCGCAGTACGGGCACACCATCTTCCACTTCTCTTTCCTCGGGGGGGTACTGTGGTTCTTACTGCTCGGTACTGATTCTGATTGGTGCATGACAGTCACCGATCTTCTTCCATCGTTTATTCTCCTGGGTCCCTCTCTGGAGCTTGGTGTGCTCCGCACGAACGTATCCAGTCGTAAGCTGCTGACTTCTCTCGCCAGGAAGTCGGCTAGATCGAGGAGGGATGGTTCGGGACCGTTAGGATCACGGTGGTCTCTCTGCCGCCTGAAGCGCTCTTGTCTGGCGGGTGGCAGCTTCTCTAAAATCCTCTCGACGTTAGAGTTGGCGTATAGCTCGTGCATACCCTTTTCTCGTTGCGCTCCCAGCATCCCTACCAGGGACTGCACTTTTATAGACGGGTCGTCTAATGAGCGATTGTCTGTTGCTGGGGGTAGGCGATCAATATGCCTTATCTCTTGGATTACGTAATCCCATATACGTCCATATCTCTGGTCCAGCGCTGCTAGAGCCGCGGTGTATGGGGTCGTAGAGGTGGCATAGGCTAGCGCTATATTGTGCGCTCGGGGTACTTTCAGGTGCTTCAGTAATATTGCATACTTGTGGCGTTCATCAGCGACATCCACCATCATTGTCTCTAAGCACATCCGGAGCTCCGTGTACTGTGCTCGATTCTCATAGGTGAAGTCTGGAAACGTCGGTGTGCCATCGGCGAGCGTTGGGGGAGAGGCCTCCTAGGCGAGTCTCCTCTTGCGCCTCTCTGTGGGCTGGTACCGGCAGGGTACCATGGCCCGCTGGTCCAGGTGCTATTCCTCTGGGCTGGTCGTGCGTCGTGCTCATCCATGAATAGAGTCGGGGGTCTGTAGCGCAGCGCCGCGGGGGTATAGCCTGGGCTGTACTGGACCTCCTGGTCCGGTGGAGTACTGTGCTGTCGTCGGGCTTGGTTCTCCTCCTCTCCCTCTTCTTCTTCTATCAGGTCCTCTAGATCCTGTAGTCGTTTATTTAGCTTCTCCGCAGTGTATGCCGCTCCTTCCTTGTAGCTGGGTCTCGCTTGGACCGGTCGGGGAAGGGGGTCTGCGGGGGGTATAGGCTTGGTCTGTTGGTCAAGTTCAGGGTCGCTTGCTCGGTTAGGGGACGCTGCCCTTGACTGTTGTCTCGACGAGTTCCTTGAACCCCTGGCGGAGGGAGAGGGTGTTGCCTTGAGGATCAGCTGCTCCATTAGCTGCGCTTGTAACTTGTCGCGCTCGCCCTGTAGTCTGTCGCGCTCGGTTTCGCGCTGGATGAGAGCGAGGTCGCGCTCTGCCTCTCTTTGGGCACCGTCAGCGGCGCGCTGGGCGTCTGCTCGGTCTCTTGCCATATTCTCTTCCGTCTGAAGGCGTCTCATCTCCAGGCGTATGCGCTCTTCTTCGCTCCGTTGTTGCGTCTGGAGTCGATCGCGTTCACCCTGGAGTCGATCGCGTTCGGTAGAGGCTGTCAGGCTGACGAGGAACGCCTGTGATAGCATCCTCTCTGCTTCGCTGGGGGAAGACGGTTGTAGAGGTGAGCCGCTCCTGGCTGTACTCGTTGGGGAGTCCTGGAGCTCTATCTCCTCGGCGCTCTCCTCATCTTGTTCCGTGCAGAGTTCTCTCTCTGTAGGGTTGTCTTCCTCCCGGGGCTGGTCGGGGACTACTTCTTCGGTATTGGCGGGGGGTAAAGGCATGTCAGCTCCCTCCTGGTCCCCACCGTGAGCTTGGTCAGTTACATTAGAACCCACTAGGGCCTCTGTGGTCGGGGTAACCTGGTCGTTAAGGTCAGACATAATTTTACTTTCTACTTTTACCGCGTTTACCGTTTGTAGAAGGCTAGGTAGTTGACTGACAGCGTAATCCTCTAAGTACTGAGGTGTCTGTCGTCTGCGCCGCGGGCGTTCTACGTTAGGAGGACCGTTTCGTGGAGTGTTCATCATAGGCCATTTCAATATTAATAACACTATATTAATATTACACTAGTTACCCTCCGGCTCGAAGGACCAATTGTAACTGAGGGGTACAATTCCCTGACTGAAGTATGGTATCATTAAACCACTACCGCTTTATGTACTTTAACTACTGGCCACACAGTACATGATATAGATATGATGAACACTTTCCCACCATGAAACCAAGTCCACACAAATGTATAAATCGAATATTTAATATATAGCAAAGGGTATATACAACGTTCACTTAATGACATTTATGATTTGAATGCACTTGTAAGGCAAATGAGTATTCGTAGGCAAATCAACATTGAATGTCCAATCTCTGGTTACGCAGGAAGCAAGTATACAACCTGGTTCTTTAGGAAACTATAGCGATGGTACTTAAATGATTATAGCTGGATACACTAAAGGGGGTCCCGCTGGTTGTAAGTCAGTAGGGGGGGGGGGTTAGGAGAGCCGCCGGCGATATCCCATCTGGCCAACGATTTCTTGGGAGAATTCAGAGTGCTGAACACGGTGCCCACAGAACCTTGGTCCACAGATGAATACCGTTGGGCCCTCTTGTAGACGGTAGCTGCCGGTCCACAACGAAGAGACGTGAGGCGACCTCACTCGGGTTAGAGCGCCGTCTCACCTGGACTCCTCTCGGGGGTAGTTCCAACACTTACCAGTGTTGGCTGTTATCCATGGCATAATCAAAGCACCCAAAGCAAGTAGATAATCCAAGCCGTGTAGGGCTCGCCGTCGTCCGGGTAAGGTAATCCAATGTGCAGGTCCACTCGTCCTGGCCCAGAACTCCTCGGATGAAAGCACCACACGTGGTCTGCCCAGCCTGGTTAAGACTCTAGATAATGCGAGGAAACGATGGGGGTACTGCTCACTTTATAACTCTAACCGAACGATGCACCATACATAATAGACTATTATTAACTTAATAGAAATACGTCCCAATCGACGGTATAGTGCCAAACTATGACAATTCAACTATTAATCCACACAATGTCTCAATGCCATTCTGAGGCCAAGTTGACCATACTGCACCACACGTGTATCGTGGGTGAGGCTTAACGTCTTGCCACTAGGTTGGAGGGTAAAGAACTAAGGGCTAAGGGACTAAAAAGAAAGTTCTACTTTACTTGCGCCATATATATATGCGCTGTGAACAAATAGTACCATTCGTATTTCGCCAGACGTATTCCTACGCGGAACCGGGCTAGTAACGACATGTTCGTCGGCACGATTGAACTTGAACCAAGGGGCTTGGCTGCTGGCGCCAAGTTCTTGTCCAATGAGAGAATGAAACTATTATGGGCTGTTAGTAGACTAAAGGGATATTCAGTGTATATGTACAAGGAATATACAAGGGATATCAAACGATATACAAATACTATTAAATATATATCCATAAATAAATATATATATTCGGTTTAATCTGATCCTTCACAACACTATGAGTGGACCATGATAGTGTTTCATCGATCGTGACCCAACAATGTGGCTTCTTTAACCTGCTCAACGGCAGCACCTTGTAATGGAGGCACAGCTTCTGATCTGTCCTGAGAGCATGTTTGAAGCCCAGAACCATGCATTCTGTTTTTGAAACGTTCAGCTTCAATTAGTTTCCTATGATCCTATGAAGTGGATAACGAGGCACGGGTCCACGGAGGCAGAGAGAGAAACACAGCAACAACCTCCAAGGGCGCACTGGAGGAACAACGAGAGGGAACAGCAGAAGAGCTGGTGGTGACAAAACGACCCGACACTGAATGTTCAGAAAACCGTGTAAAAGGGTGCTCCCGTCGAGCTGATTGGAAACTCCTCTGATGTGCGTGATGGTAATTGGCGCTGAGAAGCGCGCAGTGCTGGGTCAGCCCTCACAGTTACCTTTCAAAAGAGAAAAGGTCCTTTGCGCTATATTATTCCTAAAATTACTGCACTTTGTTAAAAATTGCGTTGATCTGACTGTTGGTCTGTGTAGTAGCTAATAAACAAGATTTTACTGCTTAAACGTATGTATAATGTATATTCATTGATTCACTCGTATACCAAAATCCATTTTAATTGAAAAATCTTGCTTTTCGAATTAAATATTGATATGCGTTTAAAATTATATTAATTTAGATAGATTAACTATAAAATATTGAAAAAAATGTAATCGAGTCCCACCACTAATATATATATATATATATATACATATGTTGTATGCCAGATGATTTGAAAAAAAAAAATCCAATTTTTTTTTCTTTTTTTATGCAGTCAGGCCACTGAACTTAGAAGCAGGCCAGGCCAGTGTTTCTAGTTGCACCAGCGCAATAGTTAGATAACCTAGGTGGGGAACAACCAGGATATCACTGCAACTCACACAAGTTGGATAACTATCTCTCTCTCTCTCTCTTGCTCTCACACACACACAAGGGAGTGATTGGTGGAGGCGGGACCCTTACAAAAAACTGCTAATCATTGACACATGCTAGCCTGTAATAATCCCCCCCAGAAAAATCTACTTTGCATTTGATATATTGCAAATATATGCCATCACACACACTGGCATTTAAAGGGTTAGAATTATAAAATGAATATGTGGTGTTATGATCAGGGCTGAAGTTGAATAAAATTGTATTTTTTATCAATTACAAAAAAACTGAAAATTCATACAAATCTGTGTTGTTGCTAATCATACATATGCTAGCCTGTTTTTTTAACAAGAATTTGTGATGCCATCACAAACACTGGCATTTAAAGGGTACAAATAAAATAATTCCTGCACCAGACCCCCTGCTTAAAAAGTGGCCTGACTGGGGCTATATTTTGCACTATATTTCCTGGCCTGAATGATTTCCCCAGTCCGGCCCTGGTTAAAAGCCTCCAATGCTTATTAGTCTGTGTGCGTTTGAACATTTGCATGTTTCAACCATACATTTCCATTTATAAAAATATATATATATATATATTATTATTATTATTTTTTTACCTCCTATAATAGTGGGGGTCGCGGCTCTCTGACACCGTTATTTGGGGGTCGCGGCCTGAAAAGTTTGGGAACCCCTGATCTAAGGCATGGGACAAACCGGTTACTTCAGCAGTGTGTGTGTGCCACGGAACATCATGCTTTTAACTTCGGCGCCAGAGCCAGGGCTGTACAATTGTGCAAGATGTGGTAGAGTATATACACTAATTAGAATAAAAATAACAATACAGTGGGATGGAATATTTAGCAGGGCTGTGCAATTGAGCAGTGTTGAATGACCAGACGGAGGGAATACTTTATAAAGTATTATGTTTATTACCACGGCACATGGCTTAACACAGGCTCTACCGAGAGTGCACATTAAACCGTAGCCGGTACGGTGGCCGCTATAACAGTGTATCAAAAGGCATATAGTGAATGCTCTACACATCCTCTCTTTAATTTGTAGTCCTGACAACAAGATAGAATATGGTTAACTGGAAACAACAATGCCATTTCTATGTCATAACAGAATCATCAAATATGTTGATTGAAATATGTAAAATAATAAAAACATGGTATCTCATTTAACTCCACTGACTCAATGCACAAATTATTTTATATACCCAGTAAACATTATTTTTTTTTAACAACACTACAGGTGTACTGTAATTAACAAGGAGTGTATGGTGCTTAAAGTCCACACCAAGTTCAGCATACTCAGTCGAAATATTTGGGGTTTGGCCTACTATTGCGACCTGAGCATGTTTGGTATGTGCTCCCACTGGTGCGTGTGGGCATCAGAGCTACAGGCTCTTGAGATAAGGGTGTCTCACTGTCTGTGAGCTTAAGTCTCTCTGCAAAGGGAGTGGGAGTTTCCTCAACAGCTGGACTGAAGTGCAGCCGGTCGGCATCGTCGGACAGTCCTGGAAGTGGCTCAGCTACAGGTAGGATATGTCTGCGATTAGGGAACATGTATGCGCGTGCACGGGAGCGCGCGTGAACGTGGCGTATGGGCAGTTCCCATATTACGACTGCATCACTGGTGTAGCCGACGCATGAACCGGTTGGGATTCGAATAGACGCGGCCTGGAAGCGTCAACGCGGAACTGGAAATCCGTTGGTAAAAAAATAGACGCAGCCTGGAATCGTTTTGGGACGCTGAATTCGCAGTAAAGGAATATATATCTGCGGTTTCCCTGGCGTGAACAAGCCAGCAGAACTATCCGAGCCCCCGGGAGGGTGGTCGAAGACCTTTTGCATGTCGGCGATCATGTATGCGGGGAACGAATTGCAGAGGGAGGGCGCAACAGGTGGGGTAAGCTGGGCTGTGATGTATGCATCAAAACGGTTACATTGTTTGTCTCGCACGCTCCGCAGAGCTGAGCGTGAGAGCGCGGAGTTGGGCAGTGGTCTCCTCTAGTGAACGAGAGTGTTGGTTTACCAGAGTGGTAACCTATGACGTTATTATTATATCACTTATCTCAGCACCCCCTCATAACACGTTTCAGACCCTGTTGAACTATCGCTCTGACTCAATAGTATCCATCTGCAGAACGTCAGCCCCAGCACTCTCAGGCCCCACGCTGAATGTGATTTGACCAAAGCAGAGTATACACACAGACAGTGGAGCTGTTTGCAGATAGCGAGCATTTTGACTTGTTGCGTGGTGGCGATGTCTCGCAGACAATACAACTACAAGTATAATCATATAATATATATATTTTATAAAAATTAAAATTAAATAAAATAAAATAAATTTTTAATCAAAAACGATCGATATCTCAGCACCCCCACTTCCCGCGGACTTCCTGCGGCCCTGCAACAGAGGCCTAATTACATGCAAGAGAGAGTGAGATAACCTCACTACACTAACAACACTACACAACACTAACCTGACTGGTAACATCACTGTAACTCCTTCAAGCACTGCAGACACAAGTGGTTTCCTTTCGACGGGTTTATTAAAGGCTTGGTCCTCCAATCCACCGTGAAAACTTAAACAGAAACATATACGTTGCGTCAGGTCAACACAAACAATAATATACACGGTAGTAAGAGCAATTGCCAGATTGAGACGACAAGTCAATGAATACAAGTGTGAAAAGCAAAATACAAACAAACATTAATTACCTCGTTGGCTGCATGCTACATAAAAAAGGGGTCTTGTTCTTCTGTTCTTGGTAACAGTCTTAGTGGTACACTACACATAGAGGTACACTCTTCGAATCTAGAGAGCCTGTACAACTCGTCTCACCATTCCTGCCGCTGCAGGTGTCTTAATGAGTCCCAGTCTCCCAACATCCCTGCCGCTTGCTCGCAGGTGTCTTAATCAGACCCAAATGTAACAACACAACAGCAGCCTAACGGGACACCACATATGACCAGACGTCAAAATGAATATATTATAAATTGTAGCAAATTAAATAATAAAGAAAATAAGAAATGAAACATAAATACATTCTCAAATATTACACTTACAAACTGAAATAACATAAATGATGAAACCATATAATGGCCACAGTTACAATCACCTCCAGGTTTGGGAATAGCACCGCAAACGAATGCAGAAGACTGCAGAGAGTGGCTCGATCAGCCAAACACACAATTGGAGGTGGGCTTCCTACTCTCCAGAACATTTACACCAGGCATTGCAGATGGCTTAGAGTAGACGACAGAGTACAACAACTTGCAATGGGCCTGGTCTACAAGATACACTACACCAGGGGTTCCCAACCTTTTTTCCCCCAGGGACCCCCAAACATCTCTGATGAAATTCCTGGACCCCCCTCCTAATAAAATACCATAAAATACTTTTTTTCCGTCATTTTAATACTTTTTTTTGTCATTTTAATAACAAACTGCTTATACACAGGCATATGCATCATAATTAGACCCACTATGCTTCTTTGACTTGTGCCTTCAATCAACAAATCTCATCTTGCACCATATGTATTTCAAAATGTTGGCCAATATTCAAATCCTGTATTCATCCTCTCAAATCAGGCCCTAATGGTGAACGGTTTGCATTTATGTTGAATGAAGTAAGAATCCACTGCAGTAAAAATATCCTCACCTCGAGTGGTGGTAGTAAGGTTGACTGACATGAGAATGTCCTGCTTCAGATCCTCATTTTCGATATACTGCACATAAACGATGAGCACAGCCTCGTCTGCAACAGTTGTAGTTTCATCAAGTTATATGGCAAATGGACCCTTTCTAAGCTTTTCTGACAGCTGCTGCTCGCAATCACTTGACATCTTATCAATTCGGTCTTTCACTACATTGTTCGAGAGTGGTACTGATTTTAGTTTATCCGTCACCTGTGGGCCGCACAGTTTCTAAACCATTTTGATGCAGGCTGGTTTGATGAGCTGCTCGCCAATATTGTGCGGTTTCTTTGCTTTTGCAATTAAAAGCGAACACTCAAAGGAGGCTTCGGTAGCCTTCTGTAAATCACTGCCACCCCTGCTCCACGCTACTCTAACATCAACGGGCTTGTTCGCCTTGAGAGACTGTTCTTTCCTCCGAAAAAAGTCTGGATCCTTCCCAACAATTTCTGGGTGCTTAGACGCCTGATGTCTCTTCAGCTTGCTGGGCTTCAGGCTCGAGTTTGCCAACTTTTCTCCACAAATCACACACTCAGGTCATTTGTCTGGTCCCTCAGTGAAGCCCATGGTGATGTAATTTTCGCGATTGCTGTAGGTCCTAACTTTTTTTGCAGATGAGCTGCCGTCATCTCCTTTTCGTTTGTCACACATTTTCGCCTCTGGCGGCTGACTGCAGACAAGCCGAGAAAGTTAACTAGCGTGCAAGGCTAGCTACGGAAAGTGATACAGTCAACTGATTCGCGTTTTAGCGGCTACCCGGTAGCCTACTGTTAACGTTCAGAAATCATGTCTAGATGTTTATTTATTTATCTTTATTTTTTATTGTAGTGGAGAGACTATTCATGCTTCTGATGATAAAAATATGCCAATTAAATATTTCTCTGAAAGAAAGAAAAAATTTAAAAAAGAATAAAAAAAAAAAGAAAAAAAAAAAAGGCCTCAAATCATCTGTGGTCTGGCGGACCCCCTGCGCCACCTGGCGGACCCCCAGGGGGTCCGCGGACCCCAGGTTGGGAATCACTGCACTACACCACTAAGGTACCCATGTACATGTTGAGGTACTTCCCAAAGGTCAGTGAATACCACAACCACAACACCAGAGGGAGTTCCACAAATCATTGATTGATTGAAAACTTTATTAACAGATTGCAGAATGGGTACACGTGACCGTCACAGGCCCGGATTGATTGATTGATTGATTGAAAACTTTATTAACAGATTGCAGAATGGGTACAGTACCGCTCAGTGTAATAGTGTAATAGTGTGTAATAGTGTAATAGTGTGCTAGTGTAATAGTGTGCTAGTGTAATAGTGTAATAGTGTAATAGTGTGTAATAGTGTAATAGTGTGCTAGTGTAATAGTGTGTAATAGTGTAATAGTGTGTAATAGTGTAATAGTGTGCTAGTGTAATAGTGTGTAATAGTGTGCTAGTGTAATAGTGTGTAATAGTGTGCTAGTGTGCTAGTGTAATAGTGTGTAATAGTGTGCTAGTGTGCTAGTGTAATAGTGTAATAGTGTGTAATAGTGTAATAGTGTGTAATAGTGTGCTAGTGTAATAGTGTGTAATAGTGTGCTAGTGTAATAGTGTGTAATAGTGTGCTAGTGTGCTAGTGTAATAGTGTGTAATAGTGTGCTAGTGTGCTAGTGTAATAGTGTAATAGTGTGTAATAGTGTAATAGTGTGTAATAGTGTGCTAGTGTAATAGTGTGTAATAGTGTGTAATGGTGTGTAATCGTGTAATAGTGTAATAGTGTGTAATTGTGTGTAATAGTGTAATAGTGTAATAGTGTGCTAGTGTAATAGTGTGTAATAGTGTAATAGTGTGTAATAGTGTGCTAGTGTAATAGTGTGGAATAGTGTAATTTGATTTTTTTTTATTTGATTTGAATCTTTATTTCGAACATGCAATGAATACAAACAAACAATAACAAAAAGCAAAACAACTCAATCTGCATGTTCGAAAAGGAGTAGGAAGAAGTATACACTTATTTAATCCTACCCCTTTTCCATTACTCAAATGAGTGTACTATTTTAAACATAAAAAAGAAAAGAAAGAAAAGAAGAAAAAAAAATATATATATATGCAAAACAAAAAAACAAAAACTATATATGTATAAAAGAAATAAAATAGAAAACAAAATAAAAATGTAAACACCCGTGAATATCAAGTCCCTTCCTCATCCCTGTACCTTGTGAACATTATTTCCTTATACATCAGTTTGAATTGTCTCATGTTTGGACAATAGTGTGCTAGTGTGGAATAGTGTGTAATAGTGTAATAGTGTGTAATAGTGTGTAATGGTGTGCTAGTGTAATAGTGTGTAATAGTGTGTAATAGTGTGTAATAGTGTAATAGTGTGCTAGTGTAATAGTGTACTATTACACTATTACACACTATTACACACTTACACTATTACACACTATTACACTATTACACACTATTACACACTATTACACTATTACACACTATTACACACTATTACACTATTATACTAGCACACTATTACACTATTACACTAGCACACTATTACACTAGCACACTATTACACTATTACACTAGCACACTATTACACTATTACACACTATTACACACTATTACACTATTACACACTATTACACACTATTACACTAGCACACTATTACACACTATTACACACTATTACACTAGCACACTATTACACACTATTACACGATTACACACTATTACACTATTACACTATTACACACTATTACACACTATTACACACTATTACACTAGCACACTATTACACACTATTACACGATTACACACTATTACACTATTACACTATTACACACTATTACACTAGCACACTATTACACACTATTACACGATTACACACTATTACACTATTACACTATTACACACTATTACACACTATTACACTAGCACACTATTACACACTATTACACTATTACACACTATTACACTATTACACTAGCACATTATTACACTATTACACACTATTACACTAGCACACTATTACACTATTACACACTATTACACACTTACACACTATTACACTAGCACACTATTACACTATTACACACTATTACACACTATTACACACTATTACACACTATTACACTAGCACACTAGCACACTATTACACTATTACACACTATTACACTATTACACACTATTACACTATCACACTATTACACACTATTACACACTATTACACTATTACACTAGCACACTATTACACTATTACACTAGCACACTATTACACTAGCACACCATTACACTATTACACACTATTATACACTATTACACTGAGCTGTACTGTACTGTACCCATTCTGCAATTAATAAAGTTTTCAATCAATCAATCAATCCCGCACAGTGCAATACTCCAATTCAGCCATTGGGTGGGTGGCGCTGCTGAGCGTGCCTGTGATGGTCACGTGACCCAAATCAGCCATTGGGAGAGAGGGGGCCTGTGACGGTCACGTGACCCAAATCAGCCATTGGGAGAGAGGGGCCTGACAATGTGGGGCCTGACAGTGTAGGGCCTGACAGTGTGGCAGTGGGAGGAGCCCAGTATGGTTCTGCGGGGCTGTACCCATATGCAATCTGTTAATAAAGTTTTCAATCAATCAATCAATCAATCAATCCCGCACAGTGCAATACTCCAATTCAGCCAATTTACAAACCGCTTGAATCATAGCCACGTTAATAATGCTTGTAATAAACCAAACCGTTTGTAAATCCGTCAATATTTCAGCGAGTTATGAGTATTTTTGTCTGTGCAGCTCACTCACTCTCACTCAAGGCTGCCCCTGGCAAGATGGCGGCGGTTCAGTGACGTCGCTCTCCATTGGCCGGCAGCGCGGGCAAGCTATCTAGTGTTCTATATAGATATCTATGGGTTGAACGTCACATCAGTATCAGCGCTTCCTCTGAGTCTCGTGCTGCTCGTGTCTCTAGTGGGACTGACATCTGAGCCCCGTCCTCCTGGTGATGGAGGCTCGTCAGGTAGTGAGTGACATGTGTTTTATAGCTCCATGTAGAGAGAGTTTGAGGGACTTATCCGCTTTACTGTGTTGTTAGCAGCGTCCACAGCTGCTTCTTATCGCTCTGGTGCCAGTCATTAGCTCTCTCTCTCTCGTGTTTGTTCTCGGTCTTGCTACACGTTCATTCCAATCGTTATTTTCGTTACTGTTATCTGGTATATCTCGGTAGTTTTTCCTTTCGGTAGCTGGAGCTAGTGTTAGCTTAGCTGGTACCGCTGTAACTGGGGCTAGAGTTAGCTTAGCTGGTACCGCTGTATCTGGGGATAGTGTTAGCTTAGCTGGGGCTAGAGTTAGCTTAGCTGGTACCGCTGTAACTGGGGCTAGAGTTAGCTTAGCTGGGCCTATTGTTAGCTTAGCTGGTACCGCTGTATAGGGAGGTGTAGTCTGACGTCACTGGTCATTTGGGAAACTGGATGATCGGCTATTGTAACAATTCTGCTGCATGACGTTAGCCAGCCAGCTAGTAGTACGGTGATATGTTGCCAATTATTTCGGTCGAATAACGTTAGCGAGATTGGCCTACGTTCCGTTACATATTCATAATCACGAAAGGGTAGCGCCGAAGGATATGATAGGATAGACAACGCTAAACATGTATTAAACATCAACTGTACAGTTTCTACGTCAAATGTATATACTCTTTTTTTCTGGACTCTTTTTGTATCACAAACGGTACTGTATTTGCAAATCTGGTATGTCATAAATGTATAGATGTAGCAATACTGTATCTGTATGTCATACGATGAATTGAAAATGGGGGACCCTGATGTAAACAAGACGAACGTCTTTCTCTGGTCTGCATCCCCTTAACAATTGTATGTATTGAGCTGTACTGTACCCATTCTGCAATCTGTTAATAAAGTTTTCAATCAATCAATCAAACTCAACACTATGTTGACGTTGAGCTAGTTTGCCGACTGGAATGTAAACAAACACTATGGTCCGTGCGGAACCCTTATCCCCAACACATAGTTCCGTGTGTGAATTATGTTGAGCCAGCACAAAAGATTATTTGTTTAAATGTATGTTTAATCCAGTAAGAATAGTACTAGGCTATATAAGGGCAAGACCAGCCGCATTTCATTGTATACCTGTATGCCGTGACAATTAAAACTCTTGACTTGACTTGACTTGACTATAACACACCTGTGCAAGTAGATTACATTAACAAAACGTATTGCCCTTTTGACATGTAGCCTACATATTTATAATCATGAAAGTTTATTTGGAAGTATTTTTTATTTTGTACTTAGTTTGAAAGTGGTCAGACAGTTCCCTCTGTGTGTAATACAGACAGTCTTCACACATTCTTAAAGGAAAACTCCAACATTTTGGGAAATTAGCTTATTTGCCATCTACCCTGGAGTTAGACAAGAAGATACATAGGTGGACGGTATAAACGGTATACGGTATAAACTGTATGAATTTGCTCTACGGTATGGATTTTGACTATACCGTGTAACCGGTAGATGGCAATGACGTCATGTAACCACAGCGTGACTATTTCACTCGCATTTGCCCCTAAAAATAGATAGAATTAGTCATAGATAATAGATATGTGCGAACTGGAAAAAGTTATTTAGGAGGCTTCGCGCAGTGGGCGTGCCAGCCCCTACCGCACGCATGTAAACACGGGTCTAGTAGTCTAGTGGGACGGGACATGGGAGGACGGCGGCGTCTCCCTGAGCTAACGTTAGCTTAGCTACCGTTACAAAATGACCCAGTTAACTATTCACTTTTAGTTTAATACATGATGAGGCATTGTCTAACCGAACGGTATCTAGTCGGCCAGCTACCGATAGCTCCTGACATCAACAAACGCTCCACAAAGTCTAGTAGAGACGTGTGTGTTAGCCGTTAGCTCACGTTAACGCAAGTTAGTTCACCGTTCAAAACGAAATGTCCCATTGAACTAAATAATTCACTGAGGCGTTGTATTAACGTTATATATCCGGCTAGCAGTAGCTACAGATAGCTCCTGATATCAATGTCTTATAACACTGATTCGATGCGTATTCGAGCTGAGGCAGAGGGCTTGCTGACCAATAGGGTCCAGGTGCAGCGCCGGAGAATCCTGGCCGTAGCTCTGCTCGAGGCTACTCGAGTATAGGTCCAGGTGCAGCTCCGGAGAATCCTGGCCGTAGCTGGAGGCTACTAGAGTACACACAGACAGTGGAGCTTGTTGCGTGGTGGCGATGTCTCGCAGATAATACAAGTACAAGTCTAATTATATAATATATATATTTTATAAAAAAAATAATTATTATTATATAAAATAAAAAAATAAATTATCAAAAACGATGATACCGTGATATATACCGTTACCGTCTATGCTTCAAATTATACCGTGATATAAATTTTAGACCATACCGTCCACCCCTAATACATACCTTTTTCTTCTCTGTGCATGCAGTAGGAGTAGGAAGACGTTGGGAACTAGGCTAATGGAGGAACCTACTTCCAGTGACTGACGCTAAACTAGGCTAACGGTGCACGTCTTCCTACTCCTACTGCATGTACAGAGATGAAAAAGGTATGTATCTTCTTGTCTAACTCCAGGGTAGATGGCAAATAAGCTATTTTCCCAAAGTGTTGGAGTTTTCCTTTAAATAACACTTACAGAAAAGCTGTCTGTGCACTGTAATAAAAGACGTTTTGTTCAATGGGGGATTTTTTTTTATGTACCGAATACCGTGATATTAGGGCTGACCTTCGAAGCTTTTTTTGGCCGTTGAAGCTTCGGGGCCGAGATTCGATTTGAATTCGAAGCTTCGAGATATTAAAATAAAAATATTTTTATTTTTTTTTTATCTTATGTTGTGGGACTTGTACAGCAACTTTGTTGTTTTTAAATGTGCTCTATAAATAAAGTGGATTGGATTAATTAAATTAATAGTGGGTCGGGAGCTGCGCTGCCTGGGCGGCTGCTCTCCGTTACACAGCCAACGACATTACATTACATAATTAAGTTGCAACCTTCGTCTATAAAGCAAACAATTATATAAATATTTATATGTAGTTAATAGAGACAAAGGCAGAATTCTACTTAATTAAGCACGTTTTATTAAGACATGTTTGTATATGGGTCGGGAGTCACTGCTGCTGACTGGGTGTCTTATCAAACACAGGTAAAACTAAAAATACTATAGAGAATTGTCAGTGCTGTAAAGTTTAAACCTTTTTGAATCTTAGACAAACAAAACACTTTGCTTTTATGAAATATTGTAAGCTGTCATTTGAGGCTTTATAAAAGCAGCAAGTTGTATTCAACACAGAGGAATCTCCATGTGCTTGTTGTAGTTAACAAAGAGAGGCGGAGTTAATGAGGCGTATGCCGCCTGTTGCATTGGAGGCGCAAGATTTAGCAGGTACATTTTTTCCCCCCCATTTGAATCCCGTGCCCATCGAACGAAGCTTAGAAGTATTTAAGCCAGCCCTACGTGATATACCGTGAAACCCTGGTATTTTTGCACACGGTTATCGTACCCTCAAAATGTCATACAGGCACATGCCTAGTCTACACTCTACTATAAGGCTACTTCCACTTTGTTACTGCATTACAGTACTGTTATATTGTCGTTTTTGATCAATTAAAAAAAATGACATATATTGTTGGTGCTTCTTACATTTTGGTAGGTGCTCCTACATTTTTGCTGGTGCTCCAAACTCTTTGAAGTTGGGAGCACCAGTGCTACCAAGTAAAAAAGTTAATTTCGAGCCCTGGGGTGCGTAACCTACATGCCATTACTGCTTTTTATCTATTGACTCATTATAGCTACTTTATTATCTTGAAATAATATAACTGCGAACGGGTGCTATTTGCAGATTTTAGCTCTGCATTTGATTCTGTTCGCCCTCACCTGCTTGTCCAGAAGCTTATGAGTATGGGGATAAACCCCCCAATAATCACATGGTTATATTCTCTTCTTACCAACAGGACACAACAAGTCAAGGTGAATGACACGCTCTCTGAGGTCAAATTCTGCAGCACTGGGGTGCCTCAAGGTGCGGTGAGCTCCCCTCTCCTATTTACACTGTACACCAACAAGTGTAGCAGCAGTCAGCCTAACAATCATGTCCTGAAATGTTCAGACAACATACTTATTCTAAGCCTATTGAAGGCTGGCGACTGCCCCTCTACTTACTTTAAAGAGATCGACTCCTTTCAGGTCTGGTGTGAGACATCATCTCATTCTCAATACCACAGAGATGATCTATGACCCCAGAGAAGTGAGAGTACATGACCCTGTGGTAATTGGCGACTGTGATATAGAGCAGGTTGCATCATATAAATACCTAGGAATCCACATGGATAATCGACTGAAATGGGATGTACAGGAATGAATGAAAACGTTTATTTAAAATGGACACCACAGCTACATTGGACCAGTGACAGTGGACAGACCAGATGTGGTGTTTTGCGTGTTTATAGCACAAGTGTTAGTTTTCAACACTAGTACATTGAGGCTTTTCTAAAAGATAGAATAAAATTAACAGTAAAATACAGAATTAAAATCACAATTCAGAACGAATAGTTACCAGAGCAAGAGTCCATGATCAAAATAACAACCAGTCCCGTCTACATATGTGAGCACTGCTGCTTTGATTTCAGCCATACCTTGAGTCCTCTGCTGAAGATGTTGGCATTGTTAATGTCCTGTGTTCCAAACTAGCCCAACGACTGCATTTTCTCCTAGGGCTGGGCGACATGGCCAAAAATGTTATCACGATAAAAATGTTCCTACTCGATATCGATAATTATCGATATTTTTACAAATGTTTTAGTATTAGTATTTTCATTTAATATTAAAACAACAAATTTATGTTTTATTTTGCAGCAATCCTTTGTCGTTGCCGCCATCTTTAGTGTTACAGCCCCTCACACTCGGGCTGCAGCTGGTTTTGAAAGCTAAAGTAAACAGGCTTATCTGCTGGCTGTGGCTCCAGGGGAGTTGAACAGTTCTGGCTCTGCTAGTTTCTTTTCTATCTTTTGGCGCTTTTTTGGTGGACAAACCACTGCACATGTGCACCGTGACTCGCAACTGGAGACTAGCTCTGCTAGCACACATAGCCTACTGTGTACAGACGGTTTCAAACTGTATTTTAAATTAGAAAGCAACAAAATAAATGGACAAGAGAAAAATAAATCTCAATTTGGTCAGTATTGTCATTTGGACAAGCAAAGCCATTACTTTAAGTTGCAAGAAAGACAAGTCTGTCCACTGTCTCTGGTTTTAAAGCTGCCCTGTTGCAGGTCACAATAGAAATAAAGTAATAAAATAAAAATTAAATAATTATCGATATTTTTATTATCGATTATTAACCCTTTATCTGCCGGAGATTATTCTCATCTTAATCCCTTCTCTGCCAGTACTGTAAGGCTATGGAGATGTTCCCCTTCTTTGCAGGGCTATAACTTTTTAAATTGTATTGCTAAATTGACATTACTATGGCCCATTCAACATCAAGTATCTATCGTTTAGGATGTAGCAACGTTCTACTTTTTCATTCACACATTCATACTAAAATATGGTCTAAAGTATAAATATGTTTTTATCGTTTTCTGCAGCATTCCATAGAACGTGAGTTATAGCCATAAATACATATATTAGATCATCAAATGTAGTTTGATACCGATTGACGCCAGATAAAAAATTTCAACTGTACGTGGTCCTAGACGTTATGACTTATCATCTGCTGGTGCCCGGAGTGGGGGGGGGGGGTTATAAGTCCGTTGCCGACGTTAAATCATTTATGTAGTATGGGTGATATATAGATCAGAGCAGTTTGTATGGATAATAATAATCAAACACGCTGAAACTCACCGCAGCTTCCTCGTAGCGATGTGGGATGCTACTGGAGCAAAAAGATCGTTATTATGGGATGTCGATCTAGTTGGTCCAGTTCCAGGTTGTATAATACTAATATACGTCCAATCCTGTTGTTTATCGAGTTATGGAAACGGATCCATGGCAACTTCCGGTTTTGGCAACTCGCCGATCGGCCACCAGGTGGCGGTCTTGAACCGTTGGAGAGTTGAGAGGAGATCTACAGCACCCGTCAAGTCTCCGTGGGTGAAATATGATTGCCATGACAGAAATTTTAAATATTGATCTCAAAGACGCTGTACGACGTCATTGGCAGATTACGCATGGTGGAGAATGACGTCGTAACACGTCATTGGCGAGAAAATGGTTAAAATATATCGCAATAATTATCCTTATCTTTTTATCGCCCAGCCCTAAATGTAATAATAAAATCGATTGTATTTCTGTCGCTCAGAGCGTGGACATTTACCTGGGCCAGTTTCAAATAGCAGCCTCCCGTAAGTGCTCTTTGAGAGCGGTTATGAAGGATGGTAAGGATTCACATTATTTTACGGCTGTGGGTAGTAGGGATGGGTACCGAATTCGGTACTTTTAAAGGTACCTACCGAAACACGTCGGTACTACCGAGTATCGATTCACGTGAGATCCACCAGTGCCAACTTTCGGTACTATGCGCAAAAAAAAAATCCGATGACGTCACATTTGTTGACCGCAAAAACGAAACCGCGCGTTAAGGCACAATACATGTTTTCAAACTCTCTTTGGGTGTTTGCAATTCATGGGGACTGGGGAGTATATGTCTCTGATATCTATCTTGGTAGTGGGCAGGTTGTTAGAAAGTGTAGCTCAGTTTCCACATCTGCTCTGTCTGACATGGCTGTTAGCCTAGCCACGGAGCGTCTTTAGAGGAGAGGAGATTGAATCCGGGACACAATGGGACACTGGCTCTGTTCATGGTCACGAATGGATTCCAGCTTAATTTATTTACTACAGATGACAAACGTGTTGTTTCTGTTTTTCTTTTTTACATACTTGCGCCACACGGAACAACTGATCACTACAGCCCAGCATCATATTACTGTAGCCAGTCTCTTGAAACACCACTATCTCCAAACGTTCTTTTGCTATGTGCTCGCGCTGCCACGGTGGGTTTTATTTTTAGCGGTCGGCTTACTCCTTCCATAGTTTCACATATTTGTAACCAGTTTAACGTTCTTAAGCTGACGTTAGCTAAGCCAACCGTCGGACATAACGTTAGCTCCTAGGGCTACAGTGCAAGCCGCCATAACTCAGGACAGAAGAGTAGAGGATGTGACGTCGGTAAACAAGCCACACACACACCGCAGCAGAGCGGGTCTTCTCCAAGCGGGGGTGGAGCAAAAAGAACTGCTAGAATACTCAATCAGCAGCAGAGTAGTTCATTGCTGCTAGATTGTTTGTTTGTTTAATCAGTTGTAAAATACTTTACATTAGTAAGATGTAAATAATAATAAAGTAATAATAATACATTATTTATTTATAAAATATTAAGTTTGGATTTTTTTTTACAACTGAGGTAGATAGATAACATTTTTAGAGACTAAAGTACCGAAAAAAGGTACCGTTGGGTACCGGTATCGATTCACAGGTACCGGTATCGGTTCAAATGTGAAAGGTACCCATCCCTAGTGGGTAGGGCGTTCCACTTTGTTGTGGCATAATTGCGAAACATGTTTAGTCCCTTATTTGAGCCGAATCTGGGTTGAACATGATTTGTGGAACTCCTTCTGGTGTGGTCGTGGAATTCACTGACCTTTGGGAAGTATTTCGACATGTACATGGGTATCCTAGTGGTGTAGTGTATCTTGTAGACCAGGTCCATTGCAAGTTGCTGTACTCTGTCTACTCTAAGCCATCCTAGGTTGTCAAAATGGGCAGGGGTGAGGTGGGTTTTAGGAGTAAGGTCAAGGAGTAGTCTGACCAGTTTGTTTTGTGATGTTTGTAGTCTTGTTTTTAGGGCCTTTGGGGTGCTTTGGTACCATGAGGTGCAAGCATAGTTGTAACTGAGGGGTACAATTCCCTGACTGTATTAATCAAGTACTAGTATCATTAAACTATTACCGTCTATGTACTACTGGCCAATACTGTACACAAGTATATTAGATTAGAACACTTCCACAATAACACGGTTTTCCACACAAATACTCGTTTACAATATTTATTACATAAAGGAATATTAGATTACATTACTTTGAATGCGCTTATAAGGCAAATAGAATGTGCAGGCAAATCAATAGTGAATATTAAGTAATTAGATCTAGGGATATTCTGGGAAAGGGTGTACTACCGGTTGTAAGCCAGCAGGGGGGGGCAATGCTCTATGAAAGTCAATGGTCCACGGAGCTGTAGCAAGGCACCTGGAGACGGTGTTTTACTCCCTGAGTCAGCGGGGAAAAGCAGCCTGGTCCCAGGATGCGCGCCGTGCAGGTGAAAGCCGTGGAGTCTCTGGTACGACGGAGACGGGCTTGAGTGATGTCCCCACGGGCACGTGGATCCCACAGCAGTGGGTGTAGACGGTTCTCTGCTTCCAGCAGCTTGGTGAAGAATGAAGAATAATAATCCTTGCCGGGAAGTGACACTGCTGGCGGGGTGTAAATCCTCCGTGGTGCTGCTGGTCCGGTGTAGATATCCTCCGGTGCGGTAGTGCACGGTTGAACTTGACGTTACTATACTATTAGCACGGGCAATAAGTGCTCTATGTAGACGCACAATTACTCACTCCACGTGGTCTTTGACTCGTAATGAAGGCTTTACTAATAAATAGAGAACGATACGTTAAACCAACGTACTAGGATAACACGAGGCTCTATCTTGGGGCAATGCGAGCCCTGCTCTGCCCACGTTGCGTAGTGGGTGAGACGTTGCTTGGATAACTGGAACTGAACGAGACTGAACGGGACAAGGGACTAAGAGGAAGTTCTACTTTACTTGCGCCATATATATATGCGCTGTGAACAAATAGTACCATTCGTATTTCAGTAGCCGTATTCATGGGCAGAAGCTGGGCATGTACAGACATATCTCGTCGGTACCTTTGAAGTCAGCTCTAGGGGGTAAGGCAGTGGCGCCTAGGGGATCGCTTCCAATAGGAGAACGAATATTATGGTCTGTCCTGTAGACTAAAGGGATATTCAGTGCATATTGTACAAGGAATATACAGGGGATATCAAACGATATACAAATATTATACATGGGATCTCAGGCAATAAATATATATATTCGGTTTAATCTGACCCTTTGTAACAATAGTCATAGTACCCTTGAATGAGTGCTCCTGTTGGAGTCTTCAAGGTATTCTTGTTTACCAGAGAGGAGATCCGGTACAAGAATCTTGTTCGTTGGTTGACTTTTTTGATTACATTGGTTGCCATTATTGTCGCAGGAAAGATTTGCCTCTAGGATGGAACCCAGTTAGGTAATTTAATCTTTCCTTGTGACAATATTGTCACCCACTGTAACAGAGAAGCCATTGGCCTTGCTGAGTTTGTTATTTGATCCAAAGAGAATGGAGTCTTTTACCCAGGCGTAATGATAGTTTATTATCAGCGAGCCAGGTGCATATTCTGCCGAGTTCAGAGCTGAGGGCTTTTTCAACCTGCAACTTGTCCCTGTCAGAGACCAGCAGGGCTGCGTCGTCCGTGAACAGGAACAAGTTGCAGTCACAAGCTGATGACATGTTATTTGCATAAATTAGGAACAGTAACGGTCCTAATATGCTTCCTTGTGGAACACCACAGCTCACTGGGAGGGGGGGGGGATAGTGTACCGTTTACCTCCACCATCTGTTCTCTCCCCTCCAGGTAGGATTGCATCCAGCTCACTGATGAACTATCAAAACTAGGGGTGTAACGGTACGTGTATTTGTCCCGCGAATTTACGGTACGGTCGTCACGGTGCGGTACGTGCAGCCATGCGACGAATACGTGACAGCGCAAACATACCAGTCGCGCATGCAGGCACTTGCGAGGTCCTTGCGAGAACAGTGCGCGTGGCCGGGCACACAGAGTCCGACTTCAGAGCGGGCGAAAGAGCACGGAGAAAGGCACATTTACATTAGAAGAACAGCTGCAGCCTGCATCGCCAACACACACACACACGCCGCGCATCGCCAACACACACACACGCCGCGCATCGCCAACACACACACACACGCCGCGCATCGCAAACACACACACACACGCCGCGCATCGCCAACACACACACACATGCGTTGCCAACAAACAACAACAACATTCTCCCCCGCCGGACTCACGCTGATCAAATAAATAAAAAAACATACTTTTTCGGACTGATCATCTCCAGTTGAACTGCTATTGTGTTTAAATCCAAATAATCCTCTGCCATTGTTGTGTAACATGTCATCTGTTCTCTAGTATTCAGTCTTGGCTTCACATGAAGTTAAATCCTCTCTAGAAGTGAAAGTGAAACTTACCACGCCTATAAGTTGTTAAAGGGGCACTAGGCAATTTATTTACTCTGGATGCCTGAACACAGAATGACACCAGTATCACTGACTACCACGGCAAGCCTATAGAAAATTATTCTATTTAATAATAATTATTATAATAATTATCATAAATATAATATATAAAAAAAAAATTAGTAATTTTTTTTATATTAATAATTATAAATATTTTTTTCTGTTGTACCGAACTCGTACCGAACCGTGACCCCAATACCGAGGTACGTACCGAATCGTGGCTTCTGTGTACCTGTGAGGGAATATGGTACGAAGCTCTTTCCAACGCGTGGTGCTTGTTGATAATAAATGATGTCTTCTCGTTGAGTGCATTTAAGAGTTATTTTTGCTTGCAGAGTGGAAAACACTAAGCATAACGTAAACTCTGTTTAAACTGTAACTTAAACAAACGATTAGTGCTACAAAGTAAACCTGAAAAGTAACTCAAAATAACTGAAAACAAACAAACACGCACGGTTAAAAAACTGTGTGGCTTCCCTGTGATTACCCAATTCCCGCTGCACACCTGTGAACACTTACAATCAATCAAATCAATCGAATCCTTTATTTAACCAGATAAGCATCATTGAGATTAAAATCTCTTTTTCAAGAGCGATCTGGCCAAGCAAGGCAGCAGAAAGTTTCAACATAAAAAAGAACATCACAATAAAATACAGATAAAACATTTACATCAAGCTCCAATTTCAGGCAAGTTATCAAACAGGCAAATGATCAAACACAGTTGCACTGACCAAGGGAACTGAGTTCGTAGGATTTTAAAATGGCTTTGAATTCTCCGAGGGTGACCAGTCCTGGTAATTTTAGGTCCTCCTGTATCTTGTTCCAAGATGAAGGAGCAGCATATTTAAAAGCCCTTTTTCCCAATTCAGTTCTCATATGGGGAACTTCCAGTGTTAGAACAGCTTGAGAACGAAGGGCATACTTATATTGCTTTGTGCACAGAAGCACACTTAGGTACGAGGGAACCAGTTTAAGCAGAGCTTTGTGCACCAGAGAGAGCCATCAAGAAAATCGCCGTATTTGTAGAGATGGATAACTTGCAATGGTATATAGGCTGTGCCTGAGAACATCTGAGCCCCGCCTCCTATGCCCACTGCCCAGCTAATTAGTCAACACCTTCACAATAACACAGTGCCTTCATTCAATAAAGTAACTGCAGAAAGATCATTAAATTGGCTACACCTTCCGGGCCCCTAATTGCTACTGTATAAGAATGTAACAATTCAACATATGCAAATCATTGTAGCCAAGTAAGTATTCCACATCGGTATTCAACTCGTAATGTTCATAGTTCATGTAATCCAATGGAAATGTGTATCAGTCTATTCAGCTTCCAATAGAAGACAGATCTTTGTGATCGGTCGCTCCAGGATGTTGTACTTGGTCCGGACTTTCACAGACCGCACAAGTCCATGTCTGTCGGGGAAAGGTTTGCAGTACCTTGCCCAACAGCCAGGATCCACAAGGTGCATTAGAGTCCGCTACCATGATGACGTCTCCTGCGACAAAGTTCCTCTTGTCCTTTGGCCACCATTGTCTCTTTGTCTTTTCTTCGCTGGCATCCCTCTTGTCCGACAGCTCCTGTTTCTTTTCCTGATTAGAGTCAACTGACATTGTCTTTACATTCCTTTTGTTCCTTGTGTGTGTGTGTGTGTGTGTAGCATCCAGAGTCTCTTATCTTTGTTGTGTTTCTCCAGGGAGTCTTTCCTTTCTTTAGCCATGTCAGATATGCCCTTTTCCTCCTTCTTCTCTTTATGGTCTTTCTCTTTTGTTTTTTCTGTTGGGAAGTGGTCCAGTTCATCCTGATCAGGTGTTGAGTCTTTCCTATGGGAGTCAGAGACGCCTGGAGAATCACTTAACTTAGCTACACAGCGTTTGTGGGATTTGTATTCCTTGTACTCCTTCACAGGACCGTCCCAACTGTCGACCCCATAGAGGGAGGAATCGGAGGAGAGGTCTGAGGCCCACCTGTCGTGGTGGTCATCGGAGGCACTGAGCTTGGTATCTTCCATGTTCAGGAAACGGTTGTTGACGTCGTAACCTTCATGTTTCGGCTCCTCCTTTGGTGCCTTTTCATTTTTAGATTTCTCCTTCTCCTCCCTGGTGTTCTTCTCCTTGTCCACCTGCAGATGTTTCTCCTCTTTCTGTTAACTTTTCCTGTCAGCCTTTGAGGAGGACTTCTCCTTGGACCTTTTCTCCTTTTTGTGAGCCTTCGGTTTCTCCTTGGGCTTGTCTTTCTCTTTGAGGGTCCTTTCCTTCTCAGCTTTTACAGGTTTCGCCCTCTTCTCCTTGGTGGATTCTTTAGCTTTCTTAATTTTCTCCTCCTTCGCCGTTCTCTGCAGCTCTTTCCCAGAAGACCAGTCCTCGTCCTCAGGTTTTATTTTTGAAAGCCGCTCCTTTGAATGATCTTTCTGAGAAATGGAGATGCGGTTGGCTGTGACTGTGGGGCAGCTAATCCCACTCTCATTGCCTGCTCTCAATGGTCCGTTGACAACCCATCCCAAAAGGGTTCTAACAGCGTAAGGTCCTCTACTCCTGCTGTTTATCACCTCCCATGGCTCCATTGCTTCTGGAGTGTTCGTTCCAATTAACAGCTCCACATCAGCATCGATAGTAGGAATGTCTACAGTGTTCAAGTATGGCCAAGCACACAAGTCTTCCTGTCGTGGGATGTTATTGCGAGTCACAGGCATCTTATGTTGTGTGTACACATCAGGCAACTCGATGTAGGCGTCACCATTTAGTGCAGCGACCTCTAGTCCTGAGATGACATGACTGTTGACAAAGCTCTCTTGGTTCATTGTTTTCATTAGGAATCTAGTGTTCCTTCCTCTCACATTTAGCTTCCTCATCAGTTGCTCAGAGCAGAAAGTGGATGAACTGCCGAGATCTAGGAATGCATACGTTTTTAAGATTGTGCTGCCTTTCTTTGCCTTGATCTTTACATGCACAATAGACAAAACGCAATCCTGTGCTCCGGCCCCTATATGGCCACAAGTCTTGGGAATGGTGACTTGACTTATTCTGTTTTCATCTTGTGTGTCATCTTGTCGTGATTTTATTTCTTTCCATTCCCTTTCATGGATATGGAGAATGGTAGGGTGTCTCAGGTTACATATCCTGCAAGACAGCTTGCTGTGGCACTGTGAACTTATGTGCCCGACAGATTAGGGCTGGGCGATATGGCCAAAAACGTTATCGCGATAAAATTATAAAACTATTTTCATATAACTCGATATCGATAATTATCGTCGATATAATGTCTGTCAAGTTTAATTAACTTCTTATGCCCGCCGCCGATGGACGGGCTATTAATAGACTTGTTTTGCTGCTGCGAATGTCTCGAGAGTCGAGTTGATGTCGTCATCAGTCCGCGCATGTTAGCAGTTAGCCAGAGCAATCGGAGTATCTCATGACAATGTACTAAATATGACCCTAAAATACTCTGTTCCGCCCCAATACATTGCAACGACGTCCACCGTATACCCCACACTACTATAACAGTTACCCTCAGAATTCAAAACACACACCAACTCGGCAGGTAAACTGTAAAATAACGCCGTGCAAGCTAATTATCCTAGCCAGCCTCGATTCCAAGCGGAGTATTCCATGACAATGTACTAAATATGACCATAAAATACTCTGTTCCGCCCCAATACATTGCAACGACGTCCACCGTATACCCCACACTACTATAACAGTTACCCTCAGAATTCAAAACACACACCAACTCGGCAGGTAAACTGTAAAATAGCGCCGTGCAAGCTAATTATCCTAGCCAGCCTCGATTCCAAGCGGAGTATTCCATGACAATGTACTAAATATGACCATAAAATACTCTGTTCCGCCCCAATACATTGCAACGGCGTCCACCGTATACCCCACACTACTATAACAGTTACCCTCAGAATTCAAAACACACACCAACTCGGCAGGTAAACTATAAAATGGCGCTGTGCAAGCTAATTAGCCTAGCCAGCCTTGTTGACTACTGGAGTCCTACCGCCGGGTCTCTTTCCGGGTCTCCTTCCGCTGTCGGCCATCTCCTTCACTGATTGGTTGTTAGTGCGTGTGCTCATATCCAAGCTTGGAAAATCGATATATCGAAACTTTGCGACCACGTTTCATGTTTATTTCGAGGAAATAATTGATTGCGATAGTTATCGTTATCGTTTTATCGCCCAGCCCTACGACAGATAGACATCCAAAGCAAGCACCCTTCCTTTTTAGAAAGTAAATTTTTTCACAATGCTGCTTCTTCTCCATCTTAGGGCATTCACACAGCAGACAGGATCCTCTTGTTGGTTTATCAGGTAAGTCTCTCTCTTCTTGATTTTCAGACTCAACAGATGCCACAGATGTAGCAAAACTGCTTCCTTTCTCCTGTATGCGTCCCTGTGATGCTTTATTTCCAATCTTCAATTTTGACATTGAGACAACAGTGTCTTGAATGTCCCCATATAGTGGATCAGATGCAATAGACACTTGTCTTTCAATGAAATTAACAACATCACTGAAACCTGCTTGACGATGATGTCTCTCCTGATGCTCAAAAGCAATGTTTCTCCATCTGTCTCCGAGTTTGTATGGTAACTTCATGATTATTGCCCGTAGGTTTGATGGCATATTCATCTCGGACTTATAGCTGATGTCCTCCATAGCATTACAGCAGATGCGTAGGAATAATGAAAATGCTTGTAAAGCCTTGATATCCTCTGATTTCACAGGTGCCCATCCAAATGCTCTCTCCATATATGCAGTGGCTATTTTCTGCTCATTTCCAAAACGTTCATGTAGAAGCATTCTGGCCTTTTGATACCCCCTGTCAGATGGCATATGTTGACAGCTCTTCACCAGCTCTCTAGGTTGCTCTCGAGTGTACTGCTCCAGGTAGTACAGGCAGTCCACACTGCTAGCAGCCTTTCCTTCCACTCCATGTTCAAAAGCTCTAACAAATGTGTTGTATTCAAAAGGGTTTCCATCAAAGACTGGTATGTCCCTGGGGGGTAGTGATAGGGAAGATTGCTGTTGCACAAGTAATGCTGTGATGTCATTTTGCTTCTGCATGATTGTGAAAATATTGCCTTGGTCCTCACTGTTTTGGATGGATTGCTGTGGTGGTTATACAGCGTGATGTAGATATTGAGATCTTTGTGGCATGCTTGCACTGAGATTTGGAGCATACAGTTTTGTTTTGGTTCCTTGAAACATGGTTTCCTTGTGCCGTGCCCCTGTTCCTATTGGCATTGTGGCTGTAGTAGTACTGAACTGATTGTATGGGTTCTGATGTGATAGAGTTGGTTTTGCAGGTTTGCTGCCTCCTGTTGGTAGAAGTCTGTATTGACATATTGAATCCATTGGCTGTGCATCAATTGCCATTGCAGTTTTACTCCCTCCTGTTGGTGGATGATTGACATGATAGTTTGACGTTGGTGGAATGAATTGCACAGCAGAGGGGTTGAAAGCAGGTTTTCCTTTTGACACATATGAGTTCATTCCATCTGTGACTCTACTTCCAATGTCCGACCCTCTGTTCCTGAGGACAGTCACCTTAGCTGTCTGAGCAGCAATTTGACTTTGTACTTTAAGCAATTGCTTTCTTTTCCTTATTTGTGCCTCCTGGGCTTCCAGCTCATGACTTTCCTTTAAAGCCGTCTCCATTACCAGGAGTGCAGCCACTTCGGCCTGTGCCAGGATAGATGCAGAAATATTTGAAGACATTGAGTGTCTAGTAGAGCTACCACGTGACATATTTGATTTACCACCCGTATTAGAAACACTGTCATGTGGCCCAATACTATCCACCTCCTCATTTCCATTTGACACAGCATTGAAATTTGAACCATCATTATCCAGAACCTCATTTGCATGTGACACAGCATTGTTATTTGGACCATCCACAACCTCAGTTGCATTGGGCACACCACTGATTTCATCATCATCATCATCATCATCATCAACGTGTGTGGGCGTGCATTGCTCCCTGTTTGCAAGCACCCATTTTTCCATTTTGTCAATGATCTGATTAGCATTGTGCATGTGACCTTGAAACCATTCCGTTTGTTTGGACATTTCATGATCAGGCAATAAAGGCTTTAATGATTCATGCAACCATGTAGTTTCACCAGTGTTGGGCAAGTTACTTTTAAAAAGTAACTAGTTACAGTTACTAGTTACTTCTTCCAAAAAGTAACTAAATTACTTACTCGGTTACAAATTATAAAAGTAACTAGTTACTTCAGAAAGTAACTATTGCGTTACTTTCAAGTACATTTTTTACATAAACAACATACACAAATCTAAACAATTTTAATGTTGCTGTGGGACAAAGTGAGACTAGCCTCCAATCAAATGGCACGTATATGTAGATATTATAATTACTATGTTTATATAGTGGATCATACAAATACAAACGCAATAGATTAGGGGTGTAACGGTACACAGAAGCCACGGTTCGGTACGTACCTCGGTATTGGGGGTTCGGTACGAGTTCGGTACAACAGAAAACAAATATTTATAATAATTATTATTAATATAATAAAAATGTTAACTTTTTTTTAATATATTATATTTATGATCATTATTATAATAATTATTATTAAATAGAATAATTTTCTAGGCTTGCCATGGGATACTGGTGTCATTCTGTGTTCAGGCATCCAGAGTAAATTAATTGCCTACTGCCCCTTTAACAACTTATAGGCTTGGTAAGTTTCACTTTCCCTTCTAGAGAGGATTTAACTGCACGAGACTAAATACTAGAGAACAGATGACATATTACAACAATGGCAGAGGATTATTTGGATTTAACTGGAGAGGAGCTCAGATGATCGGTCCGAAAAAGTATGTTTATTTTTTTTATTTGATCAGCGTTAGTCCAGCGGGGAGAATGTTGTTGTTTGTTGGCGACGTGCGTGTGTGTGTGTGTCGGCGATGCGCGGCGTGTGTGTGTGTGTTGGCGATACACGGCGTGTGTGTGTTGGCACAGAGATCTGTCTGATGAGAAAAAACTGCTTCAATCATAGTAACGTGTGGCATTTTTTGGCAGTAACTGTAACGGCGTTATTAAGATTGGAAGAGTAATCCGTTAGATTACTCGTTACTGAAAAAACTAACGCCGTTATTCCCATCACTGAGTTTCACCATACAATTTCCACAACATGTCATGCTTGATTTGCATCACAGAAATGTTTTCATTTGAACCCATCATTTGATCCAATTCCTTAGCCATTTTACATAATTGTTTCAGTCCAGAATTCCTTTCTTTATGCAATAACATGATTTTTGTCTCCAAAGCTTTATATGTGGGTTTAGAAAGCCTTTTGCCAAGTGCATTCTCTGTTTCATTTTGATTGACAGCTGCATCCATTTCAACGTTTATTTCCTGATTCCCCACGTTACTCATCTTTATAATATCAAGCAACCGGCGGAGGCTTTACTTAGAATTCCTATTGGGATTTGCCTGTATCCCGTTGCGTGAAGCCACTCCTTCCACAACTTTATTTCATTCATTCAAGAATCCGTCTCACCGTAGCTTCTTTGATGTGTCAATCCGTGTTGCGCTGCGGGCTGTTGTACCGTGGTTTGAATCGGCAGAAACGGCAATGAATGGGGCGCTGTCCCTTGACTCCTTCCGTGTCCATCAGTCTTCAAAACTATTTTGTTTGGAAGCTAGTTTTTTAACTTGTAAGGGCAACCGAACAAGAAAAAGATGCCAGTGAGGGAATATGGTACGAAGCTCTTTTCAACGTGTGGTGCTTGTTGATAATAAATGATGTCTTCTCGTTGAGTGCATTTAAGAGTTTTATTTTTGCTTGCATAGTGGAAAAGACTAAGCATAACATGCGGGCATGTTCTGAGAGGATCCAGCGGGGAGATGTTCAAGAAGGTGGTGATGGGGAAGGTGGATGGAAAGAGAGGAAGTGGAAGACCAAGAAGAGGCTGGGTGGACGACGTCTGTGATTGGAGTGGAGTGAGAGGCGGAGTCACAGAGTTGGAGAGAAGAAGTGGGGACAGAATGGGTTGGAGAGTGATGGGCAACCTTCGGAACGAAGAAGCCACCTAATGATGATGACGTAAACTCTGTGTTTAAACTGTAACTTAAACAAACGATTAGTGCTACAAAGTAAACCTGAAAAGTAACTCAAAATAACTGAAAACAAACAAACATGCACGATTAAAAAAATGTGTGGCTTCCCTGTGATGATTACCCAATTCCCTCCCGCTGCACACCTGTGAACACTTACATATAGGCTGTGCCTGAGAACATCTGAGCCCCGCCTCCTATGCCCACTGCCCAGCTAAAGGCCTAAAAAAAATAATGGTTTGTTTCCGGTTGCCGACCGACCCTGCCGATTTAGCTGCGACCCAATATATTTTATGAGTTTTGAATTCTTTAAATTTTTAATTTATTTTTTAAAAATATATATATATATATATTTTTTTTTAATAAAGTCATAGACATTTTAGTCAAACCTTTAGTATTATGGATATTAAACATGCTGGCAGAGTACATGCATCCATGTTGTTGTGGACATTTTAATTAAATAAAGAAATTCCCTATCCATAGTCGCCGTGGGAAAGAATTAAATAAAAAATTAAATAAAATAAATTCCCTACCTACCCATGGCCTTAACTGACAACCAACAGGAAACAAACAATATTTGTTGTTATGCCTTAGTCAACACCTTCACAATAACACAGTGCCTTCATTCAATAAAGTAACTGCAGAAAGATCATTAAATTGGCTACAACAGTACCGTTACACCCCTAATCAAAACCAATTGCTTTTAGCTTGTCAATCAGAATGGAGTGATTGACGGTGTCGAAAGCCTTTTGGAGGTCCAGCATGACCATGCCGCAGTATTTGCCCGCGTCCACCTCTTGTTTGATGTTGTCGTTCAAATAGAGAAGGCATGTGTCAGTGGAGTGGGATGTTTTGAAGCCAGATTGGAATTCGTAGATTAGCTTTTTAGCTTGTTGGAGTCGACTAGATAGCCTCTATTGCAGGGGGGGCCAACCCGCGGCTCGCTTTTTTTTGGTATGTCACTCATTCCATAAGGACGTAGAATAAACATTTAAAAAAAAAAATAGTGTCTGTTACTAGGCTTGAGTAAATTGTAATGACCCAAAGGAGAATATCAATTCTATTTAAAAAATTTTTTTTATCTTTGACTGTGAATAACACCATGCAAACATTTACCAGACCTGAAAAATCTAAGCAAATGAATAAAGGGAAGATTATTAAACAGAAGGTTTTGTAGATACAGTACTGAATTCTGCCATCTTTTTTATAATGTAAATTTCTCCACCATTTTTCATCGTATTGCAACAGTTTTTTGCAAGACGTTCACAGAAAGGTAGAGAAACTAACTGCGTTCTGTTTTATTGCAATAACGTTCAGGTTTATGGGAGATAATCCCAAAAAATAAGAGAAATAAAAAAGTAAATCCAGAAGTCAGATGATTGACGGGGGCTGGTGTGAGCTGGGTAGGGTAGTTTTTCGAAATTCGAAAGCCCTGAGTCTCTTCCTTTAAAAGACTACACTCACTTTTGGATGTGCCACTTCCTCCTGTCAATATGCGCCGGTTTCCGACTCAATGCCCTGAGATTTCTATAATCTTATATTTCACTAATAACAGTTAAAATCATTGGTAAACAAACGTAATGCTGAAAATATACACTTTTACTGTATATCTCGGGCTTAAGAGGTTAACTATGTGAGACCCAAAAAGACATTAGCAACTTCAGAGGCCAGAGGGTGGGACATACAAACACATTTACTATCAAATAGCATTGTGAGGCTGAACAACAGGACCAATTGACTATACATGTGCTTACATTTTTTTAAATAAACATTCTTTTTTTTAAATGGCTAAAAGTGATTTTGTAATTTTGCAACTGTGGGTCTCACAGGGTACCTTTAACCCTGTGAGGCCCAAATAAAAAAGACATTAGCAACTTCAGAGGGTGAGACCTATAAAGGGTGCCGTGACTGAAAAACAAGTTGAGAAACACTGGTATATGGTGTGGCTCTTAGTCTCTGACTGGTTGGCCACCACTGCTCTATTGTCTCACATTTTGTGTCCATGGTATTGTCTCATTCTCTTCCAAATGAAATATCTTCATCTCAAGTACGACAATTACCTGTAGATGTCCACAGCAGTCTTTACATGGCGACATATCCGTGGGCTAATGTCCACTTATGGGGCTAGACGGCTAAGCTAGTTATAGCTACGCCAAGTTAAACTAGGCTAAAAAATGCTTGGTGACGTTCGACAGAATAAGACAAAATAAGTTAAAAGTTCCAGAGAGGTGTCTATGTTAACTATAAGCTAGTGTAGCGAGTCTTAAACTTTAAAGTACATTAAAGCAGCAGTTGAGCAGCATTTGTGTAGCTTTTATGTAAAAGAAATAACAGGAGCAGTAGTGGAAATTATGGAAATTAATATTGGATTGTGAAAAAAAAAACGCCCTGGCTGTCTTCCTCTGGTGGGTCTACTAGTTCTGGCTTATTTGATTTTGCCATACTATGAGGCTATGCTAAATTACAGGTAATCTTTCTGTGGTGTGTGTGGGCTGAACAAACAACATCCGACCCTTTGAGCAAGTTATATTTTGGGGGGGGGGGGTTCAAATTTAGTTTGGAATTATGTTCCGCAGGTGTGTTCCATTAGTGCATAAATTAGCGTTGTATTCCTTCGTTATGTTTGAACAAGATTATTAGCCCTGTCCGCAGTTAAGCTTGTATTGCCAAATGTAGATGATGAATAAATAATTCAATAAATTGTGAATACATTAATTAATAATAAAGTTATTATTAATAAAACGTTGAAGCTTAGGCACGATGACAACGCGCACTGACACTCTGCACTCGGCTCTCCCCTCCCCCCTCCCGTTCGTGTCCCTAAAACAAAACCATGAATGAATTATATGTTTATATGAATTATAAGCATTACATCACGCGCAGGAATGTGTTATACTGATTAGATCACGTCTAGGGGTGGTTGTTAGGCCCGACGCGCAGCAGAGGGTCGTTAGACCCCCCTAGGTGTGATCTAATCAGTATAACACATGACTTCAAGTGATGTAATGCTTTTATACAATGGCCCAATTCACCCAACCTTATTGCTATACAATAAACACACAGTAATTGAAGCATAATGGAGATTTATTCACAACCATCCACAATGGGTCATGACCAACCAATTACATAATCCAATGTGTAAACAACTAACATATTCCAGTTGACTGTATCTTTAATTATTCGTTACGAATATATCCATACTTCCATTGTGTCCGGGGGCATTAAAAAAAATTAAAGTGCGATTTTCTTTTGTTTCACAATGGGTCATGACAAACCAATTACATAATCCAAAATATGTGTAACGAACTAACATATTCCAGTTGACTATCTTTTTTGGAGGATTCGTTCAAAATATATTCATACTTCCATTTGTCTGTCTATTCATTCAGTCTCATTCAGAAAAAAAATTGTTATTCGGTTGCGGGAGGGATCTGGGGTCACGTGGAGTGTTATTATAATAATTATAATATCTTAAATTTATATAGCGCCTTTCAGGAGACCCAAGGCGCTTAACAGCTAAGGGAGGGGGACAGGGAACAACGTAACAACAAAATATTAATCAAAAGGAAAGAGAAAGAAAGAAAACGAAAGAAAAATGGGAAATCATGTGCAAATTTGGTGAAAAGGTGGGTTTTTTTTGAGTGCAGGGAAATACCACTACGGATGTTTGGAGGAAGTGAGTTCCAGAGGGTGGGTGCGGCCACAGAGAAGGCTCTGGGACCAACAGTCCGCATGTTGGTGGTGGGGATGGAGAGGAGACCCGACGAAATAACGTCTAACTTGACTTGTTTCAGCCAATCGGAATCAAGATATTTGCATGCCATTGTATAATTGTAACACAGCAGGGTCATTACAATTTTACAGTTTTCTTTAGTTTTCTTGTTCGCCCAATAATGGTAACCAATGAAAAGACACACACGCGTGAACACACACGATAACCTTCTCCTGTGGACTTTCTCACAGCTGAAAAAAGCACTACATACTTTTCGGACTGATCATCTGAGCTCCTCTCCAGTTGAGCTGCTACAGTGTTTAAATCCAAAATATTGATAAATCCTCTGCCATTGTTGTGTAACATGTCATCTGTTCTAGTCTTCTTCAGTCTCGGCTTCACCTCAAGTTAAATCCTCTCTACAAGTGAAACTGAAACTAAGCTGGTGCATAAGTTGTTAAGGGGCCAGTAGGCAATTAATTTACTCAGTGGATGCCTGAACACAGAATGACACCAGTATCACTGACTACCATGGCAAGCCTATAGAATATTATTCTATTTAATAATAATAATTATTATTATAATAAATGTGTAATAATAATTATAAATATTATTTTCCTGTTGTACGGAACTCGTACCAAACCATGACCCCAATACCGAGGTACGTACCGAACCGTGGCTTCTGTGTACCTTCACACCCCTAGTCGTAGGTGAAGAGGTATTCAGTACATGGTTCTGACTCTGTAGATACAGTACTGAATTCTCCCATCCGGACCAATGCAATTTGAAATATTATTATAGAATATAAAATAGCAGGCTTATAAATTACCTTATTATAGCCAATTTGCACATTTATATATATATATTAGGGATGTCCGATATTATCGGCCGATATCGGCATTAACATGTGATATTGGAAAATATCGGGATCGGTTTTCAATTTTTTTTTTTTTTTTTTTTTTTTTTTACATTTCTATAACCTTTATTTACCCAGGCAAGCAAGTAAGAACAAATTCTGATTTTATTTATTGTCAAAAGTATGCATAATGTTGTGTTAATTCCACAACAAGATATATGTAATTTAGTATCACCAGGCGTGCATAAGAACAGATAATGAAATCGACTGTCAACACAATCATAAAATTTGCTGATGACACAGTAGTGGTGGGCCTGATCTCTGCCAACGACGAGAGGGCCTACCTGGAAGAGGTAGAGAATCTGTCACAGTGGTGTCAAGAGAACTGCCTCTCCCTGAACGTCAGCAAAACAAAAGAGATGATTGTGGACTTCAGGAGGTTGGGGGTCAAGGACTACAGCCCCCTCAGCATCGACGGGGCACCGGTTGAGAGAGTGAACAGTTTTCCAGTACCTCGGAGCCCACATATCCGAGGACTTGACATGGACCACACACATTGACAGTGTTGTGAAGAAGGCACGACAACGCCTCTACTTCCTCAAGCGCCTAAGGAAGTTCCAAGTCAGTCAGAAGATCCTTAGGAACTTCTACTCATGTACAATAGAGAGCATCCTGACTGGCAACATCACCTCCTGGTTTGGGAATAGCACTGCACAAGACCGTAGCAGACTACAAAGAGTGACACGTTCAGCCGAACGCACAATTGGAGGGGGGCTTCCCACCCTCCAGAACATTTACAACAAGCGGTGCAGGGGGAAGGCTAAGAGAATCATCAAGGACTCCAGCCACCCGAACAACTGCCTCTTTGAACTGCTGCGGTCAGGCAAGCGATACCGGAGTCTTAAGGCGAGCACAGAAAGACTCAGAAGAAGCTTCTATCCCCAGGCCATCAGACTGCTAAACGAACAATAAACACTATGCAACAACCATCAAATGCACACAGCACACACACCCACACGCACACACTCACTTAAACAAACACACTGCAGCACCCACTCTCCACACTTTAGATCACACAAACACACTTTATATTTATTGATAAAGGATTTGTACTACAACTCGTACACCTACTGTAAATTGCACCTCATCCCATTTCTGCCTTGCACTATATAGTATTGTATATTAGTACACTGCATAGTATTGTATATTATTATGGTAACTCAGTTACGTCTATTCTGCATCGAACATTGTACATATGTCTATACTGAACACTGTGACCTCATTTTTTTTACTTCTAATTTACATGCTATACTATGTTATTTTATTTCATACTTATCTTGTCTTGCACAGTCTCTGGAGCGTAACAGTAAGAAGCATTTTGTATAAAAGTATTCTGTACTTCTGTATGACAACTATTAAAGAAACTTGAAACTTGTACTTTTTTATTTTCACCACGTGCAACCGTTTTGAAACTAATTTCAGATCTAATTGTTGCAATATAGTCAAGTTAGGCCGCGCTCACAAGTTCTCACACTGGGTGCTGTAATCCCATAAAGTTCAGTATATCAAAAAGCAGGGTAGCCGGACCAGCACTCACAGGTTCAATGTTTTTTAATGGCAGCCTGAATAAAAATCAGACATGTTTCGGACAATGTCCTTCTTCAGTGATATGGCTAGCCAAATCACTGAAGAAGGACATTGTCCAAAACATGTCTGCTTTTTATTCAGGCTGCCATTAAAAAAACATTGAACCTGTGAGTGCTGGTCCGGCTACCCTGCTTTTTGATATACAGATCTAATTGTTGCTGCATGCTAACAATAGGGAAGAGAAACTAACTGCGTTTCAATATTTGTCAAAAACTTTACCTTTTGTGGTAGAATTATCTTGAATAATAAGTTATTGAAATAATTCATACAGAACTCTGAACCTTGAACCCCATAGAACTTTACAGGAAGTGTAGTTTTGAAAAATTCCAACGTAGATCCATAGCTCTGGATGTCTGCTACAAAATGGCAGCAAAAAAACTACAATTCCCATGATTCAAGGTTTTACAAAATGGTCGCCTCACGGAATATACAGACATTTCCAAGAGGAAAATCTATCTAATACACACTTTAACCTATTCCTAAACTAACATATTGATGATAATAACATTCTAAATGCTGTTGTGACATGGTTATGATGTTTATACGGACCGCACTTGCGGAAGAGGTTAACCATAGCCATGATGTAACCACTCCTGCTCCAGAAACTGTTGTCTAACTGGTGCTTGAAACAAAGTGGTTTAAGTCTAGAACTGTAGACCACTCTGGACTACACTGTGTTCTTAAACTATACAACCTAGCTATGTATCATTATAAACCTCTTACATGGAAATTAAAGCTGAATGAAATCACCAAATCTCTCCTTCCTCTGACACTCTTCTCCATCCAGATAGCTGTCCTGTCAGGCCTGGGAAGAAACCAAGAGGCTTGGATGGAAGAAAAGGTCTCTGCTGTGACCAGTGTGGAAAAAGCTACAGTTCAAAGATGAATCGCAATAAACACCAACGCATTCACACAGGAAAGAAACTCTACTCCTGTGACCAGTGTGGAAAGGGCTTTAATCGACTCGATAGTCTGCAAACACACCAGAGAATTCACACAGGAGAGAAGCCCTCCTTTTGTGACCAGTGTGGACAGGGCTTTACTCAGCAACAGCATCTGAAAAAACACCAGAGAATTCACACAGGAGAGAAACCCTACTCCTGTGACCAGTGTGAGAAGAGCTTTAGTGATCTGTCTAATCTGCAAACACACCAGAGAATTCACACAGGAGAGAAGCCCTACTCCTGTGACCAGTGTGAGAAGAGCTTTAGTCGACTCGATAGTCTGCAAACACACCAGAGAATTCACACAGGATGGAAGCCCTACTTTTGCGACCAGTGTGAGAAGAGCTTTAGTCGACTGAGTAATCTGAAAACACACCAGATAATTCACACAGGATGGAAGCCCTACTTTTGTGACCAGTGTGGGAAGAGCTTTAGTCATCTGATTAATCTGCAAAGACACCAGAGAATTCACACAGGAGAGAAGCCCTACTCCTGTGACCAGTGTGGACAGGGCTTTAGTCTGCAACATAATCTGAAAACACACCAGATAATTCACACAGGAGAGAAACCCTACTCCTGTGACCAGTGTGACAAGAGTTTTAGTCGTCTGAATAATCTGCAAAGACACCAGATAATTCACACAAGAGTCAAGCCCTACTCCTGTGACCAGTGTGGACAGGGCTTTAGTCTGCAACAGAATCTGAAAACACACCAGAGAATTCACACAGGAGAGAAACCCTACTCCTGTGACCAGTGTGACGAGAGCTTTACTCAGCAACAGCATCTGAAAACACACCAGAGAATTCACACAGGAGAGAAACCCTACTCCTGTGACAAGTGTGAGAAGAGCTTTAATCGACTCGATAGTCTGCAAACACACCAGAGAATTCACACAGGAGAGAAGCCCTACTCCTGTGACCAGTGTGGACAGGGCTTTACTCAGCAACAGCATCTGAAAATACACCAGAGAATTCACACAGAAGAGAAGCCCTACTCCTGTGACCAGTGTGAGGAGAGCTTTAGTCGACTGTCTCGTCTTAAATCACACCAGATAATTCACAGAGGAGAGAAGCCACATCATTGTGGTTTGTGTGATAAGAGTTTCAGGACATTAGCATATTTCAGAAAACATGAGAAAATTCACCAGGGAGAGAAGATTCAGGGAAATGTCAAACCGGTCGCTCCTTTTGAACCAAGTAGCGTTCTTTGTAGTGTAGCTATTTTTAGACTCAAGTAGTGATGTAGCGTGAACAAACGCTATACGCTACTGCCCGGAGAAACTGGACTGCTAAATAAAGATTAAAGATCTAGCGTTGATGCTATTCAATGCTATCAACAGCTAAATAGCTAACCAACGAAATACAATGACAGTCAGTACCCAACTAACGTACAGCCCTGCCCTACAGCTCTAGCCAGTGTTGGAAGAGTTCCACTCATAATGAATGTGTGACCCAGTGTTAAACGCTTCAATACGCCATTACAGCTATCGGTCCATCAACAATCATAAGAACGATGGTGGTAGTAATATTTGACCGTTCTTTTGAAATGGAAAAACGACCACCAAGAGCTTTTGACCTGCACAGAAGCCTCTGAGAGAGAAGCAGTACTAGCATAGACACGGTTTTCATTGACCACAACAGTTGTGTTTCTGTCGCTCTGAGGAGTGAGACAGACAGTATGGATGTTCCTGGGACAATATGTCATTGGTATAAAAGTGAACAACACACATTGTTCTAGTGTTTTCAATACTGGGATCATAGGAACTTTCTGACCTCAGTATTGGGTGACCAGCCAAAAGCCAAGCTTGTTAACAAACATGTGGTGTACACACTGGAGGGGAAAACTGCTTCTGGTATGGACTTTTATATTTGTATGCGGACACTAGTCACGTATTGAACTAATGTCACATATTGTCAACATTCCTAGTAGCACATGTTTTTTTTTTTACATTTACAATAAGTGTTTCTTTTAGAGTAATGTTCCATGTATTGTCTTTCTTTCTCTAGATCAGTGGTTCTCAAACTGTGGTACGCGTACCACTAGTGGTACTTGGTGGTACTGCTGGTGGTACTTGAAAACATTTACAAAAAAGCAATTATTTCTTTTTTTTGCAGTCAGGCCACTGAACTTAGAAGCAGGCCAGGCCAGTGTTTCTGGTTGCGGCTGGGCAATAGTTAGATAACCTAAGTGGGGAACAACCAGGAGATCACTGTGACAGAGAGTAATGAAGTCTAAACAGTCATAAATCTTTAATTCAACTTCAGCCCTGATCATAACCATTTATCTTTTTTGATTTTCTGTAATGTCAGATAAAGAATGAAATACTCCCACTTTTCTGAAAAGAGTTGGTGTTAAATCTGACATTACAAAAAAATCCATCAAAATCTGTGTTGCTGCTAATCATTGACACATGCCTAGCCTGTAATAATCCCCCCCAGAAAAATGTACTTTGCATTTGATATATTGAAATTTTTAGTTTTTAGAAAATCTTCTGCTATTTACTAGAAACACCTCTTTATGTTTGAAAATCTGGTTTTAAGTTTTTTACTGCAGCCTAGTTGATTATTGAGTAATTTACAAAGTTCACAGGGTTTATTTTTGTTTTCCTCAGTTTTGTCATTGATTAAATTCTTTTTTGCAGTTTTGGTCATGGAGTTTACATAATTTCTTAGTCTGTTTCTTTCCAGTTGAGTTCAGTCACGTGGGCTTGGAGTTCACTGCTCAAGCTTTTCGTAAGCTTTGACTGACTTTTACGACGTATTATATTTGCTATGTTTAAATATCAACATTATCTGGCCATCCTCAGTAAATACTGTCAAGTCAAACTAGATCTCCCAACCTCCTGAACCCACACATGACCCAGTCATGGCACCCCCCCTCCCTCTCTCACACACACATGGGGACGTATTTATGTATGTGTAGCAGTCTGGAAAATATGGTATATTATTCAGAACTGCTGACTGTGTCTTATATCCCTTTTGTACACAAAGACATTCTAACTAGTGTCATTCATATTCACACGAACAATGACACAAGCGTCCCCTTCTGAAGAGCATTGGAATATGGATTATAAATGACAGTACTGAATCATATTCTACAATGCATCTCCCCTTGTGACTGGCAGGCGGGACCAGCAGGGGGCGGTAGCAGGCAGAGAGTGGCGGAGAGAGTTGGGAGATGATAAAGGGAGGAGTCCAGCGGAAGTCGTTCTCTTCGGCAGTGAACTTGACAACGAGTAGTCACGGCTAACGGGGGCTCTGGATAGCCCGTAGCTGACGTTATGCCAGAGGGCTCCGTGAGAGGACAACGGGTGATAACCAGTACTGGCTAGTGGACACGATATCCTAGCAGTACCAGCGGTATTATATGAACAATAAGTGCAGAGCCAGGCACTAGCAATCGAGTTACAGTAGTTACAGTGTGCGGTATAGGTAACGTGCGGTTAAACAATTATCCAAGTCGTTAACTACCGAGTTATAGTAGTTACAGGGTGCGGTATAGAGTGCGCACCAGGACGAGCATGGGCCAACAACCATTCTGCTCCGGCTGACTTCGACCAGACCTGCAACCGGCTCCCTGCATTCAGCCTGCCCCGGAGGACTTCCCTCAGACCTGCACCAGGCTGCCTGCAGGACACGGGAGTCCTTTTCCCCCAGCAGAGGTCGTCATCGCCCAGCTCAAGCTCAGCCAGCACTGCCTCTCTGCTACAGCTCCGCCTGCTGGTGTACGCGCCGAGAGTGTTCGACGCCATCTTGCCTCACGGACAACAGTGGCGCGGCGAGGCGGCCATGTTAGATGAGTATAAACAAGCGTCTATGCTCCGGAGCTTTACACCGTATACAGTGTGGTGCTGCCCGCGGGCGAAGTTAACGTTGCTAACCACAGTTCATAAGGGGAACCCCAGACAATACATGCCGGCATTAGAATAGGACTTTTGCAAGGTATTTTGTGGGCTCACTCTTTTATTTCATTCCTTTTCTTTGAGCGTGATAAGGTGCGTATTTCATAATATTTCCCGTTCAGTGAATCCCTTTTATTCTCCTTCCCTATGCTCCCTCTTCCTTCCCCATATTACCAACCGGGAACAGTATAAGAGTAATTCCTTAGAGAAGGTAAATACTGTGTTCCGCCCAGACGTGGGCAGCACTTAGTCTGGGTACCTTGAGAGCACTTGGTGCCTGGGTGTAATACGATCATTGATTTATGCCAGTGTAATCATTGTGTGGATACCCATGGTGCAGTAATCACCAGACGTAGCATTGTTGTAACTAGGCAGAGTTACAATACATCCATCCAGAACGGGAGCACTGTGTGCGTGTCTTTTATTAATCCTAACCCTAATCCTAACCCTTTGATACGGGTAATATATTTATCATTAACCCCTTCCTATTCTACCTTCCATTTCCATTGTAAGGTTTCTGGTGTTACTGAGGGAGGGTACTGCTTGCGGGGGGAACCAAGTTATTTCTTTACCATCCAGTCATTAGGTGTGGGAGGGCTAAACAGACAATTGTGGAGGGTGAGGGTGTGTTGGGGAGTACTGCGGACTACTCCAGAGAGAGGGAGGAAGGCCAGAGTACCGGACCAGGTTTGTAAACCCTGGGCCTCATACACCCCCACTGCCAGCCTCCAGTTGACGCTCCGGACCCCAAAGACGGAGGTGCAGCTGGCCAGAGTGCTACTGTGTCTCGCTACCTAGTGACCGCGCACCACAGTTCCCACGAAGCAGGGATAATCCACCCTGCTACATATGGTTTAAGTGTTAAGTTGGGAATGTATTTATGTATGGTTTAAGTGTTAAGTTGGGAATGTATTTATGTATGGTTTAAGTGTTAAGTTGGGAATGTATTTATGTATGGTTTAAGTGTTTACTTTAAAGTATGTTACATTCACTAGCCCTCACTAGCCCACATTTAAAGTAGTCACAAGAGAGTAATTATCTTTGTACATTACATAGATTTTAGAGTGGTATGATGCATAATTGGTAGAGTAAGTTAATTAACTTTAAACTTCCAATGTGTATTTTATTTCCTGTATTTTTCTGTGTTTTGTTCTAAAGGTTTTTTACCTAAATTGCTAATTGCCAAATGCAAATAGTAGAACCATATAAAGACCATCTACTGGCAAAAAATGGCTGAAGTAGGAAGGAATGCAAAAAACCTTTGAATATCAATAAATGGAGAAAGAAGGTCATTCTTGACTCTGGTTCTTGAGTGAAATCCAGTTAACCCTTCGGGTGAGCAAGCAAACACCCTTACAAGTTGGGGATAGAGCACAAGGTCAATATTCAACAAACACATACAACTTGACAAATACTATCAAACTCCTTTGACCTCACCTACTGAAAAACCATTGACATAGAGCAGGGCTATTCAACTAAATTGTTCAGGGGGCCACATTGTCAGAAACCCACGGGGCCTCCCCGTGCTATGAATATATGTACACTTGACACAACATGCAACCACATTTTCACAACTTTTATTTAACTACATTGCAAAAGTAGTATACTTTAAAAAAAAAAAGTGCTTCATTTATGTGCCACATCTGCAACATCTCCTGCAAAAAGTGCTTCATTTATGACCAACAACTGCAACATCTCCTCTTCAACATTTCAATATATAAAAAAAAAAAAAAAAAACAAGTGCATGATGTGCATCTGAACATTCTAACATCAACAATTGAACAAAAAAACACATTTATAGTGCAGCTGAGCTTATGAAAAAGTGCTTCATGTCTGTGCAACAACAGCAAATCACAGCATCTTATTAGCACTTATTGTCCACTCTTAACTCTCAAACATCAGGGGGGTGGGGGGCAGACAGGCCTAGCCTACATACACACATCTAATGAGAGAGATTGCACTTCTTTGACTGGGCAATGGCAGAGAAAGAGGGTTCATAGGAAGTGAGGGCTACCCGCAAACAGTGATGCAAATGCTCATTTGTCAAGGAGGCATGGTTGCTTGTTTTAATGGCATTCATGTGACAGAAACTGGATTCACAGGTGTATGTTGAGCCAAACATTGTTAGCACAGATATTGCCAGCGTTTTTATTTTGGGAAATGTGTTGACATGAATACACTTTATCCAAAATGTTGTGGTGGATTCATTCTCAAGTGCCTGCTTCAGAGCAGATGATGCTTGCATGTCAATTATTTCAAGTTGCAGGAGACCTTCATCAATGTGAAGTGATACAAGGAACTCTTGTCCTTTTGTGGAAATAGCAGCTACATTGGCAAATGGGTTGCTCACAAAATGCATCAATTCTCTGTCAAATTCATCAAATCGACTTGCAAAGTTTTCCCTCAATTTATCAATGAAATCTGTCATTAATTGAGTGACTTTTGGCTCAATTGTGCGTGTGAACGTTGACATGAAAAGATTTTTTTTTTTTTTTAATTATCATGTAATCTTGAATAGCCCTGACATAGAGAGAGGGACAGAGAGAGGCTGAGACTCCCCCGCCCCCTCCCTTTCCTCACTGTTTTCTCTGCCTCTGAGCCGGGTTAGCTTAGTTTAGTTACCGGTAGCAGCTAACTAGTTCATTTTGGTGAGGATGCAAAGCATGTAAGATGCATTGAACGCGTTGTGGGGAAAAACAGGCATGGACTTATTTCCTGGTCGCAAAATGCGCACTCTAACATAACATAGCACGCTGTTGGACTGCAACGTCCTCTGCTTCACCGAGACGTGGTTGACGCCGGACGTCCCAGACCACGCAATTCAACCGGCTGATCACTTCTTTATCCATCGCAAGGATCGGACATCATCAGAGTCCGGTAAACAACGTGGAGGAGGTATTGCCTTCATGTTTAACAAAAATTGGAGCGACCCAACTAACGTGAAGGAATTATCCAACCACTGCTCCCCAGAACTGGAATATATAACCATCAAGTGTCGTCCTTTCTTCCTCCCGAGGGAGTTAACGGCGATCGTCCTGGTCGGAGTGTATATTCCACCGCAAGCCAGCAACAAGGTTGCGCTCTCCAGACTACACGACGAGGTAAATAGAATCCAAGAGGCGAATGTTAACGCCGCCATTTTAGTTCTGGGAGATTTCAATAGCGCCAATCTGAGAAAGGTATTGCCTGACTTCTATCAGCATGTGACTTGCAACACCAGAGGCGGTAACATCCTAGATCACTGTTACACGCAATTTAAAGGTGGCTACAAGGCTCATTCTGATAGTGGCTTTGGTAAGTCAGATCACGCATCCATTTTTCTTTCACCAAAGTACAGACAGAGAATTAAAAGTACTCCCGTAGTCTCGCGAGAGGTGCAGAAATGGGATGTGACGTCAGAGGAGACGATCCGGTCAGTGTTTCACCACACAGACTGGATTGTGTTCCGCGACACAGATAACATTAATGCCTACACGGAGACAGTGCTGGACTATGTTTGTACTAGGGTGAAAGAAACAATCCCCACTACCAAAATGAAAGTTTACCCAAATCAAAAACCCTGGGTAGACAAATCCGTCCGTGAAGCTCTGAGAGAGCGCACCAAAGCATACAACGACGGCCTAGAGGCAGGCAACATGAATGACCACAAGGTGGCGCGATACAACGTAAGGAGGACAGTGTCAGAGGCCAAACGACGCTACAGGGATAAAATTGAACTCCAGTTTGAACAAGCTGACTCTAGAGCTATGTGGCAGGGGCTCAAAACGATGACAGACTACAAAGGCGCCTCCCTCAAACTGAACAGTGACATCTCCTTAGCAAATGACCTCAATACCTTCTATGCGAGGTTTGATGCTGGTAATAACAACACCAGCTCACAAGCCTCGGCAATGGGGGGGGGGGGGTCGGCTGCTGATGGAGGCGCAGTGTTCAGGGTAACAGAGCATGAGGTGAGGCGGACCTTTAAAAAAGTGAATATCAGGAAGGCAGCAGGTCCAGACGGCATCCCCGGCCGCGTCCTAAAAGTCTGTGCCGACCAACTGGCCCCAGTATTCACTGACATATTTAACCTGTCCTTAGAACAGGCTGTCATCCCCACCTGCCTGAAGAAGTCCACTATTATCCCTGTACCCAAAAAATCCAAGCCTGCTTGCCTCAACGACTACCGCCCTGTAGCTCTCACCTCCATAGCCATGAAGTGCTTCGAGAAGCTAGTAAAGGGCTACATCTGCTCCTCCCTCCCCATCAACATGGACCCCCTGCAATTTGCATACCGCCCCAACAGGTCCACGGAGGACGCCATATCCCATGTGCTGCACACAGCAGCATCACACCTGGACAAGAGGCAGGGGAACTATGTGAGAATGCTATTCATCGACTACAGCTCGGCATTCAATACCATAGTCCCCTCCATACTCATAGCCAAGCTCAGGGACCTGGGCTTGGGCTATGACCTCTGCCAGTGGGTCTTGGACTTCCTGACTGGCAGACCCCAGGTGGTGAGAGCAGGCAACTGCACCTCCTCATCCATCACCCTCAACATAGGGGCCCCCCAGGGCTGTGTTCTGAGTCCCCTCCTCTACTCCCTGTACACACACGACTGTGTGGCTCAGCGGAGTAGCAATACAATCGTCAAATTTGCTGACGACACAGTGGTGGTGGGCCTGATCTCTGCCAACGACGAGAGGGCCTACCTGGAAGAGGTCAAGGTCCTGGCGGGATGGTGCCAGGAAAACAGCCTCTCCCTGAACGTCAGCAAAACAAAGGAGATGATTGTGGACTTCAGGAGGTCGGGGGTCAAGGACTACAGCCCCCTCAGCATCGACGGGGCACCGGTTGAGAGAGTCAACAGCTTTAAGTACCTCGGAGCCTACATATCCGAGGACTTGACATGGACCACACACATTAACAGTGTTGTGAAGAAGGCACGACAACGCCTCTACTTCCTCAGGCGCCTAAGGAAGTTCCAAGTCAGCCAGAAGATCCTTAAGAACTTCTACTCATGTACAATAGAGAGCATCTTGACCGGCAACATCACCTCCTGGTTTGGGAATAGCACTGCACAAGACCAAAGCAGACTACAAAGAGTGAGGTTTGATGCTGGTAATAACAACACCAGCTCACAAGCCTCGGCAATGGGGGGGGGGGGTCGGCTGCTGATGGAGGCGCAGTGTTCAGGGTAACAGAGCATGAGGTGAGGCGGACCTTTAAAAAAGTGAATATCAGGAAGGCAGCAGGTCCAGACGGCATCCCCGGCCGCGTCCTAAAAGTCTGTGCCGACCAACTGGCCCCAGTATTCACTGACATATTTAACCTGTCCTTAGAACAGGCTGTCATCCCCACCTGCCTGAAGAAGTCCACTATTATCCCTGTACCCAAAAAATCCAAGCCTGCTTGCCTCAACGACTACCGCCCTGTAGCTCTCACCTCCATAGCCATGAAGTGCTTCGAGAAGCTAGTAAAGGGCTACATCTGCTCCTCCCTCCCCATCAACATGGACCCCCTGCAATTTGCATACCGCCCCAACAGGTCCACGGAGGACGCCATATCCCATGTGCTGCACACAGCAGCATCACACCTGGACAAGAGGCAGGGGAACTATGTGAGAATGCTATTCATCGACTACAGCTCGGCATTCAATACCATAGTCCCCTCCATACTCATAGCCAAGCTCAGGGACCTGGGCTTGGGCTATGACCTCTGCCAGTGGGTCTTGGACTTCCTGACTGGCAGACCCCAGGTGGTGAGAGCAGGCAACTGCACCTCCTCATCCATCACCCTCAACATAGGGGCCCCCCAGGGCTGTGTTCTGAGTCCCCTCCTCTACTCCCTGTACACACACGACTGTGTGGCTCAGCGGAGTAGCAATACAATCGTCAAATTTGCTGACGACACAGTGGTGGTGGGCCTGATCTCTGCCAACGACGAGAGGGCCTACCTGGAAGAGGTCAAGGTCCTGGCGGGATGGTGCCAGGAAAACAGCCTCTCCCTGAACGTCAGCGTTGCAAGGGCAAGGCTAAGAGAATCATTAAAGACTCCAGTCACCCGAACAACTGCCTCTTTGAACTGCTGCGGTCAGGCAAGCGATACAGGAGTCTCAAGGCGAGCACAGAAAGACTCAGAAGAAGCTTCTATCCCCAGGCCATCAGGCTGCTAAACGAACAATGAATGAACACTACACAACAACAACCACCAAACGCACATAGCACACACATCCACACGCACACACTCACTTTAAACAAACACACTGTAGCACCCACTCCACACACTTATAGCACACACCCACTTTAAACAAACACACTGTAGCACCCACTCCCCACACTTTATATTTATGGATGAAGGATTGCACTACAACTCGTACACCTTACTGTAAATTGTACCTAAAATTGTACCTCATCCCATTTCTGCTTTGCACTAGATAGTACTGTACATTAGTACACTGCATAGTATTGTGTATTATATATTATATGGTAACTCAGAACATTGTACATATGTCTATACCGAACACTGTGACCTCATTTTCTTCTTCTAAATTCATGCTATATTATGTTATTATGTTATTTGATACTATCTTGTCTAGCACAGTCTCTGGAGCGTAACAGTAAGAAGCATTTTGTATGAAAGTATTCTGTACTTCTGTATGACAACTATTAAAGAACTTGAACTTGTTGTTGTTGGGCTGCCGGAGCTGCGCTTGGGAGGAAATGAGACATGCCACAGGATTTTCAAAAGAGTATCGATATGAACCGAATACCTATTGCGGCACGCATGCTAGTGCAGTAATTAAGCATTACATCACGAGCAGGAGTGTGTTATGAGAATTAGAGCATGCCTAGGGGTGGTTGTGGTCGTTAGACCCCCCTAGGCATGCTCTAATTCTCATAACACACGACTACAAGTGGTGTAATGGCTTTTATACAATTGGCGCATTCATCCAACCTTATTGCTATACAATACAATAAACACACATTAATTGAAGATTTATTGACAAAACCATCCGCAGAAAAAGTAGTTAAAAAAAAAAGGAGAAGTTGCCTCCTTGTGTAGAAGCAGCTCGGAGGTGCGCTGTTTCAAGGCATGCCATCTAAGAATGAAGTGAGCATGTGTTATTGAATTGATTGATTGATTGATTGAACATTTTATTACAGATAGACAGTGCTTACTTCTTTATACAATTGCCGAATTCATCCAACCTTATTGCTATACAATAAACACATTAATTGAAGCATAATGGATATTTATTCACAAAACCATCCGCAGAAAAGGTAGGTTAAAAAAAAGAAGAAACGTTTATTTTTTTTAACCTACTTTCTATAGAAGCAGCTCGGAGGTGCGCTGTTTCAAAGGAGTGAGCGTGTGTTATTGGATTGATTGAAAATTTTATTAATGTCCGCCTTGTTTCGAACTGGTTATGCTTTGGCCCTCTTTCGAAGTCGGTTATGCTTAGAGTTTCGAATCAGGGCTAGTGGTCTATCGCCCTGCTCTAAAGATAAACTAAGCATAACCGACTTCAAAAGAGGGCCAAAGCATAACCAGTTCGAAACAACAAGGCTTCAAAGCATGCCGTCTAACAGTGAAATTAGTGTGTTATAGGATTGATTGATTGATTGAAAATTTTATTAACAGTGAAATGAGAGTGTCCTTTTGACGAATGGCATCTAACAACACACTTCATAAACAATGTATGTCCCTATGTCATAAATGTCATGATGTCATGTATGTTGTGTATGTCATAAATGTCACTATGAATTGAAAATGGGGGACCCTGATGATGTAAACAAGACAAACATCTTTCTCTGGTCTGCATCCCCTTAACAATTGTGTGTATTGCTACTGGATTTACCAGATCCAGAGTGAATGAATGAATGAAAACTTTATTTAATACACAAGACCCTCTTCTTGGGACAAAGTAAGGTTTCGTCGATAATCCAATGTACAGTTACCCCCCCCCCCCCCACCCCGCCTACCCAACCACCTCCAATGTACAGTCCCTCCACCCCACCTACCCAACCTCCTCCAATGTACAGTTTCTTCGTCAAATGTATATACTCTCTTTTTTAGACTATTTTTGTATCACAAACAATACTGTATTTGTAAATCTGGTATGTCATAAATGTATAGATGTAGCAGTACTGTCTATCTGTATGTTATGTGTGTCATATATGTTATGATGAATTGAAAATGGGAGACCCTGATGTAAACAAGACGAAAGTATTTCTCTGGTCTGCATCCCCTTAACAATTGTGTGTATTTTTTACATAGTTTACCAGAATCGCTCCTTCAGGCTATGGACCCAGGGTGTTTTCCAGCTTATACCATATACTATTTTGGGATAATGCAACTACTACATAAAAACGTGAGTAACAAGTTTTTCTACAACTCAAGTTCAGTTGAATTGACACACTGTACTACTATCATAACAAGCTAACCTCGTGCCCATTTAAGCTAGCTGGGCATGTGCTTGAATTGATGCAGCTAGTGATGCAGCTATGTGGCCCGACATACTTGCTGCGATGACTACTGACTGATGTTTAGTTTTATTCCTTTTTTATTTTTGCTACTTGAACAATATCTTTCTACAATATTTTAACTATGCGGTCAGCTCACGCTTCAATACAGTATGGCTCAATACAAACAAATGGACATTTACCGGGGCCAGTTTCTAACTATAACGTTTTGCCACTATAATAAAGAAAATCTTACCTTCTACATTCAAGACATGATATGGTTAGAAACTGGCAATTAGGATTCCTCCTGCTCTACACCAAGCTCTTGGTATAACCTGTTTATCCTTAACCACGCTCAATAACCTCCACAGGAATCTGAGTACATCAGGCACACTTTTATAAACCCGGCCCTGCAGGCTGGAGCCTTTGCAAGGTGGCCTAATACCCATTGCATACTCTATCTCTCGTAACGGTGGTATATCTGTCCTGTATCTGATTAAGCGTTTTTTATATATATATATATATATATATTCCTCTACCTCCTCTACGGAAGACAGGTGGAATATCTTCACTACAGCCACTGTCATCGTCTTCGCCCTCCACTTGGTCCCTTTCTTCCACGTTTTGATTAGGTGACTCTTCAGTTCCTCTCAGGAGATGTTGCTGTATACCTGGTACAGGACGGTACCACATGCTCATGCACCTGTGCACACATCGTCGTTCAGTGGCCCGGCACTGACAGGACCATTTCCCAGCCAATGAATCAAAAGTGACTCGGGTTCTCCCAAATATACACCGACTGTCTTGCCAGTGTAGACAGAAAAATAGATGTACCTTTTTGAATACCCATGGTCACCATAGAAGACCGGATACACAGAGATGACGCCCTCCTCAGAGGCTCTCTTTGTTTGTGTCTTTGCACTCGTCTACACGGCTGGTGCTTAGCAGCTTCTTCTCCGACATGTCTTCCAGAGATGACGAAATCAGTGTCGGAGGCGGTAGCTCACTGGGTTGAGCAGAACGAATTCGCTCCAAATGCAAACGTTCTTTTCCCGGCAAGGCACCTTTTTTTTTTTTTTTTTTTTTTTTTTTATTAACACAGTTAAACAGAAGTAAAAAAAATACATAATAAGTTATAACGACTGTGAAGGAGAAGTTAGAAGCCTAGAGGCTTATCAAGAACGTCCCCCGTTTTATCAAATCAAACATACAAAAATATGCATATTATAAAATACCAGAATACATTAAAAGATTCGTGTTAATACAAACATACATACACACAGTACATACATGGATATACTGTGTACATAATAATATATAACAACCCACCCACCTGCCTATAAACCTACCCACCCACATAACCAAATGCATACCTACATGTATGACCTGTTATCTATCTACTACTTTTGGATGAGAATTTCTTTGTAGTTTGCTTTAAAAATAAGCAGAGATGGAGATTTCCTCAGCATAGGATCAGCTGCATTCCAAAGATTTACATAAATGAATAGGGGCTCTCTCTGTCCAGTGTTGTCCTTGGCGCCGCGGTGAAGTAAATCCCTTTCCTTGGGTCCACGCAAAAAATGGGTTCATTAGCGGTCTTTGATGTATGCATTGAACGTGAATGCCGCCGCATGTTAGCTTGGCTTGAACATGTTGCATGACACAAGGAACAAGGAAAGGAATTCTCCTTTTTGGTTTGGGAGGGAGGAAGGTGATCAGAATGTTCTTCTGTGACGTTGGATCCTGTACAATCTAAGACATGGAATGAGTAGGAATTAATAGTGTAGAGAACAGTCTAATGTTGTTTGATTTTTAATTAATTACAATATGGTATGGTATTGTAGTCAAATGTCACTGTGAGGGACCAAACAGCTTAGACATGAGGAGTCATAGGTAGAGTGCTCAAAGGAAGGTTTATTTTTCCCAAAAATATAAATACAGGGGACAAAAACCACAAAAAAGTGCAACAATAACAAATAAACAAAAAAGCTGTTCTTGGGCCCAGCAGAACCCGGGTCAACTTAAACAGAACAAACTAAAAATACCTAACACAAATATCAACTGTACCAAACAAAACTGACCTACAGACTGAGACAAGAGGGAGGTATTTATACTGGTTGACCAAACCAATACAGACACATGTGGAAAGACAAATCATCACTAATAAATTACATTAACCTTAATCATCTATAATTTATAATGAACAGTTAGTTTGAAGAACACTATGTATTTATGTAGGAGACAATAACTGAGTCAAGCTAAAACATACATAAATCATAGTAGAACATCATTGTCTAATTAAATCCCCCCGCCCTCTTCTCATGGAGTTGGTATCTCCCGGCAAGCCTCTCCTGGTATTTAAATCCAATTACTGGTCCTTTGCCAGTTGCCACCAGGAAGAGCAGAGCACCGCCCGGAACACCAAACAAACATGTAAGACATAGAAACAGCATGAGCAAACAATTATGATAAACAATGTAAACTAAGTGTGCACTAACTTAGGACCTTGTAATATATCATAATGCAAATAAAGATGGAAGTATGGTATAGGAAACAATAATAATGTGTGGTGTCATTATTTGATTTGTGTATGGGTATTATGGATGTTAAACAATGCATAAGGACAAAATGAAAAGAAGGGGAGTGTAGTGAGGGGGTGTAGTGGTTACCGACATTAGTGCTGATGTGCGGCAAATGGTGTGGCCGTCACACCCCCCCCCCCCCCTTCAGGAATCTCGCTGGGACAGCGGGAGAGGCAATCGGCAGTTGCATTGTCCCGGCCTGGCATGTGATGAACGGTGAACCGGAAGGGCTGCATGGACAGGTACCAGCGCGTTACCCTCCCATTGGTGTCCTTCATCCTCTCCAGCCATTTCAGTGCCTTGTGGTCAGTTTCCACGGTGAACTCCCTTCCCAGGAGGTAGTACTTAAGAGAATCGAGGGCCCACCTCACCGCCAGGCACTCCTTTTCTATAGTGGAATAGCGGACCTCCCGAGGGAACAGCTTGCGGCTGATGAAGGCCACAGGATGGCGGTCCTCTGGCAGCCCTTGCAGTTCGCCGTTCATCACATCCCAGGCCGGGACAATGCAACTGCCGATCACCTCTCCCGCTGTCATCTAATTTACCGACATTAGTGCTGATGTGCGGCAAATGGTGTGGCCGTCACAGTCACTTCAGTGCATTAGAGGCGATTGATAAGAAAGCTGTGGAGGCTATAATAATAATAATAATGGATTGGATTTATATAGCGCTCTTCATGACACCCCAGAGACCCCAGAGCGCTCACAGAGTCCATTATTCGTTCATACACAGTCATACCGGTGGTGGTAAGCTACAATTGCAGCCAGAGCTGCCCTGAGGCAGACTCACGGAAGCGTGGCGAATAATCATCGCCTACGGCCCCTCCGACCACCACCAACATTCATTCACATGCATACACATTCATACGAGGCAAGTAGGTTAAGTGTCTTGCCCAAGGACACAACGGCAGTGGGATGGACATGGGCTTGAGCGGGATTCGAACCACCAACCCTTCGATCATTGGACGACCCGCTCTACCCCTGAGCCACGCCGCACCACTATATAGAAGAAGGTTAGGTTGCCGGTTAATTTCTTTTAATAATAATATACAGTATATAGGTAATTATTTAGTGGACAGCAATGGATATGTTATAATATAACTAACCTGTGTTACTGTTGTTGCTTCGCTGCTTTAATCCGTAACCTGTTGAAAGAAAAAACAAGGACACAGTGTCATAGATGTGAAGTGATGCGAGTTTTAAGGGAGAAGTTGTGGTCTGTGATATACTGCCCATAACGGTTGTTGGTGTAACATGAAGCTAATACCTGTGGACCGCCACAAGGGGGCAGAGTGGCTAACCGTGAGTGAATGAATGAGTGTAAAATTAATTCATGACTGTATGTAAATTAGATGCAGTACGAGCGCACACCAACCGCAGCCTTTCTCAGTTGGCTCACATAATAGGTCTTCTATTATATAATTGAACAATATCAACATAAAAACGAATCACCAGATCATTAAAAAAAAAACTCTGGTTTTTCAAGCAGACCTAGATATCTTAGTGTGGACAGAGTCTTGGCTGAAGAAGAGTGATAGTGACTCTTCTATAGCTTTGCACCAGTATGACGTGTTTAGAATTGACAGAATTGGAAGGAGAGGTGGAGTGGCTATTTATGTAAAATTGTGTTTCTCTGTCACTGTCATGAATGCTATCACTGTCCCAAAATGTTTAGTTTCTTGTGTTGAAGGTTGATTTGGGGTCTATATATCTGCTGATGCTAGGCCTATCATTATTATATGTTAAACTACACTGAAGGTTACATTTCTAGAACCTGAAAAAAACAAATGAGCTGATACGTACACAACATACTGTATGTATCACTACAGAAATATGTAAGTCATTTACATAATTGTTCTACTGATGACGAAATGGTGTCCCATTTCCTAGGTAAATATTTCAACCCCTCCCCCTTGTAGCTAGGTTCTGAAGTGGCACTACCCAGTACCCAGGGAATTTGGATTGGCCCTTACTCTCTCACTATTTTTATGTTGAAATGATTGTCATGGGTGACTTTAATCTTGATTGGTTGAATAATACTTCTAGTTACCTCAAGGAGGTTAGTGGTAACCTCAACTTATCCCAGTTAATTGCTGAACGCACTAGGAAAAATCTGAAAAAATAACTCTAGATATACCCTAAAAGTTGTATTATTTATTGACATATATTAATTGTGTATGTAAGAATAATAAGATGCCGACATGGAATTCCTGGTAGCGATTTATGGGTGCTTGTTGCCAATTGGCATATTCATAGATCTTTGCATTCTCAGTGAAGATAAAAGTGTCCGTGGAGCGGAGAAGCGTGACCCTCGTGTCCTCCCAAATCCTCCTGCAGCGGTGAAGGTGGTCCTGCACCGACGGAACAGCGATCTCCTCCTCCTGGGCAGGGAACAGCAGGGGTTGGTCGCCAAAAGAGGACTCAAAGGGGGACTGACCTGTGGCCGCCGAGGACAGAGAGTTGTGGGCGTATTCGATCCACGGCAGGAAAGTGCTCCAGCCGGAGGGGTCCCGGGCTGTCAAGCAGCGGAGGGCGGACCCCAGGTCCTGGTTGGCCCGCTCCGACTGGCCGTTGGTCTGTGGGTGGTACCCGGAGGAGAGACTGACCGTGGCCCCCAGAGCCCGGCAGAAGGCCCTCCAGACCTGGGAGACGAATTGAGGGCCCCTGTCGGAGACGATGTCCACCGGGATCCCGTGGAGGCGGAAGACGTGGAGCACCATCAGGTCCGTGGTCTCTGAAGCAGAGGGGAGTTTGGGGAGAGCAACAAAGTGCACAGCCTTCGAGAAACAGTCAACAATAGTGAGGATAGCTGTGTTACCGTGTGAGGGAGGAAGGCCGGTGACGAAGTCCAGGGCGACGTGTGACCAGGGCCGACCGGGAACAGGGAGCGGACGGAGGAGACCGGCGGGTGGTCGATGGGAAGCCTTTCCACGAGCACAGACGGTGCATGCAAGGACGAAGGCGTGGGTGTCCTCCCTCATGGAGACCCACCAGAAGTGCCGTTTCAGCAGGGACAGGGTACGGTCGATCCCAGGGTGACAGGCGAACCGGGAAGTGTGAACCCACTGGAGCACCTGGGAGTGGACAAGGTCGGGGACAAAAAGCCGGTTAGGTGGACCGTTACCTGGGTCTGGCTGGGCACGCTGAGCCTCCCTGACGATGGACTGGATCTCCCAGGTGGCGGCGGCCACCAAGCAGGAGGAGGAGAGGATGGTGTCGGGGTGTGTGGGACCCTCTTCGGGGACAAACTGCCGGGAGAGAGCCTCTGGCTGTTCTTGGAGCCAGGCCTGTAGAAGAAACAGCGCCCAGCCGGCCTGGCGGGAGTTTAGGCGATTGGCCGTCTGGACGTAGGCGAGGTTCTTGTGGTCCGTCCAAACCAGGAAGGGGATTTCTGAGCCTTCCAGCCAGTACCTCCATTCCTCCAGGGCTAGTTTGACTGCCAGGAGCTCCAGGTTTCCGATGTCATAGTTGACCTCAGCTGGGGTCAGGTGGCGCGAGAAGAAGGCGCAGGCGTGCAGCTTCTGGTCGAGGACGGAGCGCTGGGAAAGGACCGCCCCTACTCCGGTATAAGAGGCGTCCACCTCCACCACGAACTGGCGGGACGTGTCCGGCTGGACGAGGATGGGTGCGGTGGTGAAGCGCCGGATGGGCACGGAAGGCGAGGTGAGTTGGGTGAGGGGTGCAGCGACCCGGCTGTAGTCCCTGATGAAACGCCGGTAGAAGTTAGCAAACCCCAGGAAGCGTTGGAGCTGCTTGACATTGGTGGGACGGGGCCAGTCGGACACCGCCTTAATCTTCTCGGGGTCCACCCGGATCTTGCCGCCCTCGATGATGTAGCCAAGGAACCAGATGGAGGAGACGTGGAACTCACACTTCTCCGCCTTGACGAACAGCTTGTTCTCCAGAAGGCGTTGGAGGACCCGGCGGACGTGCTGGACGTGCTCCTCCATGGAGCGGGAAAAAATCAGAATGTCATCCAAATAAACAAAAACAGAGCGGTTAAGGACATCGCGGAGAACGTCATTGACGAGGGCCTGAAAGACAGCAGGGACATTGGTCAGCCCAAAGGGCATTACCTTGTACTCGAAGTGACCGAGCGGGGTCTTAAAGGCCGTCTTCCATTTGTCCCCTTCCCGGATGGGGACAAGGTGATAGGCATTCCTGAGGTCCAGCTTCGTGAAGATGGTGGCACCTTGCAGGGGCTCAAAAGCAGAGTTAATCAAAGGCAGGGGGTACTTGTTCTTGACTGCGATGTTGTTGAGACCCCGGTAGTCGATACAGAACCCAGATTCGGCTCAAACAAGGGACTAAACACGTTTCGCAATTATGCCACATCAATGTGGAACGCCCTACCTAAAGCTGTAAAGGAATGTGAATCACTACCCACCTTCAAAAACACTCTCAAAAAACACCTACGTGAGACTGCAATTCGAAACTGGCCCCTACAAATGTCCTAACCTAGTTGTACAGTAAATGACCAAGTAAGGCTTTGTCAATATTCCAATGTACAGTGTAAAATGTGTGTGTGTCCCCTTCCCAACCCCCCCCCCCCCCCCCACCTCCAATGTACAGCCCTCACCCAACCCACCCAACCCCACCCCACCCAACCAACCTCCTCCAATGTACAGTTTCTATGCCAAATGTATATACACTCCTTTTCTGGACACTTTTGTATCACAAACAGTACTGTATTTGCAAATCTGATATGTCATAAATGTATAGATGTAGCAGTACTGTCTATCTGTATGTCATGTATGTCATATATGTTATGATGAATTGAAAATGGGGGACCCTGATGTAAACAAGACGAAAGTCTTTCTCTGGTCTGCATCCCCTTAACAATTGTATGTATTGAGCTGTACTGTACTGTACCCATTCTGCAATCTGTTAATAAACTTTTCAATCAATCAATCAAGGGGCGAAGGGAACGATCCTTCTTGGAGACAAAGAAGAACCCTGCGCCGACTGTTACGACCCTGGCTCATGGGTACGCAACCTATGTGTAATCAACACCAAAACCCTGTGCTCTAACTCAAAAATGCTACTAAACCAAGGAACTACTAATATAACTATAAGCTAACGTACTGGTAACCCAACGGACAAGGACTGTAAGAACCTGACAGCTCTTTCACTAGGCACAGACCGTGCATGTGTGTTTCTGGGTCTGCCTTTGAAGCTCCCCAGCAGGTAACCAATCAGCACTAATTGGCTAATTGGCAGCCCTCACCTGCCTGCCCTGGTGACACAGGAGTGACCAGGCCTCTAGTACATAACACCTCCCCCACCAAACTGGTTGCCCAAGAGGCAACCACTACACAACAACCCATAAACAAAACAAAAACAACTGTGACCCCTTAGTTGTCAGGGCCTCTACCACAACAGCGATAACGGGTACCACAAACACCGGTACTACGATCGTGAGAGGGCGTCTGCTAGCACGTTGTCCCTCCCACAAATGTGGCGAATATCCAAGTTATACGCCTGGAGGAACAAACTCCATCGCATCAAACGATGATTCGAATTCACCATGCTGCGAAGAAAAACCAAAGGGTTATGGTCTGTATACACAACAAGGGGTAAACTGGAGGATCCCACGTAAACATCAAAATGGTTCAAGGCAAGAACCAAAGCGAGCGCCTCCTTCTCTATAGTAGAGTAGTGCAGTTGATGCCTGTCAAACTTTTTAGAAAAGTAGCACACTGGGTGCTCCACCTCTAATGCATCCTCTTGCAGGAGGACGGCTCCAGCACCGAGGTCACTAGCATCCACTGCCAACTTGAATGGCAGTTGAAAATCGGGAGCTGACAGAACGGGAGCGCTAATCAGAATACCCTTGATGCTCTCAAAAGACTGTTGACAAGTCTCAGTCCACACGAAAGGTACCTTAGGACTGAGCAGATTGGTCAAAGGGGCAACAACAGAAGCAAAGTTCCTACAGAAACTCCTATAGTACCCTGCCATACCTAGGAAGCGCTTTAACTCCCGCCTGGTGATGGGAGCAGGGAAGCCCACTATAACCTCCACCTTAGCTGTAATGGGGCACACATGCCCACGTCCAACCACCTTACCCAGGTAGGTAACCGTGGCCTGTCCAAATTCACATTTCGCAAGGTTAACTGTCAAGTTAGCATCACCCAACTGCTTGAACACTTCGGCCAGATGCTCCACATGTTGTGACCAAGAGGAACTGTGGATAACCAGGTCATCCAGATATGCCTCACAGAACGCTACCCCGCCCAGGACCTTGTTCACTAGCCGCTGAAACGTCGCTGGGGCATTTCGCATGCCAAAGGCCATCACTGTATACTGGCAGAAACTCTCTGGTGTGACAAAAGCGGATATCTCACGTGCTCGCGGAGTAAGCGGAACCTGCCAGTATCCCTTTAGCAAATCCAATTTACTTACAAAGGCTGCTGAACCCACCCGATCGATACAGTCGTCCATCCGAGGCAGAGGGTACGAGTCCGGCTTGGTTACTGCATTAACTTTACAGAAATCAGTACAGAACCGATGAGTGCAGTCTGGCTTATCAACAAGCAGGCAGGGGGAGCTCCACGCACTAGAACTGGGCTCCGCAATGCCATGTCTCACCATATAGTCTACTTCCTTACTCAAGATCCTTAGTTTTTCCGGATTCACCCTATAGGCATGTTGCTTAATTGGCCCTGCACTACCAACATCAATGTCATGCTCGAGTACATTAGTACGACTAGGGACATCAGAAAACAAACGTGTATGCTGTCTAAGTAGGCGCACCACATCCGTACGCTCAGGAAGTGGTAAGTACGACAGGTGTGAGTCCAAGTCACCTAGTATCTGGGTGTTTGGCAACCGGCCCTGAGAAATCTCCTTCGACACAGAACAGTCGGCTACAATAGGAGATGCAGAAACTGTTAGAACAGCCACAGGCTTGACCCCTGACTGGTCAATCTGAGCCCTATCATTGTACGCCTTCAACATATTGACGTGACATAATCTACTCTTGCGCCTGCGGTCGGGAGTTTTAATCAAGTAGTCAACCTCACCAACTTTGCGCTCAATGGAGTATGGCCCACTGTATTTAGCCTGTAATGCAGACCCAAGAATAGGCGAGAGAACCAACACCTTGTCTCCCGGTGAGAACACCCTATGTCGGGCCCGCCTATCATACCACACCTTCATTTTTCCTTGGGCTACCTTTAGGTTCTCTTTCGCTAGTTCACATGCTCTACTAAGCTTAAGCCTGAAGTCACACACATAGTCCAACAAATTAGTAGAGGAAGGAGTCTGGTCAGCCAACCACTTTTCCTTCAGCAGTTTCAAAGGACCCCTCACTGTGTGGCCGAACACCAGCTCAGCCGGGCTGAATCCAAGAGACTCCTGGGTTACCTCCCTAGCAGCAAACAGAAGCAAAGGAATTCCATCATCCCAGTCTTTGTCGAACTCCGTACAATATGCCCGCAGCATTGTTTTGATAGTCTGGTGAAATCTCTCCAGCGCCCCCTGGGACTCTGGATGATAGGCAGAGGAAGGGCAATGCTGGATAGACAACTGCTGGAGGACCTGAGCAAAGAGACGGGACATGAAGTTAGACCCTTGATCTGATTGAATGACCTTTGGTAGACCAAAAGTCGAAAAAAACCTAACCAGAGCTTTGGATATAGCTGGGGCTGTGATCTTGCGTAAAGGAATGGCTTCAGGAAAACGGGTCGCTGCACACATAATAGTCAAAAGGTACTGGTTCCCTGTCTTAGTTCGAGGGAGGGGACCAACACAGTCAATGAGGATCCGCTCAAAAGGTTCCCCAACGGCAGGGATAGGCTGCAGAGGAGCCTGAGGGATCTTCTGGTTTGGTTTACCAACCACCTGACACACATGGCACGAGCGACAATATTGTGCCACATCTGACTTCAAACCAGGCCAACAAAAATGTCTCAGCACACGGTCATAAGTCTTCCTGACCCCCATGTGACCAGCAAGATCATGATCATGTGCTAGATGCAGTATATCAGGACGATACACGGCTGGAACAACAATCTGAAACACACTGCCCCAGTCATCCAGACTGGACAGGTTAGGTGGTGTCCACTTTCTCATGAGCACGTCATTGCTAACAAAGTATCCTTGAGACGTATCTACCATTTCATCCTCTAAAACCGCCTCTTCAAAGAGGGACGACAAGGAGACATCCTTGTTTTGCTCTAGTACCAACTGCTCATGAGACGGAATCACCTTACCAAACCCCTCATCAGGGCCACTTTTCAACTCAACAAAGAACGTGTCACTAAGTGTCATATCACCATCTAAGTTAACAACCTCATGGGTGTCACATTTGACCTTTGACATTGCGCGTGTTACCGCACACACAGGAAACACTCCTGGATGCTTCTGTGCGAGCTCATCAGGAACCTCAGAAACTACAGGGACGGGAATTACAACTGGAGTAGCCAGCACTTTGCCACCGGCCAAATCGTTCCCTAGAATGAAGGACACCCCCTTTATGGGAATGTGAGAACACACTCCTACGACAACATTGCCTGATACTAAGGGAGAGTTTAGCGAGACCTCATGCAAAGGAGTATTCACAAAGCCTCCTCCAAAGCCCTGAACAATGGCACCGGAATGCAATGAAGAATCTTCCGAAAATGGCAAAATCCCATCCAGAATGAGAGACTGGAAAGCTCCTGTATCTCTCCATATTGTAATAGCCTGCCCTGATCCTAATTCACCAACCAGTGAAACAAATCCATCCATCCTAAATGTTGAGGAGCCCTCTAGCTCCCTGTCTGCACCTTTGATACTTCGCACCCCACCCTCTAATGTCAGCATAGGTGTCCTGTCTATGATTTCTACCAGAGCCACTGTTTTTACATTTTTCTGCTTAAGCACAGGGCATCCAGCAACGATATGACCAGGCTCCTTACAGTAAAAACAGATAACCCCCTCTGGGAATGCACTAGCAGAGCCACCTTGCCTAGGAGTCGAAGTAAACCGACCAGCAGACACGGGTGCCGGGAACCGGCTCCCCTGAGAAGGACGCCTACTACCCCTGGACTCCACACGGCCCACCTCTACAAAGACAGATTTGTGTGTTAACACAAACTCATCAGCCAAGACAGCAGCGTCGGCTATCTTCGATACCTTATGCTCATTTAGATGTGTGGAAACGTTATCAGGAACACACCTCTTAAATTCCTCTAGGAGAACCAACTGTCTGAGCTGCTCCCTTGACTCTGCTTTTTGCGAGGTGCACCACCGGTCAAACAGGTTCTCCTTCTCTTTCCCAAATTCAACATAAGACTGCCCCAGGAGTACGCGGTGCACCGGACGCTAACCAACAACCAGAAAATAATATCCCTATCTACATGTGGTGCCTACTAAACTATATATTTTAACAGCATAAGTAGTCACATCAAATTACAAACAAATACGGCATACTCACCTGTTTGATGAAAATGGCTCAGCCCCCACGTTACACCATGTGTAACGAACACCACCCAAACCATAATATGATGACACCCCGTGCAACACAAAAAAAAATCACCAAACAAAGTGCTAGGGGTAAAAGATCCCGGACGAGCGCCCAATTGTTACGACCCTGGCTCATGGGTACGCAACCTATGTGTAATCAACACCAAAACCCTGTGCTCTAACTCAAAAATGCTACTAAACCAAGGAACTACTAATATAACTATAAGCTAACGTACTGGTAACCCAACGGACAAGGACTGTAAGAACCTGACAGCTCTTTCACTAGGCACAGACCGTGCATGTGTGTTTCTGGGTCTGCCTTTGAAGCTCCCCAGCAGGTAACCAATCAGCACTAATTGGCTAATTGGCAGCCCTCACCTGCCTGCCCTGGTGACACAGGAGTGACCAGGCCTCTAGTACATAACACCGACAGGAGAGGAGGAGGGAGTGATAATGCCTGAGGCCAAGGACTCGTGGACGTACTTCTCCATCGACTCCCTCTCTGGGCATGAGAGGTTGAACAGGCGACTAGCGGGGAGCGGTGCTCCTGGGAGCAGGTCAATAACACAGTTGTATTGGCAATGATGAGGTAGGGAGAGAGCCTGTTGTTTGCTAAATATAGCCTCTAAATCATGGTAGACAGGAGGAATAGCAGACAGGTCAATGGGTTCGTTGGGAAGGTGGGAACCAGCTACCCCTAGTGGCGGCCAAGCTGATTGCAGGCAGGACACGTGACAGTGAGCGTTCCAGCTAGTCACCAAGCCAGTAGGCCAGTTTATGACGGGGTTGTGTAGTTTGAGCCACGGCATTCCAAGGACAATGGGATTGTGGGGAGAGTTGGTGACATGAAAACGAATCCTCTCGCTATGGTTTCCTGATAATAGGAGGCGGAGGCGTACGGTGTGGCGAGTTAATCGCGTGAGCATCTTCCCGTTTAACCTGCGAGCGTCACAGGGTATTGGCAGGGTGTCGGTAGCGAAGTGGTAATGGGAAACAACCCCAGCGTCGATGAGATTCTCGTCGGCACCTGAGTCGACCAGGGTGGACAGCGGGAGTGATTGACCATTGAGACACAGCGTGGCACTGAATTGCATGTTTGGACCGGAGCTGGGAGCAATATCAAGGCTCGAACAGACGCCCAGCGTCACTGCCGAGCTCTGTCGTTTGGGTGAATCGAACATGAGGAAACAGAGTGACCGAGTTGGCCGCAGTATAAAATGCCCCCGTAGCGAGCCTGTGACGCCGTTCGTTGGGAGGAAGGCGCGAGCGGTCTAGGTCCATGGGCTCGGGGGAACTACTTTCAGCGTGGACGGCGCGGGGAGAGCGTGTTGAGCTGGCCACAGGTGTGCGAGCGGCGCTAGCCCTCTCTCGGCGGCGTTCACGGAGGCGCATGTCCAGTTCCCTGGCTAAATGGATTAGCTCGTCTAGGGAATCCGGCTTTTCTTTAGACGCCAGTTCATCTTTTAAAACATCGCTCAGGCCTTGGCGGAAAGCCCCTCGCAGTGGCGTGTCACCCCAGTCGGAGCCGGCTGCCAGGATATGGAAATTGATTGCGTATTCGCTCACACTGCGATTTCCTTGGTGGATTGTGAATAAACCGGCGGCTCTATCCGAGCCCCCCGGAGGGTGGTCGAAGATTTTGCGCATGTCGTCAATATATGCGGAATATGACTAGCAGAGGGGAGAATTATTGAAGTGGAGAGCGGTTGCCCATTCTAGTGCAGCACCCGTGAGCAGGGCCGACAGGTAAGCGATTTTAGACCTCTTGCTTTGGAAAGTGTGTGACTGTTGCCCGAAAACTAACGAACACTGAAAGATAAAGGCTCGACATTTGGAGACGCTCCCGTCATAACGCTCCGGCGCGGGGACGTGGGGCTCTCTGTGCGGGGGAATCGCAGCAGTGGGTGGGGAGTCTGGCGGGGCTTGCTGAGCCGTGACGTGCCTCAAAACGGCCGTATTGTCTGTCTCGCTCCGCAGAGCCGAGTGTGAGAGCGGTAAGCTGAGCAGTGACGGCCTCTATTGAGTGGGCGAGTTGGTCTACCCGAGCAGTCTGGCCGTTGATAATACTCACGGATTGCCTCTGAAACTTCCTCCATTCTTCGATCTCAAGTGTAGCTGGTTCTGACATCATTGGTCGTGGTGTTCTGTGAGAATGGGTTTTAAGCAGAGCCCAATCGCTGAACACAGGAGAGGAGATAATGGAGCGTTTCAGGTTGTTTAATAGTATTCCCAAGTAGGCAAGAGTTACATCCAGACACAGATATGAATTGGGAATGTTCTTGGGGTAAAGGGAGCAGGTGCACTCCAGTGCTACTGCGGACGGAAGACACAGGTCCGTGTCGAGAGAGGGAGCAGGAACTCCTTGGTAAGCTCCAGGGGGTCCAGACAGGGGCACGCTGGCACGGAGGTCCTGGGCACAAGAGAGGAAAGTTAGAACAGGGAATAATCACACAGGGATGTCTAGCAGGTCTTCGGACTGAGGCGTCGTACCTAGGTAATGATACTAACACTACGACGACTTCTGGTCAGCGTCGTCCGGTAGAAGTAGGGTCTTCATCAACAGGGGATGGGAGGGCGTGTGGTGAATGTGAGGGAGGAATGAGGAGGAGTGAAGAACGCTCTTGCTGTGATTATGACATTGATGAACGTAGTGTTGGTACTTTGTTCAACGCATGGGTGGACTACATGTTCACAGTTCTAGAGGAACTACCCGCATGGCCTCATAGAGACATAATAATGGCACAAATGCCAGGAAAGTACAGAGAGGAATTTCCTACAACGATGGCAATATTAGACTGTACAGAGTTAAAAATTCAAACCCCAACTTCCAAAGCTACTCAACCTACAAGTCTGCAAACACATTGAAATCCCTCATAGCATGTGATCCACGAGGTTCTGTAATATTTTGTTCAACTCTTTTCACTGGATCTATGTCTGACAAAGAAATTGTTAGGCAGAGCAACTTTATTAAGCTAATGAAAAATCTGCTTAAACTGCAGGAAGGGGATGGGCTTATGGTAGATAAAGGATTTTTAATTGAAAATGAGCTACAAGAAATTGGACTCAGAGGAAAAAGGCAGATGCCCTCTGCAGATGTCTGCCTAACAAAGAAAGTGGCTGCACACAGGATACATGTTGAACGTGCTATATCAAAGATAAAGACATTTAAAATTGTGTCAGAGAGGATCCCTAACATAAGGTTGACAAACATCAACCAGATCTGGTTGTGAGCATGCTGTCTAACTTCCAGCCAAGAATAGCATTACCTGATAGCTCAAGCCACAACCAATGGGGTAGTCCTTTCCACCTACTGCTACCTATAGGGGTCTGGTTAACGATGTAGCTTATAGGTGTGCCTCTCATTCCTCTGTGTCTTATATATTTCCTCACTGATTCCTGACTCTTTCCTAAAGGCAGAAAGATACATGTTACGGTTAACTGTGTTATGCATAGTATTAACTATTCACTGTAGAAATGTATCGGATGTTGTGCCTAGGCTATTAATCTTTCACATCAAACTGCATGACAGTGCAAAAAAAATGTCCCCAATAAACTGTGAATGAGCACCATTTTGCCTTTATTACCAAATGTATCTGTGTTTTTATTGTGCTTTGAAACTACCTGTTAGGAGTGTAGGTGGGGATCACTTTTGCCACCACTGCAGAGGTTATAGGCTGGCCTGCTACCTTCTTCCCTCTGGGTTTATGCCACTGCTGTGGCCGTCTTGTCCAGGAGGCAGTGTCTTCATTTTATGCACGAGAAATGTCTAAACTGTACATGAGCCCAATGATGTGTGCACAGTACCCTGGTGCCCTATGGTTTCAACAGAAATGAGAAGGGAAGAAAAGAAATAGGCTACTGTTTGAGAACACTGCTCGTACTAGCTGCTACTTGAATATAGCTCCCCTCTCCACTAAAATGTATCAGCAATAGTAGTAATCATGGATTATCGTCATAGTTCTTGTAATCTTCAATCAAGTCAACTGTAAGTAATGCTTGAGAGTAACTAGCTAACGTTATATATAGCTAATGCTTGCATCACCATGGAGGTCTAAGGTAAATGTGTATCTCATGAACGTACTTGTCCACTGCATATTGTAACCCTCTCTGTCTGCTTCTAGATGAAATATTTGTGTTATCTTTAAAAAACAGGTATATTACCTGCTGTGGTAAATCTCACGCGGCCTAGCCCCTTTCGTGACTGTGAAGCAAGGCTTGCATCACAGTCAGGAAAGGGGCTACCTGCGGCCATCGTCAACAGTCATTCACGGTTAACTTTGTTTGTCCGACTTTTCAAAGGGGGCATGGCTTAGCGATAGGTCTGCTGAATAGGCAGCTTTCTTCACTTTTATGATCAGGCAATGATTGACAACACAAAATATGAATGAATGAATGACTTTTATTTATATAGCACCCTTCACAGCACAAATGCACAGGGTGCTTTACACTACAGCTAGTATATAAAAACCAAAACAAAAATCTGAAATAAATGACAACAACAACAGACAGCAGTTAACACTTTAACTGCCGAAAACGCCGGAACTCGTCATTCCCCGCCATGCTCAAGTTGCCGAGGACGCCGTAACTCGTCTTTGATATCAATATTTAAAAAATATGTGATCGAAATCATATTTTCGTTCCGGAGCCTTGACACACAGTGCTGATCTCCTCTCAACCCTCTAGCGGTTCAAGAGCACCATCTGGTGGCCGATCGGCAGATCGAAACCGGATATCAACCTTTGAACCGGCAGGACTCACTCCATATGGGGTCCGGGCACTCGCTAATGTTAGAGAGACTCTGTCTTCACACAGTGAACATCGATCGGTGGAAATAACTCGAAAAAACAACATGATTTGGACGTATATACTATTATACAACCTGGAAATAGATCGGGCATTTCAACATCCCATAATCGAAAACTGTCTACTCCACGCTGATCGCCCAACGGCCCGAGGAGACTGGGGTGAGTTTTAGCGTGTAGTATTACCGTGTTCGATATAAACTGCTATGATGAACATATGACCCACATTAGATGAATGGTATAACGTTGCCTACGGAATTATAAACGATCCCCCGCCCATCCGGTCATCATCAGATGATACGTAGAAACTTCTAGAAGCACGTCCATTTGAAATTTTTGATCTCGCACAGATTCCTAACAAGTTTCAAGTTCAAGTTTCTTTAATAGTTGTCATACAGAGGTACAGAATACTTTTGTACAAAATGCTTCTTACTGTTGCGCTCCAGAGACTGTGCAAGACAAGATAAGTATGGAATAAAAACATAGTAAAATTAGAAGTAAAAAAAAGAGGTCACAGTGTTCAGTTTAGACATATGTACAATGTTCGATGCAGAATAGACGTAGTTACCATACAATATACAATACTGTGCAGTGTACTAATATACAATACTATATAGGGGGACTATATATAGTGCAAGGCAGAAATGGAGAAATGGGACGAGGTGCAATTTAGGTACAATTCACAGTAGGTGTACGAGTTGTAGTGCAAATCCTTTATCAATAAATATAAAGTGTAAGTGTGTTTGTGTGATCTAAAGTGTGGAGAGTGGGTGCTGCAGTGTGTTGTTTGTTTGAGTGAGTGTGTGCGTGTGGGTGTGTGTGCTGTGTGCATTTGATGGTTGTTGCATAGTGATTATTGTTCGTTTAGCGATTATTGTTCGTTTAGCAGCCTGATGGCCTGGGGATAGAAGCTTCTTCTGAGTCTTTCTGTGCTCGCCTTAAGACTCCGGTATCGCTTGCCTGACCGCAGCAGTTCAAAGAGGCAGTTGTTCGGGTGGCTCGAGTCCTTAATAATTCTCTTAGCCTTCCCCTTGCACCGCTTGATGTAAATGTTCTGGAGGGTGGGAAGCCCCCCTCCAATTGTGCGTTCGGCTGAACGTGTCACTCTTTGTAGTCTGCTACGGTCTTGTGCAGTGCTATTCCCAAACCAGGAGGTGATGTTGCCGGTCAGGATGCTCTCTATTGTACATGAGTAGAAGTTCCTAAGGATCTTCTGACTGACTTGGAACTTCCTTAGGCGCCTGAGGAAGTAGAGGCGTTGTCGTGCCTTCTTCACAACACTGTCAATGTGTGTGGTCCATGTCAAGTCCTCGGATATGTGGGCTCCGAGGTACTTGAAACTGTTCACTCTCTCAACCGGTGCCCCGTCGATGCTGAGGGGGCTGTAGTCCTTGACCCCCGACCTCCTGAAGTCCACAATCATCTCTTTTGTTTTGCTGACGTTCAGGGAGAGGCAGTTCTCCTGACACCACTGTGACAGGTTCTCTACCTCTTCCAGGTAGGCCCTTTCGTCGTTGGCAGAGATCAGGCCCACCACTACTGTGTCATCAGCAAATTTGATGATGGTGTTGTTGTTCCGCTGTGCTACGCAGTCATGTGTGTACAGGGAGTAGAGGAGGGGGCTCAGAACACAGCCCTGGGGGGCCCCTATGTTGAGCGTGATGGATGAGGAGGTGCAGTTGCCGGCTCTTACCACCTGGGGTCTGCCCGTCAGGAAGTCCAAGACCCACTGGCACAGGTCATAGTTCAAGCCCAGGTCCCTGAGCTTGGCTATGAGTTTGGAGGGGACTATGGTATTGAATGCTGAGCTGTAGTCGATGAACAGCATTCTCACATAGTTCCCCTGCCTCTTGTCCAGATGTGATGCTGCTGTGTGCAGCACATGGGCTATGGCGTCCTCCGTGGACCTGTTGGGGCGATATGCAAATTGCAGAGGGTCCAGGTTGATGGGGAGGGAGGAACAGATGTAGCCCTTCACTAGCTTCTCAAAGCACTTCATGGCTATGGAGGTGAGGGCTACAGGGCGGTAGTCGTTGAGGCAAGCGGGCGTAGATTTTTTGGGTACAGGGATGATGGTGGACTTCTTCAGACAGGTGGGGATGACAGCCTGTTCCAAGGACAGGTTGAAGATGTCAGTGAATACCGGGGCCAGTTGGTCGGCACAGACTTTTAGGACGCGGCCGGGGATGCCGTCCGGTCCTGCTGCCTTCCTGATATTCACTTTTTTAAAGATCCGTCTCACCTCATGCTCTGTTACCCTGAACACTGAGTCTCCATCAGCAGACCCCCCCCCCCCATTGCCGTGGTTTGTAGGCTGGTGTTGTTATTCACAGCCTCAAACCTCGCATAGAAGGAATTGAGATCATTTGCTAAGGAGATGTCACTGTTCAGTTTGAGGGGGGTTCCTTTGTAGTCTGTCATTGTTCTGAGGCCCTGCCACATGCCTCTAGAGTCAGCCTGTTCAAACTGAAGTTCAACTTTATCCCTGTAACGCCGTTTTGCCTCTATTACTGCTCTCCTGACGTTGTATCTTGCCATCTTGTGTTCTTCCATGTTGCCTGTCACCAGCCCGGTGTTGTATGCTGATGTGCGCACTTTCAGAGCCTCACGGACGGATTTGTCTACCCAGGGCTTTTGATTTGGGTAGATTTTAATTTTGGTGGAGGGGATTGTTTCTTCTACCTGAGTACAGACATAGTCAATCACCGTTTCGGTGTATTCGTTAATATTGGCTGTGTTATCACGGAATACACTCCAGTCTGTGCTTGCCAGTACAGCTTGTAGTGACTCCTCTGACGTCACGGCCCAACGCTTAACCTCTCGCGAGACCACCGTGTATTTGAGACCACTGTATTTGATCATCAATATAATGCATTTGGGGCTATAAATCACGTTCTGGAGAAAGCTGCAGAAAGAGATGAAAACATACTTATACTTTAGACCATATTTTAGTATGAATATGTGAATGAAAAAGTTTAACGTTGCTACACCATGAACAATACATATAGGACATTGAATGGGCCCTAATAATGGCAATCTAGCAATAGAATTTAAAAAGGTATAGCCCTGCAAAGAAGGGGAACTTCTCCATGTTAAATAGAGCTGGCAAGGGATGGTATATCATGAATTTAACCTTGGGCAATCAAAGTGTTAAAAACAGTGAAACAGTAAAATAATAGAATAAAATCATTTAAATCAGTCACTAATTAAAAAAACAAAACTATAGGAACAGTGAGGACAAGAAAGAGTGCCTATGTATGACCAAAGGCCTGTCTAAACATATGTGTTTTTAGTTGTTTTTTAAAAGAGTTTTCTGAGAGGGCAGTTTGCAGGTCCAGGGGGAGAGCGTTCCAGAGCCTTGGTGCCGTCACCTCGAAGGCTCGATCACGCCTTGTTTTGAGCCTGGACCTGGGGACCACCAGGAGGTGCTGATCGGCAGATCTGAGTGAGCGGGTGTTGGTGTAGGGATGGATGAGTTCAGTGATGTAGATAGGGGCCTGACCGTGGAGTGCTCTGAAAGTGAAAGTGAGGACTTTGAAGTGAATTCTATAGTGTACCGGGAGCCAGTGCAGGGATACCAGAATGGGAGTGATGTGACATGATTTTCTTGACCTTGTGAGTAGCCTGGCTGCAGCATTTTGGACCATTTGTATATAAAGATATAAGACACGTGGTGTTCTCTATGACCCACATAATACATTCTATTAATTAAGATATGAGAAATAATAAACATAGTGAGCTAGACAAACTATCTGTTGGTGCAGATAGTAGTAGATAGTAAGAATATATATATTTGTATTGCTTGATTGACCTCAAATGGCATGGCATGTATTCCTGAGACTGAGAGTCAGATATGTAGTGAGCCATAACATTCCATACTGAATAATTTTTAAGCACGGCCATCTTGGATTCTAGCTGGGAATGAGATGAAAAGGTTTTGTTTCTAACACAAAAATCAAATCCAATCGAATGACATTATGTATATAATGTAGAGCCTGTGCTTGTGACGATTGAGCTGATTGGTCAGTGGGTGGGGCCACTCGATTGAGCTGATTGGTCAGTGGGTGGGGCCACTCGTGAGTCAACTTGGAAGACAGAGAGTCGATGGTTGATGGGCAATGCACCGTTTGAATATCGAACATCCCTATCAGTAACCTTATATATATATATATAAATAAAACAAGGAGGAGAACTAGACTAGTGGAGCCTCTATCTCACTGTAGCAGAGGCTATAAATCATTATGTTACGTAAACAACAGGTGAGGGGCAGATGCTCTCTCTCTCTCTCTCTCTCTCTCTCACACACACACACTGTCTCTCTCTCTCTCTCTCTCTCTCTCTCTCTCTCTCTCTCTCTCTCTCTCTCTCTCTCTCTCTCTGTCTCTCTATATCTGCCTGTCTCTCTCTCTCTCTCTCTCTCTCTCTCTCTCTCTCTCTCTTCTCTCTCTCTCTCTCTCTCTCTCTCTCTCTCTCTCTCTCTCTCTCTCTCTCTCTCTCTCTCTCTCTCTCTTACTCTGGTTGAAAGGGTGAACAATTGCAGGTGACTGTTTGCTGAATAGGCAGTTTTCTTCACCTTTATGATCATGCATCAATGATTGACAACACAAAAGTCAGTATAGAGGTAGAGATATAAGATATATAAAGATATAAGACACGTGGTGTTCTCTAGGACCCATACAATACATTATATTATTAAGAAATGAGAAATAATAAACATAGTGAGCTAGACAAACCATCTGTTGGTGCAGATAGTAGTAGATAGTAAGAATATATATATTTCTATTGCTTGATTGACCTCAAATGGCATGGCATGTATTCCTGAGAGTCAGATCTGCAAAGTGAGCCATAACATTCCATACTGAACAATGTTTAAGCTTGGATTCTAGCTGGGAATGAGATGAAAAGGTTTTATTCTAACACAAAAGACTATCTATCTGGGGCGCTCTAGTAGCACACCATGTATCGCTCTGCGTCACGAAGCCACCGTCCCGGGTTCGCTTCCCACTCCCCGCCTCTTCTCCCGTTCATCCTCTCTTCATCTGTCGCTCATGTCTGACCATGATAAAGCAATAAATGCTAAAAAATAAATATTGAAAGTGGAACGGACATTCCTGATGCAGGAGATCCTTCTCCTGAACTGAGTCCTCAAATAGATCAAACTGGACTCATGGGACCATTGTTGGATTATAAAAATGTTGGATCTACAGACTTGTACATGTTGAGTGGGAAGGCAATGTATAAATACTGTGTGCACGCTCTAAACAAGAAAATGCTGAGTGGGAAAACAGACACTGTGTGGAGAGAGAAACTGAATGTGCAGGAGGACTATAAACCAGTGTGGAGGGTGTTCTAAAAAGCACAAGAGGTCAGGAGACTTGCAGTGGCGGATACTGAAGGGAGCAGTGGCAGTCAATAGCTTTGTCTCCAAGTTAAATCCAACAGTATCTAACAACTGTCCTATTTGTCAAGGACCAGAGTCTGTTTTCCACTGTTTTTTGGAGTGTAAAAGAATTGAAGTACTATTTGGATTGGATTGGATTTTATTGACAACAAACATAACAACATTGACAGATCAACATTTGTATTTGCCTTGTCAGGGATAAAACGAAAAGTGCAGGACTTATTTCCATCATTGTCCCTGTTGTTACTGGTTTCAAGTGGCATTTTGCGACTTTGCGATCTTCTTTGAGGATAAAGTGGAGAACATCCGCAGCTCCTTCTCCCAACCCCCACCCATTCCAAACACTGAATCGAGAACCTCATCCTTCACTCTGTCATCTTTCTCTCCCATTACAGAAGCCGAGACCCTGACACTGGTAACGTCGAACCGTCCGACTACATGCCAGCTGGACCAGCTACCCTCCCCACTCCTCCAGACCATAGCACCGGACATCCTCCCATTCCTAACTGCAACCATCAACTCCTCACTCAACTCGGGGGTGGTCCCCACCTCCCTAAAACAAGCCAGAGTCACGCCCCTCATAAAAAAACCAACCCTGAACCCTACCGTCCTGTCGCTCTTCTCTCCTTCCTTTCTAAAACACTTGAACGTGCTGTATCCAACCAACTTACTGCTTATCTCTTACAGAATGATCTCCTAGAGACCTAGACCCTAATCAGTCTGACTTCCGGACTGGTCACTCCACAGAAACGGCCCTCATTGCGGTCACAGAGGCACTTCACTTAGCAAAAGTGAAAGGCCTCTCCTCTGTCCTGATTCTCCTAGATCTATCTGCAGCCTTCGACACAGTCAACAATCAGATCCTCCTTGCGGCCCTCACAGGAATGGGAGTGGCTGGAACTGCGCTGACATGGCTGTCATCATACCTCAATGACCGCTCCTACCAAGTGTCATGGAGAGGGACCCTGTCGGCCACCCGCCCCCTGCGGACGGGTGTCCCCCAGGGCTTGGTCCTAGGACCCCTTCTCTTCTCCCTCTACACTAAATCACTGGGTAACATTATCACGTCTCATGGCTTCTCATATCATTGTTATGCCGATGATACTCAACTCTTCCTCTCCTCTCCTTCCCTCCCTCAGATATCCACGTCTCTGAGCGGATCTCGGCCTGTCTGTCCGACATCTCCGCCTGGATGACGACCAACCACCTCAAACTGAACCTAAGCAAAATAGAATTGCTCCACCTGCCGGCCAAATCCTCCCCCCTGACCGACCTTTCCATCACAGTCGAGAATGCAGCTGTGACCGCGTCCCCGACCGCCAAGAACCTTGGTGTCGTCCTCGACGACCAGTTGAACTTCTCTGCTCACATCGCAGCGACAACCAGAACCTGCAGATTCCTCCTGAGCAACGTCAGAAGGATCCGCCCCTTCCTGACAAAAGAAGCCACCCAACTCCTCGTCCAATCAACAGTCATCTCCCGCCTCGACTACTGCAACGCACTGCTCGCTGGCCTCCCGGCCACCGCCACCAAGCCTCTTCAACTCATTCAAAACGCAGCGGCCCGCCTGATCTCAAACCTACCGAAGTCGGCCCATGTCACCCCACTTCTTAGGGACCTGCACTGGCTCCCCATTGCTGCACGTATCCGCTTCAAGGCCCTCGACCTAGCATACCGTGCGGCAAAGGGAACCGCTCCTGCCAACCTCCGGTCAATGGTCTCTAACTACACACCCTCAAGACCCCTACGCTCTGCATCTTCTGGCCGCCTCAGACCTACTCCTATCCAAGCTCCGGGAGGGTCATCAAAGAGAGTCCTTGCCCCACAATGGTGGAATGAACTACCCACCCCAGTTAGGACAGCCGAATCCCGTCCAATCTTTCGCCGTCGACTAAAGATGCACTTCTTCAACCATTATCTGAAATAATAAAAAAAATTAAAAAAAATAACCCTAACTAACCTTACTGTCATGCACCTGTCCTAATAAGCTAACCTACACTGTAACACGCAACACTTTGATGAACATTGTTACTCAGCTGATAGAGTTGTGCCCTTCCTGATGACTTGTCGTACAGAACTTGTAAGTTGCTTTGGATAAAAGTGTCAGCTAAATGACTAAATGTAAATGTAAATGTAATTATGGCATCTGAAGTGCATCGAGCATTCTTAGTGCATAATCGAAAGTGCATGTAGTAGTATTCATCTTTCAGTTTTTAAATTTTTTATAAAAAAGCATCATTCATGCTCATTGGTGCATTAAAAACAATAATTACTTTCATCAACAAAGTGCATAGAGACATTACTCATCATTCACCAGAGGTTCAACACATAATACTGTGGCACAAACATTACAGTGGCAGGTTTCTAAACAGCTGATCCCTTATCCTTGATTTGAACACTGCAGCGCTCTCGCTTTCCTTAATATTGAGTGGTAGTTTGTTCCACTCCACTGCACCTCTATATCTAAATGACATTTGACCTATCTTCCTGTTGTGTTTACAGGGGACTACATTTCTCAGGCTTCCTCTTGTGTTGTGTGTGTAATCATTTCAAGGTGGTTGTTAAAATATGATGGGGCTCTCCTGTTTAAAATATTGTGGACCCATCCCTAGCTGTAGTTGTTTGGCTCTGGCCTCCACTGGTAGCCAGTGGAGTTGTGTAAATTGAGTCCTCCCTATATGGGTTCTGGAGTTTAGACCTAATACTACTCTGATTAGTTTGTTCTGTGCTGTTTGAAGTTTATGTTGCAGGGGTTTGTTAAGGCTCCAGTACCATGAGCTGATGGCGTAGTCAAAATGGCACTGGACCAGACATGAGGCAAGGGTTTTTAGGCAGTCAAAGTTAAGAAAAATGTACTTCCTAGCTAGGAACCTTGTCCTGGCGCTTATCTTGCCCAGGACATTTAGGGCCATGTGGGCACCTCCTAGAGTCTCATCTAGGATACAACCTAGATATTTAACTGAGGCCTGTGATGTGATGGTTGTGCCTCCGGTGGTTATAACAAGTTTGTCCTCCCTGCTTAGCCTTATTTTTGAACCCATTAATATGGATTCTGTCTTGTTGCCTAGATGCAGTGACAACCTGTTGTCTGTTAGCCAGTTCTTTATACTATCAATGTTGTCAGCTAGGATGTCCTGAATATGATTCTTGTCTTTGTGCGACACAAGAATGGCTGAATCATCAGCATATAAAAATAACGGGCTGGAGCAGGCAGCTTTCATGTCATTGATGTACAGCAGGAAGAGCAAGGGCCCAAGTGCACTGCCCTGAGGAACCCCGCAAGAGTTGGCATGGTCTCGGATAGGACTCCCCCTATGTCCACTCTCTGATCCCTCCCTGATAGGTATGACCTCATCCAGCTAACGGCAAAGCTGTCCATCCCCAGAGCCTTCAGTTTTGCTAACAGAATGTTATGGTCAACTGTGTCAAAGGCTTTTTGAAGGTCAAGAAGTACAAGGCCACACAGTTTCCCTTTATCAATTTCTCTCCTAATAAAATCAGTGAGATACAGGAGACAGGTGTCTGTTGAGCATGATTTTCTAAAACCTGACTGCAGCTCATAAAATAAGTTGTGTTTGTGTATATATTCATATATTTGATCGTGTACTACTCTTTCAAAAACCTTAGATATTACATTTAAAATCGAGACTGGTCTGAAGTAGCTGGGATTTGTTTTACTCCCCTTCCTATAGATTGGGGTCACTTTTGCTCGTTTAAAATCAGTGGGCACTTTTCCCTGCTGCAAGTGAGTGATTAACTATGTGAGTGACGAGTGGGGCAATAACTGCTGAGGCATCTCTCAGATACCTATAGCGCTGATGCCATCGAGCCCTGTAGCCTTACTAACATTGAGCTCACATAGCATCGTGTCTACATAATCAACTGTGATCTTGTTGAAGGAATAAGCTCCCTCCTCAACCCCCAGGTGTCTGTAGTATTGAGTGACAAAGTCCTCTCCATATTCTCCCGTTCTGTCTGGCAGGTCAGAGACTATAGCTTGCTGGCAACTGATGTGAAAAAGGTGTTAAAAAATAGTTCCACCTTTGCCTTTGTTAAACTCTACTCGCTTGTCGGTGTGTAGCCGTATGTTCGCCTCTGTGGCCTTGTTGCTTGATTCATTACTGCAGCCTACGTCCACTACTTGGAGAAATAGCTTTTTAAAACTGTCCCACGCCTCGTCTACATCACTGGTATTTATTACCGGAGACCAATCCACGTCTGTCAATAAAGATCTAAAGGTGTCTACAGAGTACTTTTTAAGCGATCTGATATGAATGGTTTTGTGCGCAGAGAAAGATACTTTCTGTTTCTTTCTTGTGCTGTGGACAAGGTAATGATCACTTATTACGTATTTTATGACCCCACGCTGTACTATATTTGATTCATCTGACACTAAAATCAGGTCGATGGTAGTTTGGGACGTTTTGCAAACTCGTGTGGGTTCTCTAATTAATTTCAATAAATGTCTCCTCGTCACTCGGTCGTGCTCCAGCTCTGTGACTCAATGACTTTTCCTAAAAGTACCCGTTTTATCTGGCACGGTTTCTGAAATTTCTAAATGACTTCAGGAAAATGTAATTAGAACGTTATTCCACATATATATAGAATATATTATGTGGAAAGTCACAGCACTTTGCGAGCGTCTAGCGCAGGGGTGGCCAACCTGTGGCTCGCGAGCCGCATGTGGCTCTTTGCCCGTCAATGTGTGGCTCTTCCATCCAAAAAAATATATAATAATAATAATAATAATATTTTTTCTTATTTTTTATTTTTTTTGTCACTCAAACCTGTGGTAAACCTCATATTTTTATATTAAGAGGTAATTATATAGTTTACACTGTTTATTTTTCTCATATTTCTCATATAAGCTGTCGGGTCATCTGACCCGTTCCGGCGGGAATCAGTGACATTTTCTCCATGGCTGTTCTAGTGTTAACACACATTCTCTCTCAGCCCCAGCACATTTACTGAGAAGCACTTCAAGACTGTCATAAAAGAACGCAAACCGAACTGCTTCAGTTGGGAGAACTGGCGCAAGGACTTCATGGACTTGATATCAATGGAACAGGCTGCTCTGTCTCTTCAAGAGAGTGATAGGCCCGATGGCCTTCAAGGTCCCTGGAACTTTATTAGATCACTATCTTGAATGTTTGTGTACTACTGAACCTTTGTAACACTCTGCAACTATTATTATTATTATTATTATTATTATTATTATTATTATTATTATTATTATTATTATTATTATTATTATTATTATTATTATTATTATTATTATTATTATTATTATTATTATTATTATTATTATTATTATTATTATTATTATTATTATTATTATTATTATTATTATTATTATTATTATTATTTTTGTCTTAGTTTGTCTTGTCATGTTTGTATTGTGTTGTTGCTTGTGAAAATTTTTAACTTTAAATATATAAAAAATAAAAAATAAAGACTTGAATTGCTGTCAGGCGGTCTGTAACAAACTCCCAAAAGCAGGGGTTTTGTTTTGGGAAGACAAATGTCCAGCAGTATACCTTCAATGTCATCATCATTATCGAGATCAGTTTTAACCGTGTAATTAATATCAGAGCGAATATAGACACACACCTTGTTAGAATATAGACACACACCTTGGTAAAACTGAGGCCATACTTTTTGGATCCAAAATAAAGCTGCGAAGGTCCCCAGGGCTGAAGATCCAGGCAGGAGAGTCGGTCATTGCTGGTAATGATTCAGTAATATATTTAGGATGCACCTTGGACGAATGTCTCACAGGGGAGGCTATGGCCTTGAAAGCCCTGGCTAGGATAAACCAAAGGACCAAATTCCTAGCACGTAAGTCGGATATGTTGGATAGAAAAACACTTAGGATGTTGTCAGGTGCCCTGATACAGAGTCATTTTGACTACGCTGCCTCCTTCTGGTACAGTAGTGCACCCCAGAAAATTGACTGCCCAAAACAAATTGATTAGAGTAGTGTTAAAGCTTCCTACCCGCACTCACCTGGATGTAGCCATATTTAATCAACTTAATTGGCTCCCAGTGGAAAAACGGGTTATTCAAATCAAGTTGGGCCTTACCCATAAAATAATGTATAATAGGGTCCCCTCATATCTCTCAAATTATTTTATGTGCTTTAGGGACACCCACTCCTATACAACGAGGGGCAGTTTAACTGATATCAAACTGTGCATTTTTAGTAGCTCAATGGGGAAAAATACCTTTCGGTACTCTGCAGCCTATGAGTGGAACAAACTGCCAGTGTCCATAAAAATGATTGTCTCAGAAGGAATTTTTAAAAAAGAGATGAAGAAATGGCTTAGTCGCATAGGATGATGATATATGGGGGTGTGCTGTAGACTTTGTGTTTGTTTGTGTCATTGCATTTATTTTGTATTGTATTTATATGTCTTATTTGTGCATGGTGGATACTAGTCATCTTGTCCATTGTCCATTGTGAGGACCACAATGGAAATAAACCGTAAGGTTTTATTGTGTTTTAATCCTTGACGATTTTAGATTATATGTGATGGCTGTACATGTGTGTACCGGTATTGTATGTAATTTTGATTGTCAAATAAATTCATTCATTCATTCATTCACCCCGCCCCCGTTGCGATTCCGGTCTTTCCTTACACTACTAGAGTAATTATCAATACTAATATCATTGTCACTGATCGTATTCTCAAGCCAGGTTTCCGTTAGACAAAAAATCCCCACTTTGGATTTGAGGTTGTAGAATCTATGTTTGTCAAATGTGGGGAGAGTTGGAGTAAAACAAATGCAATGAAATGGGAGCTGTTGAAATTGTCAATTTATAAAAGTCTGAAAAATCAAATTGAATATGGTTCAGGTGGGGAGTTGCTGCCATTGTTCAAGGTTTTGGTACAAGCTCGAATTACAGTGGATTTTCTGTGTTATTCACTCCTGAATGATTTTGAGTATTTCTTTACGCGTTGGTGCTTCAATGAAGCTTTTTGTTCGGTTGTTGATGAGCAGCTCTGTTTTAACCCCTTGTTTCTGTGAGGATTTAAATAGTGTCTATGTATGAATATCTTTAATTGACAAAAAAAAAAATATTTATTGGAAATAAAGGTTCTTAAAAATCAAATATCTCCCTCTCCCTCTCTTTGCCTGTCTCTCTCTCTAACTCTCTCTCTCTCCCTTTCTCTCTCTCTCTCTCTCTCTCTCTCTCTCTCTCTCTCTCTCTCTTCTCTCTCTCTCTCTCTCACTGCCTCTCTCTCTTTGCCTGTCTATCTCTCTCTCTCTCTCTCTCTCTCTCTCTCTCTCTCTCTCTCTCTCTCTCTCTCTCTCTCTCTCTCTCTCTCTCTCTCTCTCTCTCTCTCTCTCTCTCTCTCTCTCTCTCTCTCTCTCTCTCTCTCTCTCTCTCTCTCTCTCACTCTGGTTGAGAGGTGACTGTTTGCTGAATAGGCAGCTTTCTTCACTTTTATGATCAGGCAATGATTGACAACACAAAAGATATAAAGATATAAGACACGTGGTGTTCTCTATGACCCACACTGTAACTGAGGGGTACAATTCCCTGACTGTATTACTAGATATGATACTTACTACCACTACCTTTGTACTTAATATTCGGCCACCCAGTACACGGCATAAATATATTATCATGAACACTCTCACGTAGATGAAACGGATCCAACACAAATGTGCGAATTAGAAACAAGTCTTTATTGCCTACACAGCGATGGTGTGTAGACTAAACACTTAATCACTTAATTACATTTATGAATTGAAATAGTATGCTCTTTTATGGCAAGGAGTATTCGTCGGTATATCAATAGAGAATGTCCAATCTCTGTAGGCGCAGGTGGTAAATATACGACCTGGAATAGTTAAGGAATAACAGCAATGATACTTTAATGATTATAGGCTGGATACACTAGAGGGGGTTAATCCGGTCGCTTGTAAGCCGACAGGAGTAGGAGGGGGGGGGGGGTAGAATCCAGCTGCCTCGTCCGGCCAAGGGTATCCCAGGAGAACCCACTGTAGTGCCGTTCAATGCGCCGGCGATCCTTGGACCACAGATGAAAGCAGGTGGACTCTTTGTGGGCCGGCTCTCTCCGGTCCACGGGGGAGAGATGTGGAGAGACCTCGTCTTGCAGAGCGTCTCCTCACCTTGCGACCTCTCCAGGGGGGGGGGTTCCAACACACGGTAGTGTCGGGGGTCTTTATCCATAGAATAATCAAAGTATCCAAAGCATAATCCGTGCCTGGGAAGGCGGGCTGTCGTCGGTAGAATAATCCGGTATACAGGTCCACTCGCTCGTCGGCTCTGGGGCTCCTCGGGTGCAGCTTCACATAGGGTCAACCACCCTGGGTAAGCAGCCAGTTCTCTGCCCGAAACGATGGGGTACTGACTACGGTAGTATTCTCACCGCACGAAGCACTATATATTAACAGACTATTATTAGCTTAATAGACTACGTCCAACTCGACGATATAGTGCCAAATATGACTATTCAAATATTAATATACACGATGTCTCAATACCGATGGTAGGCGAACTTGGCCTTACTCCCACACGTGGCATCGCGGGGAGGCTTTACGTCTGTGACTCTATTGGAGGGTAAGAAACTGGACTGAAAAGAAAGTCCTACTTTAGTAGCGCAGTATATATACGCACTATGAACAAATAGTCCCATTAGTGGTGCGGTAGCCAAATTCCTACGCGGAACTAGGACTTGTTCGTACATGTCGAGCGGTACGTTTGAACTGGGTCTGAGGGGTATGGCAGCCTGGCACCAAGGTCTCGACCAATAGTAGAATGGAGACTATTATGGGATGTTCAGTAGGCTAGAATGGATATTCAATGCATATTGTACAAGGAATATACAAGGGATATCAGGGAATATTAGAGAATATACAAATACAATTAAATATATATATATAAATAAATATATATATTCGGTTTAATCTGGCCCTTCACAACAGCCACCCCCTGAATAGGTCCCGGACCTAATCAGTTAAACAGAGACAGATTAATCGCGTTGTCTATTTACACATAAAGAAGGTCCAGGGTTCGAATCCCGCTTGGGGACCAGGTTTCCATGATGCCAGTTACCCAGGTGGGGTATCTCCCAGGCCTTTCTGTGTGGAGTTTGCATGTTCTCCCCGTGCTCGCAAGGGTTTCCCCCCCCGATAAGATAAACCCAATGGAAAAACATGCACAACAACAAGATCGCTAACGCTGTGGCGTCCTTGACGAAGACGGACAGGAGCACTTGGATTGGTCCCCTGGCGCGGCTCACGTGGCGCCTGTCTGCTCCCGGCTGCCCTTGGGGGGGAAGGACGACGGGATGGGTTAATCGCAGATACGCATTGTATGCATGGTTCGCATGTGTGCCAAATGGTGACCTCGGAGCAGGTCCTAAATTATTATTATTATTATATTATTATAAGGGTTTGCTGTAGGGGTCAGTCAACTTCACAAAGTCATAGGGTTGTAGGGTCATGGTCATCATCGATTGTGTCTGGGAGTCGAGGCAGTTCTATGAGCCTTGCCACGGGACGGGTGTAAGTGCGACCCTGGACGAGCACTTCAGCTGCTCGGACCTTGCCGTCGGCACCGGTGATCACTTTGCTTACGCGGCCGGCCGGCCACATAGCTCTGGGCAGTGATTGATCAATAATCATGACGACTGTTCCTTCTGTCAAATTGTCTCTCTCCTTTACCCACTTCTGGCGGGTCTGTAGAGACGGTAGGTAGTGCAGTAGGAAACTGTTCCAAAACTTGTCGGCTAATACTTGGCTGTACCTCCACATTCGTCGGCCGTTCGCTTCTTCAGGCCGGTACATTGTCTGGGGTAATGTGGGATCTAGCCGCCCCATCAGGAGTGTGTTGGGGGTAACTGGGTCGATATCCGCCACATCACTGGAGACATATCCGAGGGGCTTCGAGTTAAGTACTCCCTCAATCTCCGTGAGGACTGTCATTAGGACTTCTTCCGCCACAGTCTGGGCCCCAAGTACTGCGTACAGGGCTGTCTTTATGGAGCGCACTTCTCGTTCCCAAGTGCCACCGAAGTGGGGTGCGTTTGGGGGGTTGAATTGGAAATCAACCTGTGCTGGAGCGAGGTGGGTCTTAAGTTCTGGGCCCATAGCTTGGAAGCTCTCTCTCAGCTCTCTTTCGCCGCCTTTAAAGTTTGTCCCATGATCGGACAATAGGGTAGATGGTCTTCCTTTCCGTGATATGAATCTACGGAAGGCCATAAGGAATGAGTCTGTGCTCATGGTCGGGAGAAGCTCGATGTGTATCGCTCTGGTGGTCATGCATTTGAATACAATACCCCACCGCTTCTCGGTTCCTCTTCCTTTCTTTATGTGCAGCGGGCCAAAGCAGTCCATACCCGTTGAGTGGAATGGCTTGTCACCGATTCGGAGGCGACATGGAGGAAGGTCAGCCATCCTTGGTATGCTGGGCTGCGCGCGCCACTTGCGGCAGTCTAGACATGTTCGTTGGAAGCGTCGTACCGCCTCTCTTCCTTGTAGGATCCAGTAACGACGTCTGATTTCCGCGAAGACTCTTTCTGCTCCTGCGTGATGTACATCCTCATCGTATTTCTTTATAATCAGCTCTGTGACCTTGTGTCGGCTGTTCAATACGATCGGGTATTTAATGTCATCCGGTAGATTGGGGGCTCTGCGTAGGCGACCACCCACTCTGATGAGGGTGTGAGCGTCGCTCTCGGGGGCCAGGTGAATTAATCTGCTGTCGGATGGGACGGGCTTTCCTCCCTGTAGACAGGCCAATTCATCGGGGAACGAGTCTCTCTGGGCTCGCTGCAGTAGAAGCAATTCTGCTTCCTCGTAGTTAGCTGCTGACATATCAGCGGGGGACTTGCACTCCGGGTGGTACCGCAGGAATGTTCTTTGTTGTGCACTCTCTATGGACGTGCAATCGTTTATGTTAGGGTCGGTGGAGGCTACGGTGCTCAATCCACAGAACACAGACTTCTTAATTTCCACCTCCTCTGGACTTGCTGCCCTCGGGATAGGCATGGGCCACTGTCCTTCCGGGAGTCTTAGGAATGCGGGGCCGTCACTGTAGACATTGCGACGGGTGAGGTCATCCAGGGGCATCCCCCGGGTGATGACGTCAGCTGGGTTCTGTTTTGTATCCACGTAGCGCCACTCTGTTTCTCCGGTTAACTCTTCGGTTAGGTCTTGAATCTCGGTGACTCTGACTCCCACGAAGACTTTGTACTTGCATGAGTCCGATTTGATCCAGGCGAGTACCGTCGTGGAATCTGACCACAGGATTGTTCTAGACACCGGTATGGTGAGCTCACGTTGGATGAGCGTGGCTAGGTGCGCTCCGGCTAGGGCTGCGCAGAGCTCTAGACGTGGGATAGATTGTTGCTTGCGTGGGGCTATTCTCGAGCGGGCGAGGACAAATGCTGTGTAGATCTCTCCCCCTTGGTCTTGGGCCCGCAAGTAGGCTACTGATCCGTATGCGACCTCTGAGGCGTCACTGAAGACGTGTAAGTCCATTTTACATGTCTCTGGCCTCACCGTGGGTGGGAAGTAGCTTCGGCGCATATTAACGCCTGGGAGTGAGTGGAGCTCCATCTCCCACTCTCTCCAGGTGGATGCAAGATGTGCGGGAATGGGGTCGTCCCAGCTCTGGTCCTTGTCCCACAATGCTCGTACAATCATTTTTGCCCTGGTGGTGTACGGTAGAATACATCCTAGCGGGTCATATTGTCGGGCGAGTGTTGTGTACACACTCCGTCTGGTGGTCGGCGCCGCCGCCGGCCTTCCCTGCTCCGTAGTCAGGGGCTTGTGTCTGTAGTGAAGCGAATCTGTTTTGAATCGCCACACCAATCCCAGGGTCATCTCCTGGGCTTCTCCCGGGATTGTAGCCATCCAGGTCTCGCTGCTGGCTGCCTTGTCCTCGGAGGAGAGGCTGCGCAGTACTTGCGGATCGCTGCTGGCCCACTGCCTGAGATCAAAGCCGCCTTTGATCAATGAGGCGCGGAGTTTAATCAGGAGAGCCTCGGCTTCTTCCTGGGTTGAAAGGCTTTGTAGACAGTTGTCTACGTAGAAGCTGTTCTTTACGCTTTGTCGGACCTCTTCGTCCGCTGCTGGGTCCTCTGCTACATGTTTCTGTAGTGCAAATGTCGCACAGCAGGGGCTGCACGTCGTTCCGAAGGGGAGGACTTCCCATTGGTAGATGGCTGGGTGCTCATCTCCTGGCTTCTCTCTCCATAGGAACCGTAACAGGGGCTTGTCCGCCTCTACTAATCTCACCTGCAGGAACATTCCTTTAATGTCCCCGCTGATGGCCACCTTTTCCTGGCGGAAGCGGAGTAGAACGCCGAGTAGGGAGGGGCCGAGTGTGGGACCGGGCAGTAACTCTTTATTCAGATTTTGGGATCCGATCTGGTAGCTGCAGTTAAATACTATGCGGTCTTTACCGTTGTGATGGACCTTGTGGTGGGGCACGTACCACGATTCAGTGGTCTGGTCAGCCTCTTTAATGTCCATCTTTGTGACGTGTCCCGCTGTGATGAGCTTCTCAATCTCAGCGCGGTATACACTCTCTTGGGCGGGGTTCTTGGCTAAGCGCCGCTCCGTGTTCAGCAGGTACCGTTCTATGGCGTCTGTCTTGGCGTGGAAAGTAGGCATTCCTTCTCGCCGCAGGAGTGGCGTGGCGTATCTCAACACGCCGTTGACCAGGACTCTCTTGGTCCCTGTCTCGAGGAGGTGAATGGCGTAAATGTCATCTTTAGAGCGAATGTCTTTCTTTCCATTCTTAAAGGGCATTTGTTCCAAGCTCCATAGCCGCTCTACGTGTTGCAGGAGTGCGGTTTCTCCCTCTGTGACTCGGGAGTGGAGACATCTAGTGGCTGTACTTCGGTTGAGAGATTTGGCGAGCGGGCCTTGGAGAGTCCATCCCAAACGGGTCTCGACTGCTGCAGGACAGCCTCGGGGTCCGGTATGAACCCGGTCTATCGGGACAATGAGGTCTGCATGGTCGGAGCCTATCAACAGGGTCGGCATAGCATTGTCTATGAGCGGGATCGGTAACTTGCGCAGATGTGCATATTTCTCCATCAGCTTGGCGACGGGGTATGTGTACCGCGACAGTCCTATTTCTTGGCTGGTGAAAGCGTCTGCAATCTGGTACCGTCGCTCAGGCTGGCCGCTTGCTGCGATAGAGAATGAGACATTCTCGCCCTTTATCGTCTTCAAATCTCGTCTTATTGTCCGAATTGTCATTTGGGTTTCGCTTCCCCGCAGCCCTAGCTGGGCCGCAGCGGAGGCGAGCAGCAGGGTCTTCTCTGACCCGTCATCGAGGACGGCGTAAGTGTCCAGGACTTTATTCTGGTAGCTTAGTGTCACACGCACTACTTTTAGGAGTACTCGGGCTCCACTGCTGCTGGCGGGATCGATGTACATGACGCTCGCTTTGCGGCTGGATGGTGCAGGTGAAGGGCGCCGTCTGTTACTGTCGTGAAGTATGTCCAGATGGGCTCCATCGCACTTGGTGCACCTTTTCTTTAAGCGGCATTCGGCTGCCATGTGTGAGCGCGCACAGCGAAAACAGCGCTTGTTGGACTTTATCCATTGACCTGCTTCCTCCGCGTTCAACTTGGGGAAGGAGTCACATTGCGCTAGCCAGTGTTCTTTCTCACAGTAGGGGCACACTATCTTCCACTTCTCCGTTCTGGAGGGGGTACTGTGGCTCCTGCTGCTCGGTACTGACTCCGATTGGTGCATCACAGTCACCGATCTTCTTCCATCATTTAGTCGTCTGGTTCCTTCTCTGGAGCCAGGGGTGCTCCGTCCGAATGTATCTAGCCGTAGGCTGCTGACTTCTCTCGCCAGGAAGTCTGCTAGATCGAGGAGGTTCGGTTCGGGGCCATTCGGGTCTCTGTGGTCCCTCTGCCGCCTAAAGCGCTCCTGACGAGCGGGCGGCAGCTTCTCCAGAATCCTTTCCACATTTGAGTTGGCGTAAAGTTCATGCTTCCCCTTCTCTCTTTGCGCTCCCAACATCCCTACCAGGGACTGCACTCTGATGGACAGGTCGTCCAGTGCTCGATTGTCTATTGCTGGGGGTAAGCGGTCGATGTGTCGGATCTCCTGGATCACGTAATCCCATATGCGCCCATACCTCTGGTCCAATGCTACCAGCGCTGCTGTGTATGGGGTGGTGGAAGTCGCGTAGGCGAGCGCTATATTATGTGCGCGGGGCACCTTTAAGTGCTGCAGTAGGATGGCGTATTTGTGGCGTTCATCCAATACATCCACCAACATGGTCTCCAGACACATGCGGAGTTCTGTATACTGGGCCCGGTTCTCTTGGGTGAAGTCGGGTACCATAGGTGTGCCAATGTATGACGCTGACTGTGGATACGTCGGCGAGCGTTGGGGGAGAGGCCTCCTAGGCGAGTCTCCTCCCGCTCCTTGGTATGGGCTGGTACCGGCAGTGTACCATGGCCCGCTTGTCCAGGTGCTGTTCCTCGGTGCGGGTCGTGCGTCGTGCTCACCCGTGTATAGAGTCGGGGGTCTGTAGCGCAGCTCCGCGGGAGTATAGCCTGGGCTGTACCGGACCTCCTGGTCCGGTAGAGTACTGTGCTGTCTTCGGGCGTGGTTCTCCTCCTCTTCCTCTTCGTCTTCAGTTAGGTCACCCAGTGCTTGTAGTCTCTGGTTTAGCCTCTCCACAGGATATGCTGCTCCTTCCCGGTTGCTAGGTCTCGCTTGGACCGGTGGGGGGAGGTGGTCTGTGGGGGGTATAGACCTCGTCTGTTGGTCAAGTTCAGGGTTGTTTACTCGGCTAGGGGATGCCGCCCTGGAGGTGTGTCTAGACGAGTTCCTGGAGCCTCTGGCGGAGGGAGAGGGTGTTGTCCGTCTGATCAGCTGTTCTATTAGTTGCGCTTGCTGTCTGTCGCGCTCTGCGTCCCGTAGAGCACCAGCAGCTGCTCGCTGGCTGTCTGCTCGGTCTCGGGCCACATTCTCTTCCATCTGAATGCGTCTTATTTCCAGGCGTATGTGCTCTTCTTCGCTCCGTTGCTGTAGCTGCAATCGATCGCGTTCACCCTGGAGTCTATCGCGTTCACCCTGGAGTCTATCGCGTTCAGTAGAGGCTTTCAGGCTGACGAGGAATGCCTGCTGTAGGGTCCTCTCTGCCTCGCTGGGAGAAGGCGGTTGTATAGGGGAGCCTTCCCTCGGGGTACTCCTTGCGGAACCTTGGAGCTCTATCTCCACGGTGCTCTCCCCGTCTTCTTCCGTGCCGAGTTCTCTCTCGGTAGCGTTGTATTCCTCCTGGGACTCATCGGGGACTACTTCTTCAGTACTGGCGGGGTGTGGAGTCATGTCTGGTTCCCACTGGTCCCCACCGTGAACTTGGTCAGTTACATTAGAGCCCGTAGGGGCCTCTATGGTCGGGGTAGTCTGGGCGTTGGGGTTAGACATACTTTTACTTTCTAGTTTTACCGCGTTTACTGTTAGTAGAAGACTAGGTTGTTGACTGACAGCGTAAGCCTCTAAGTACTGAGGGAGCCGTCGTTCGCGCTGCGGGCGTTGGTTAGGAGGATCGTTTCGTGGAGTGTTCATCATAGGCCATTTCAATATTAATAACACTATATTAATATTACACTAATTACCATCCGGCTCGAAGGACCAATTGTAACTGAGGGGTACAATTCCCTGACTGTATTACTAGATATGATACTTACTACCACTACCTTTGTACTTAATATTCGGCCACCCAGTACACGGCATAAATATATTATCATGAACACTCTCACGTAGATGAAACGGATCCAACACAAATGTGCAAATTAGAAACAAGTCTTTATTGCCTACACAGCGATGGTGTGTAGACTAAACACTTAATCACTTAATTACATTTATGAATTGAAATAGTATGCTCTTTTATGGCAAGGAGTATTCGTCGGTATATCAATAGAGAATGTCCAATCTCTGTAGGCGCAGGTGGTAAATATACGACCTGGAATAGTTAAGGAATAACAGCAATGATACTTTAATGATTATAGGCTGGATACACTAGAGGGGGTTAATCCGGTCGCTTGTAAGCCGACAGGAGTAGGAGGGGGGGGGGGGTAGAATCCAGCTGCCTCGTCCGGCCAAGGGTATCCCAGGAGAACCCACTGTAGTGCCGTTCAATGCGCCGGCGATCCTTGGACCACAGATGAAAGCAGGTGGACTCTTTGTGGGCCGGCTCTCTCCGGTCCACGGGGGAGAGATGTGGAGAGACCTCGTCTTGCAGAGCGTCTCCTCACCTTGCGACCTCTCCAGGGGGGGGGGTTCCAACACACGGTAGTGTCGGGGGTCTTTATCCATAGAATAATCAAAGTATCCAAAGCATAATCCGTGCCTGGGAAGGCGGGCTGTCGTCGGTAGAATAATCCGGTATACAGGTCCACTCGCTCGTCGGCTCTGGGGCTCCTCGGGTGCAGCTTCACATAGGGTCAACCACCCTGGGTAAGCAGCCAGTTCTCTGCCCGAAACGATGGGGTACTGACTACGGTAGTATTCTCACCGCACGAAGCACTATATATTAACAGACTATTATTAGCTTAATAGACTACGTCCAACTCGACGATATAGTGCCAAATATGACTATTCAAATATTAATATACACGATGTCTCAATACCGATGGTAGGCGAACTTGGCCTTACTCCCACACGTGGCATCGCGGGGAGGCTTTACGTCTGTGACTCTATTGGAGGGTAAGAAACTGGACTGAAAAGAAAGTCCTACTTTAGTAGCGCAGTATATATACGCACTATGAACAAATAGTCCCATTAGTGGTGCGGTAGCCAAATTCCTACGCGGAACTAGGACTTGTTCGTACATGTCGAGCGGTACGTTTGAACTGGGTCTGAGGGGTATGGCAGCCTGGCACCAAGGTCTCGACCAATAGTAGAATGGAGACTATTATGGGATGTTCAGTAGGCTAGAATGGATATTCAATGCATATTGTACAAGGAATATACAAGGGATATCAGGGAATATTAGAGAATATACAAATACAATTAAATATATATATATAAATAAATATATATATTCGGTTTAATCTGGCCCTTCACAACACACACAATACATTATATTATTAACATGTGAGAAATAATAAACATAGTGAGCTAGACAAACTATCTGTTGATGCAGATAGTAGTAGATAGTAAGAATATATATATTTATATTGCTTGATTGACCTCAAATGGCATGGCATGTATTCCTGAGAGTCAGATCTGCAAAGTGAGCCATAACATTCCATACTGACATTTGTTTAAGCACGGCCATCTTGGATTCTAGCTGGGAATGAGATGAAAAGGTTTTATTCTAACAAAAAAATCGAATCAAATTCAATCTAGCAAATTCTATGACAAAAATGGTATTTGGATATTTGTCGGTGGTGGCCATCTTGCTAAATAGAAGCCATGTTGGATTTCAAGGTAGCTAACGTTATTTTTCAGCAACGTAGACCCAGGAGAACCTTCATGCCAAATTTGGTGCTCGAGACGTAGACTCTTCTCTGCTTGGCTATCAGGACAGAAATATAGACTCCTGCACACGCTTCAGCTTCCAGCTTCACAGAGGACTTTAAACTACTGCACACGCTTCAGCTTCCAGCTTCACAGAGGACTTTAAACTACTGCACACGCTTCAGCTTCACAGAGGACTTTAAACTACTGCACACGCTTCAGCTTCCAGCTTCACAGAGGACTTTAAACTACTGCACACGCTTCAGCTTCACAGAGGACTTTAAACTCCTGCACACGCTTCAGCTTCCTGCTTCACAGAGGACTTTAAACTACTGCACACGCTTCAGCTTCCAGCTTCACAGAGGACTTTAAACTACTGCATACTCATACTACTCATACTGAACAGCCAATTATCCTCCAGGCATAAATAAACCTGAACTTTCACCTCAGAAGTAAACTACGTTAACCTAAAGTTATAATGTTTGAACAAAGAGCTGATGTTATGTATATAGGCTATACTTCTTCTTATTTTTAGTTGTTGTCTACTTTTAATTACAGTATGTCTTTGCTTTCAGAGACATGGCTAGTTGTTCCCTAGTGGACTAGCTCACTTACCTACTTAGACTAGCTCACTTACCTACTTAGACTAGCCCACTTACCTACTTAGACTAGCCCACTTACCTACTTAGACTAGCCCACTTACCTACTTAGACTAGCCCACTTACCTACTTAGACTAGCTCACTTACCTACTTAGACTAGCCCACTTACCTACTTAGACTAGCCCACTTACCTACTTAGACTAGCCCACTTACCTACTTAGACTAGCCCACTTACCTACTTAGACTAGCTCACTTACCTACTTAGACTAGCCCACTTACCTACTTAGACTAGCTCACTTACCTACTTAGACTAGCCCACTTACCTACTTAGACTAGCCCACTTACATACTTAGACTAGCCCACTTAACTACTTAGACTAGCTCACTTACCTACTTAGACTAGCCCACTTACCTACTTAGACTAGCTCACTTACCTACTTAGACTAGCCCACTTACCTACTTAGACTAGCCCACTTACCTA